>NC_134719.1:39363106-39666136 GCF_049634645.1 Pelodiscus sinensis | reverse complement strand
TTTGGAATTGGAAAAAGTTCAGAAAAGGGCAACAAAAATGATTAGGGCTTTGGAATGACAGCCATATTAAGAGAAATTAGAAAGATCAGGACTTTTAATCTTAGAAAAGAGGAGACTATGTGGGCATATGATAAAGGTCTATAAAATCATGAATGGTGTGGAGAAAGTAAATAAGGAAAAGTTATTTACCTGTCCACATAACACAAGAGTTAGAGATCACTAAATGAAATTAATATGTAGCAGGTTTTAAATAAACAAAAATAAACATTTCTTCATGCAGCACACAGTCAACCTGTGGAACTCCTTGCCAGAAGATGTTGTGAATACCAGGACATTAACATGGTTTGAAAAAGAGCTAGATAAATTCATGGGGGGTAGATTCATCAATGGTGTCTGTGACAGGGCGCCTGCCCTGCACTGGCCCTTTAAGACCAGGACTCAGGCCCTGAGCCAGGGCTGGGAACAGAGAGGCCAGCTGAAGCCATTAGCACGAGTGAGAGCCCAGCCAGCAGCTATATAGAGAAGCACAGTTTGCTTAGAGAGTGGAGCCAGTGAGGGGCTAACTGGAGAGGAAGCAGGAGTTCCCAGGAGGGAGACCAGCTGGGGATAACCAGCAAGGGCTGAGAAAAGGCCAGCTAAGACTCCTCCGGGCTAGGGGCCAGAGGCAAGGCCCAGGGTTTGGAGGCGGATCACAACACGGCTTAGGTAAGTGGGGCAGTAGAGATAACCCCAATGCCAATGATGAGCAACCCATACAGACTGTGACTTGCCCTGAGAGGGGCTAGATGAGGACAGTCAGGGGGCACTAAGGCACGGTGGGGGCGTGCACCCTGACAGTGTCCCTAACCTCTGTTTGTCAGAAGTTGGGAATAGGTAATAGGGGATGAATTACTTGATGGTTACCTATTCTGTTCATTCCTTTAGGATACTTGGCATTGGCCTCTGTTGGAAGACAGAAAACTGAGATAGACAGACCTTTGATCTGACCCATTATGGCTGTTCTTATGGTCTTATGAGGCAAAGAAAATAGTTCATGAATTCAGAAACCCGCAAACCATACTCAAAAAATAATAAATCCAAAGGAATGTATTCTTGTATAGCCAAACCTATAATATCTACTGCTATTTCATACTGGTTTAAAGTGAATGCCAGATAATAATCTTAAATGGAAAGAGTAAGAACCACATTTAGAAAATGCGAGTAATGGAATATTTGTTTTAAACGCTGCCCATAAATAATACGCGTTTCCAGTTTTTCATGGATATATAATCCACGAATTAAAATAAAAACCATGAACTCTGCTCTTCTAATACCATTTGTCCAAAAGTGCTCATAGTACAGTCATGAAAATGTAATGTAGTATCTTATTCTACTCCTTATTCCACATACCCTCTTACAGAAAAATTGCTGGTTTCAACAATGTAGACAAGAAGAAGTTACAGACCTTGGTGCAGGTAATGGTGCAGGACCTTGGTGATGGTTCTTCAAGATGTGTGTCCCAGTGGGTGCTCCACTGTAAGTGTTGGGCTTGTCCCAGTGCCGCAGATCGGGGACTTTCAATAGCCATAGTCAGCCAGACTGTGCATGCGTGGTCAGCGCCTCACGCTGTTTGCTCCCTTTGCCTATCATGCCCGGTACGGCTCCTGCCAGTTCCTCTCACTGCTCGGTCATCTGAAACAAGAAAACTGGAATCAAGATTCCGGAGCAGGGAGGAGGATGGGTTGTGGAACACCCACAGGGGCACACATTTCAAAGAACCATCATTACTGCACCAATGTGAGTAACTTCTTCTTCTTCTTCTTCAAGTAGTGTCCCCGTGGGTGCTCCACTGTAGATGACCATGTAGCAGTACTCAGATTATCTGGATGGTGGGCTCCGGAATCAAGGTTGATTGTGAAGTGTGAGTACTGCTGAGGCTACAGCGGAGTCCACAGCTAAATGTTGCACAATTGCATAATGTTTCATAAATGTGGCATTGGATAACCATGTAGCTGCTCTGCAGATGTCACGAAAGGGGACTCCTCGTAGGAAGGTCGAATGGGCCTTTCATTGAGCTGGGAGAATCTTGTTATAAACAGAGTAGCAGGTAGTGATGCACGTGACTATGAATCTTGCAATATATCATTTTGGATTGATCTGCAATCGATATTATCAGACGATCCATTTTGCGCCAATCCTTGGTTCTGTCTCTATAAAAAGCAAGTGCTCGACGCACGTCAAGGGTATGTAGGAGCTCTTCCTGTGATGAGGCATGAGGTTTAGGATAAAAGGAAGGATGTATGATAGGTTCATTAACATGAAACTCAGAGCAGACTTTAGGGATAAAGGCAGGGTGAGGTCGTAATGTCACCGATCCATTGTTAAATGTTGTGTATGGTGGTGATGCCATCCAGGCTGCTAGCTCGCTAACTCTGCGAGCAGATGTAATCGTCAGCAGGAAAACCAGCTTTATTATGAGCATATTGAGAGACGCTGTGGCCAATGGCTCGAACGGAGGTATCCAACGCTAAATCCAGATTCCAAGAAGGCGGTGGAGGCCTACGCAGGGGTTGAGATTAGCCAAACCTTTCATAAACCTTTTAGTAGTTGGGTAAGCAAACACCAATTCTCTATCAATGGAGTGGTGGAAAGCATTGATTGCTGCTAGATGCACCCTTAAAGAAGCAATTGAAAGACCTGTTTGCTGCAAATGAAGGATATAATCCAGGATCTGGTGCAAGAGAGAGGCCTGGGGGTCAATGTGGTTATCGGAATACCAGGCAACAAATCTCTGCCACTTCACCAGATAAGTCGTTTGTATAGACTCTCTTCTACTATGAATTAAGATACATTGAACTTGTTCCAAACAGAGATCTTCTGACACCTTGAATCAACAAGGAGGCAGGCCACTAAGTGTAGGGTCCTGGGGTTCAGATGAAGAAGAGAGCTGTGGTTCTGGATAAGAAGGTCCGGAAGGGGGGGGGGGAATGGGATAGGGTGGTTGTAACGACATTTGGTGAAGGAATGGGTACCAAGGATATCGCGCTCAGGCATGGGCTATGAGGATCAGCCAGGCTGAATCCGTGCTGACCTTCTTTAGGACCCTGGGTATGAGCACGTTTGATGGAAATGCATAGAGTAGAGAAGTCCCCCAGTGTATCAGAAACGCAACTCCTAGCAAAGCCAGTCTGATGCCTGCTCTGGAGCAATAATGAGAACATTTTGTGTTGCTGTAAATGGCAAATAGGTCTACTCATGGGAACCCCCATCGATAGAAGATGCATCGAAGAATATCTGTGTGAATCTCCCACTCGTGGTTGTGAGGAAAATGCCTGCTCAACGAATCCGCTACAGCACTGCTGGTGCCAGTTAAGTAGAATGCTATTAAGGTCGTGTTGTTTCGAATACACCAATTCCATAACTGGAC
Source organism: Pelodiscus sinensis (assembly GCF_049634645.1). NCBI lineage: Eukaryota > Metazoa > Chordata > Testudines > Trionychidae > Pelodiscus > Pelodiscus sinensis. Next base: position 39,662,730 of record NC_134719.1, on the reverse strand, counting down.
CGTGTCTACACAGAGGGACCAGGACCATGCTCTGCCTCACCAATTCACATAATACATTGTTGCAATGTTGTCAGTAAGTATTCTGGTGGTCATACCACATATGTGAACTCAGAAGTTCCTTCACGCATAAAAGACTGCTCTGAGATCGAGAAGAATTATATGAAAAGTTGTCTCTATTACTGACCATTTCCCCTGCACCATCATGCCAGACATAAGGTCGCCCAAACCTGTAAGGAAAGCATCCGTAGTTATCTGATTCAGTGGTTGGGGTCAGTGGAATGGTACACCTGCCATGACGTTGCTCGGTTTGGACCACCAGCGTAGGGATGTGTGAACTTGGAGTGGGGGAGATACTATCTTATGGATACTGTGTCTTGTTGGGATGTAAACTGATGCCAACCAATGCTGAAGGCAACAGAAATGTAACCTTGCGTGCTGCACCACAAATGTGGTGGCAGCCATGTGGCTCATCACCTACAGACTAGTTAATACTGAGACAGTAGGGGCACGTGCCAGAATGGTTATTAGGCCCTGAATTGCTTGGAAATGCTCGAGAGGTAAGTACGCTCATTCCACAATGTAGTCGAGCTGAGCCCCTAAAAAGATTAGAGATTGAGTCAATTCTACCATGGATTTTTGGTCGCTGATGATGAGACCAAGGGAGCGGAAGGTCTGTTTGGTTAATGCAACCATATGGCATGTACTCTCATGCGACCAGCCTTTTATGAAGCAGTCATTGAGATAAGGAAATATCATGACGCCTCTGCAGCACAAATGTGCTGCCACTACCACGAGAGTCTTCGAGAAAACCCTGGGAGCGGACACAAGGTTAAATGGTAGAACTTGATATTGGAAATGCTCGTTGCCAACAACAAATTGAAGGAATCACCTGTGTGCTGGGTGAATGGTGATATGGAAATAAGCGTCCTGAAGATTGAGGGCTGCAAACCAATCTCCGTTGTTTAGCGATGGTATAATGGTGGTGACTGTCACCATTTTTAATCATTGTTTCCGGAGGTGTGGATTCAGCTTCCAAAGGTTGAGAATTAGTCTTCAACCTCCGTTTTCTTCTGAGTGAGGAAATAATGGGAGTAAAATCCTTTCCGCTGGAATTCTTTGGGAACCCTCTCTCTGGCTCCAATGGAAAAGAGACAATGGACCTCTTGCTTTAGCAGATCCTCATGAGAAGGGTCCCTGAAGAGGGATGGAAAGGGTGGGGTAGTAGGAGGTATGGATAGGAATGGGATCGTGAAGCCAGATGCCACTATTCCAAAACCCAATGGTCTGGTGTGACGTTGGTCCATTGTTGGTAAAATGGCCTTAGACTATGATGAAAAAGGAGCTGATGTTGCAGACTGACAACGTGAGAAGTCTGCATGCCCTTGACTGAGAAGTCAAATTTGCTGTTTCACAGCCGGCTGATTGGAGGTGTGAGGCGGTTGGGGTCGCCTCCGCTGTGGATGCTGTCTCGGATGAGACTGGTCATATGTGCGGTGCTGTTCCCTGTGGTACGGGTAATTGTATCACTTCTAGTATGTGTTGTATCGCTGACATCTATACAGAGGTGTGTACATTCCAAGCGTCTGAAGAGTAGTGCGCGAATCTTTCCTGGAGTGGAGGACCTCATCTATTTAGTCAGCAAAGAGCTTTTGTTTCTCAAATGGGAGGTCCTCCATCTTGGTTTGAAGCTCTTTTGGGATGCCAGCCAACATGAGCCAGGAAGATCTCCTCATCGTGATCCCTGTAGCCGTGGAATGTGCGGCCATGTCCACAATGTCTAGAGCGATCTGCATCCCAGCCCTTGCTGATGTATAACCCTCTGGTAACACAGCTTTCAAGAGTGGTCTCTTGGAGTCCGGAAGGTATTGAATAAGCTCTGTCAGATTGGCATAATTATCAAAATTGTGGTTTGAGACCACTTAATTCACAATGCGAAGTAAGTCACTGATGAGTAATACTTTCTACCAAAATCCATAATCGCCTCATCGATAGGAAGTGCGGCTTAGACCAATGTTGAGGCTGCAGATTTTTCAAGAGGCGATACTGTTTACTCTGCATTTCCCCCAACTGAACCTCCTGGCTTTCCGCCACCCGCTTAAACAATTACTGAAATTGTTTCAGGTTGTTGGGTGGGGACATATCCCCTGGAAAGACTGCCTTGTTGGAGGAGGATGAGGACTGGTTTGTAGGTGAAGTGTCAGGTTGTTGGTCCTCCACTTCGGATAATTGACCCTCCTCTGGCTCGGATTGTTGATTCTGGGGGGGTAGGGCTTTGCAATGGAGGAGTAGGTGGTTGTTGTTGCTGTGGCTCAGAGGTAACCGGCTAGCAACTAGATGAATGGCAGCAGCACAGTGACTGCCTGTAGGAGTGCGAGCGGTAATGGTGATGTGAGAAATAATATGGTCTGTGATGATATCTGTAATAACGGTCAGAACGTGGTGGCGATGTTTGTCGTGACGAGATTACACTGGAGTGCTGCTTATAGTTTAGGGAACGGGGAAAATGCGTAGGCAAGCAGAGAGAGAGGAACTAGTAGGGAAAGTAGAGGTGGGTGACAATCTGGGAAGCAGTGATCATGAGATGGAAGATTTCAGGATCCTGACCAAAGGGAGAAAGGAGAGTAGCAAAATACACACCCTGGACTTCAGAAAGGCAGACATGGACTCCCTCAGAGAACTGATGGGCAAGATTCCCTGGGATGCTTACATGAAGGAGAAAGACTTACATGAAGGGGAAAGCAGTCCAGGACAGCTGGCAGTATTTTAAAGAAGCCTTATTAAAGGCACAGGAAGAAACCATCCCAATGCGCAGCAAGAAAAGCAAATATGGTAGGCGACCAGATTGGCTTACCAGGGATGTCTTTGGTGAGCTTAAACAAAAAGGAAGCTTATAAGAAGTGGAAACTTGGACAGATGACTAGGGAGGAGTATAGATATATTGCTCAAGAATGCAGAGGACTAATCAGGGAGGCGAAAGCACAATTGGAATTGCAGCTAGCAAAGGATATGAAGGATAACAAGAAAGGTTTCTACAGGAATATTAACAATAAGAGGGCGATCAGAGAGGGTATGGGGCCCTTACTGGATGAGGGAGGTAACCTAGTGACAGATGATGTAGGAAAAGCTGAAGTATTCAATGCTTTCTTTGCCTGTCTTCACGGACAAGGTCAGCTCCCAGACAAATGCACTAGGCAACGCAGTATGGAAAGGAGGTGGACAGCCCTTGGTGGGGAAAGAGCAAGTTAGGAACTATTTAGGAAAGCTAAACATACACAAATCCATGGGCCCAGTTTTAATGCATCCGAGGATACTGAGGGAGTTGGCAAGTGTCATTGCAGAGCCATTAGCCATTATCTTTGAAAACTCGTGGAGCTTGGGAGAGATCCCGGATGATTGGAAAAAGGCAAATGTAGTGCCCATCTTTTAAAAAGGGAAGAAGGACAACCCAGGGAACTACAGACCAGTCAGCCTTACCTCATCCCTGGAAAAATCATGGAGAGGATCCTCAAGGAATCCCTTCTGAAGCACTTGGAAGAGAGGAAGGGTATGTCTACACAGCAAAGTTATTTCGAAATAACAGCCGTTATTCTGAAATAACTTTCCTAGCATCTACACAGCCAAACCGCTATTTCAAAATTAATTTGAAATAGCGGAGCGTTTATTTTGAATTTGGTAAACCTCATTCTACGAGGAATAACACCAAATTGGAAATAGCTAATTCGAAATAAGCGCTGTGTAGACGCTTACTTTAAAATAGGAGGCCTCCAACCCTTCCCAGGAAGTCCTGGTTGCCACTCTGGGCACAACCAGAAAATCTCCTCCCCCTTCCCCCTTACTCAGAGCCCTTAAAGGGATAGAGTCTGGCCATAGTGCCTGTGCCAGCTCCAGGCCTGCCAACCCAGAGCCAGCAGTCACTGCCCCTGACTCAGTGGCCCCAACATGAACCAGCAAGCCACCGGCAGCCAGCCCTCCACTGCTCCCCATAACCAGTCCCCCAGCTCCCAGGAGCCTGCCAGGGGTCACAAAAGGAAGGAGCCTTCCTGGCCTAGTGTGGAGATCGTGGACCTGATTGAGGTTTGGGGGGAGGCCTCCAATGTCCATGATCTCCGCACTAGATGCAGGAACACAGCCATCTACAGCTGGATGGCTGCCAGCCTGCCCACCATGGGCCACAGCCACACCCAGGAGCAGGTGCGGATGAAAATCAAGGAGCTGTGGCAGGCCTATGCCAGGGGATGACACAGACACCTGCCCCTATTTCAATGCCCTGGACCGCATCCTGGGGGGCAGGACGGGCCATGCCCCCAGGTGATCGTTAACTCTGCAGCAGAGGGCCCTGACCAGGGCATCAGGGAGGAGGAGGAGGAGGAGAGCCAGGAGCCGCAGGAGACCAGACAGAGGATGCTGAGCAGCCAGGGCCCCCGAGGGCCTGTCGCCGGTGTCATCTGAGGCCAGGGAGGAAACAACAGGTGAGTGCCATCACTGTCCCCTTAGGCAGGGGGAGGAGGGAACGGAAACAAGGGACTACGCATGTGGGCCTTGCTGTCCACGGATCATGCAGCAACCCGTGCATGTGCGAGCATGTGCCACGCCACCCCTGGGCATGTGGCCCCAGCTGGCTGCTATACATGGGCCTGACCCTGTTAGCCACATGCATGTGTGAAAGGACATGACATTCTCCTGACTCCAAGGTGGGACACAGCAGGATGCCCTCTCTCCACAAGGCCACTCTACACAGAGGCAGGGGACATCTCCTCCCACCACAAACACACACTATATATAGCACAAGGGCAGGGGTGTGGTCTTGAGGAAGCTCCCACTCCTGGTGATAGAAGGACATTCCGAACATGACCTAGATGAGGGGATGGATTGCACCCTCAGCAAGTTTGCAGATAACACTAAGCTAGGAGGAGAGGTAGATACGCTGGAGGGCAGGGATATGGTCCAGAGTAACCTGGACAGATTAGAGGATTGGTCCAAAAGAAATCTGATGAGGTTCAACAAGGACAAGTGTAGGGTCCTGCACTTGGGATGGAAGAATTCCAAGCATTGTTACAGGCTGGGGACTGAATGGCTAAGTAGCAGTTCTGCAGAAAAGGACCTGGGGATTACAGTAGATGAGAAGCTGGATATGAGGCAACAGTGTGCCCTGGTAGCCAAGAAGGCCAAGGGCATATTGGAGCATTGGAAGCAGATCTAGAGAAGTGATTATTCCCCTTTATTCAGCTCTGGTGAGGCCACATCCAAAATATTGTGTCCAATTCTGAGCCTCCCACTATAGAAAGGATGTGGACGCACTGGAGAGGGTCCAGCCAAGGGTGAGCAAAATGATTAGGGGGCTGGAGCACATGACCTATGAGGAGAGACTGAAGGATTTGGGTTTGTTTAGTATGAAGAAGAGAAGAGTGAGGGAGGATTTGATAGCAGCCTTCAACTTCATGAAGGGAGGTTCCAAAGAGGATGGAGAGAGGCTGTTCACAGTAGCGACGGATGGCAGAACAAGGAGCAATGGTCTCAAGTTACAGTGGGAAATGTCTAGGTTGGATATTAGGAAAAACTATTTCACTAGGAGGGTGGTGAAGCACTGAAATGGGTTACCTAGGGAGGTGGTGGAATCACCATACCTAGAGATTTTTTAAGTCTCAGCTTGACAAAGCCCTGGCTGGGTTGATTTAGTTGGGATTGGTCCTGCCTTGGGCAGGGGGCTGGACTTGATGACCTCCTGAGGTCTCTTCGAGCTCTATGATTCTAGGGGAAATGTGGCATGGTCCTGGAGGAAGGTGGTGAAGAAAAAGAATGTGCCTTCTTTCCCATAGTGCCTTGCATCCTCCCACTGTGGTTCCCGATATGGAGACCGGGGACTATATCATAGAGAATATGGATGGTTCCTGTAATGGTAGTAACGGACACTTGTTATGGGGGAATCACGTGCCGGAGGTGAGGGAGATGGTGATGGGGAGAAGGTCGGTGCCAGGGATGCTGGTGCCGAGGGCACCCATGATGGTAGCAGTGCGGAATGGATGCCCAGTCCTCACGGATATCTAGTGCCAACGCTAATCTTGGTGCCGGCAGTGCCTTAGCAGTCAGTAGAGGAATTGCGGCTTTCTTATGTTTGGCGCTCATAGATGCCTGAGAACTTGTAGGGATAGTGCTGGACGTACCCAGCTTGTCCCCCGTGCTGACTCTGCTCGCTGGAGCAGCAGGCAGACAGCTCACCTGAGATGCCGTAGTCTTACACGTTGGGGCCATCTCTGGGCACCACTCTCTGCGTTTCTGAGGCACGGTAGACTCCGGCCTTGCTGATGTTGTAGTGTCTGGGGGTTGAAGTGTCTTGTCGAAAAGGATAATTTTGAGGCACATTTCCCTATCTCTGCACGCTCTGGCTGTCAGCTTGGAGCAGTGGGTGAACATTTGCGGCACATGCGCCTCCCACAGACATTGAATACAAGCCACATGGCTTCACAGCAAAGACTGTACTTTTTAAACCTGGTGAACAAGGCATTGTGGAGGTCAGTTGAAACTTGTCCCCCCTCTTCTTTCTTCTTCTTTTTTTTTTTAAGGGGCTAAAAACCAAGAAACATTCTAACGAGGGTTTTTTTAGTTTTTGTTTTTTTAACTAGAATGGCAATGGAAACTAACTCACTAACTACTAAATTAACAACTATATCACTATTCTAACTATTCAAAGGAGAACTTCTCACAGGAAAACAAGGAGAGTTCAGGAGCTCTGTCTATGACCAGGGATGGTTGAGAGGAACTGGCGGGAGCTGGACCATGCACAACAGGCAAAGGGCACGAACGGCGCAAGGCGCTGACCGTGCATACGTAGTCTGGCTGCCTACGGCTATTGAAAATCTCCCATCTGCGGCACCGGGACGAGCCCGACACCTACAGTGGAGCACTCACGGGGACACTACTCGAAGAAGTCTTGTTTTTCTAAGGAATGTACACATTCCTACATTACATGGAATGGTTACAGAATTACTATAATTTCTAAATCAATCTGTAGTGCTGTTCTGGCCGTTGTGTAGCCCTCCTGTATTACCGCCCTCAAGATCTGGCGCTTCGAGTCTGGTAGGTGTTCCAGAAGAGGGACTAATTTGGAGTAGTTGTCAAAATCATGATTCGCGAGGGGGGCCGCGTAATTACACATTCGGAGAACTGAAGTGGCAGAATACAGTTTTCTATCTAAAATGTCTAGGCGGTAGCCTCTTTGTCACTTGCAGTAATTTTATTTTGAGCCGTCTTTGATCTTTGTTGGGCGGCGACCATAACGAGGGAATTGGGCTGGGGATGCATAAACAAAAAGTCCATACCCTTTTGGTTTATAAAGTATTTCTTGTCCGCCCTCCTGTTAGTTGGTAAGGAAGCGGCGGGAGTCTGCCATATGTCATTTGCGACTTCCAGGATAGCCTCATCGAGGGGCAGAGCCAGTTTTGATTTTTGTGAGGATTGCAAGTTCTTTAGCAAGGGGTGTTGCTTTTGCTGTACGTCCGTAGTTTGAATATCCTGAGATTGTGCAACTCTGGCAAAGAGCTCCTGAAACTGTTTGTGATCTTCCACGGGGATAGCTCCCCAGGGAAGACAGCATCGTCCGGAGATGATGATGAATGGTTGGCCGGAGACTCAGGGGTCCGTGGTTCCCTATTTGGAGTATAGTTGTTCTCATACTCATCCTGATTAGTAACTGAGACAGCGCCCTCCACAGGCACTGATGGAATCGTAGGCGAAGATGCGCGAAGTGGAGACGCTGGGCGAGTGGGTTGCGGAGATTGTGATCGCGGATATCGCGTGGTACGAGGACATCGACGGTCATCATAGTAATGATCATATCTCCGACGATGAGTCGGGGAGCGTCTGGGAGAGTAGGCTCTGGACGCATCGCATTGATGTGAATATCTCGAACATCCCGAGGACCTCGGTGATATAGATCTGTCAGAAAAACGAGATGGAGAGCGAGAATAGCAAGAATAGTGTCATTCATCGTGGTAGTGATAGTGATGGTACGACGGTGATCGCTGAGGTGATCTATGGTAGCAGTCCCTAGTGGAGACATAATGAGAAGCATGATGGTTGTCCGAGCAAATTGAAACTGGTGACCAGAGTCCCGGAGAGCACTGCGCTCGGTCAGGTGTGAGTGAAGGAGTCCAAACGCGCCTTGACTTGTTAGGAACCTCAGTCGGCACCGAACGATCAGTAGGAGAAGACGGTGCCGTTTGAATTGGTGTGGTCCTGGTCACATGGCTGCCCTGGAGATGAATCAGCGGTGCCGCGGGAGTTAACAGCTGTGCCGGTGCTGGAGGAGGCTGTGGTGCAGAGGGCTGCGCGGTGCCGTTGATCACCTGCGGTGCCTGAGTCGACGCTGTTGCTTGTGGCACCGCGGAGAGCAAGGTCTCAGCAGCCGGCACCGCGGGCATGGGTGCCGGTAGAATTGCGAGTGGCTGCGCACGCGCAGCATCAGCCGGTGCCGGGGCCACCATTGTTGGTTGTAACCTGACCGTTGGAGCCGCTGCCAGTGCCGAGTCTGCCTGCGGTCCTTTAGAAGGAGCCCGCATTGGGTCTTTTGAGCCGGCAAAAGTCGGGGCTGAGGCACTACAGCCCTTGCCCGCCTTCTCTGTCGGGTGCCTTGGCAAAGAGCCAGAGGTACCCGGTCTGTCCCGTACGCTCCTGCACTGCGGTGGCTCGGTATGTTTGTGGAGCTCCTTTTCAGGTGAACGAGGCAAGTGAGCTCCAGAGGCAGCAGGAGACAGCGTGGTCGCCTCAGACTGGAGGGCTTTGTTAAATAAAATCACCCTCAGCCACATTTCCCTATCACGCTGAGCGCAAGCTGTCAATTTCATTCAGGGAGGGAACTTCATAGGAATGTGCCCGTCCCCTAGGTATTTAACGCAGCGTGAGTGCCCATCTGAGTCGGGCATTGCCTCCTGGCATTGGGAACATTTCTTGAAGCCAGGCATTTTGTATCAGATAACAATAAAACAGTCTTCTTTTCTTTCTTTTTTTTTTTTTTTTTTCAGGCTACTAACAGAGTATAGACTAGGACGGAAACAAGGATCTCGAGAACTAACTAAGTAATAACTATTAAGAACTATTAACAACTATCCTAACTATGAACTGCCAAGTGGCAAACAGATTTCTAGGTAAAACTTCCCTTTCTCCTCAGGCCGGAGAGGGAGCGCGTCCTAGATCCGTCTGCGGCTGCGGACGGTTGAAGGAAACTGACGAGCCGGCCCGCGCTCAGCTGTAACAGCTCGAACGGCGCGAGGCAGCAGGAGCATATGCATGGGCTGGCAGGGCTCCTGCTGTGGAAGTTTCTCCGTTTTGCGGTGCCGCGATGGACCCAGCACATCAAGTGGAGCACCCTCGGGGACACAACTCAACGAAGAATCATATTGCCTGATTTTCAACTCCTACTGACGCCAAAAGGATTTATGAATATTCAGCTCCTCTAAAAGTCTGGCCCCATTTAAAAATAAAAGTTAAAATGCCTCTGCAGAGGAATATCGAGCAGCCATGAATTTTTAAATTTAAACTGAAAAAATTGTGGACTCTGTTAGCAATCCTAATAGAGTGACAAATGATTAGTGTGAGTTATGACTATGAAATCACAGCAAACGGAAAAGAGAGAATGTATATCAGCTAGATTCTGTCTGACTTTTAGGTGGTTATACAAGACACTTAAGGTCTGGGTCAAACTGCAGTCCCTGTTCTCTCTACTTACACTCCTGGAGGTACCAGTACACACCAACAATAGCAGGGAGAGATGGAACTGTCTTTGGCGCTATGGCTAGTCAGCAGCATTGGCTTGACCTTCAAAGGGAGTATGCTGCATCCCTAAAGTAGTGCAGCAGTCTGTGTGCTCCCGTGCATAGTGGGGGACTCTGGGAGACAAATGACTCTGTGTGGCAGAATACTGCTTGTGCAGTATAGGTAAGGTGTGGCTTTCTCCTGCCCTCAATGGACGGTTGTAGCTAAATGGCACAATCTTAAAAATACAAGGACTTGATCCCTTACCTCATTTATACAAGTGCAAATTAATATTCCTTGAGATGTCAAGGGAATTACTGTACACTAGTACAAACATGATGTTAAAAACAGAGGAGCAGCAAGGCAGCGATGGGGGGAGTTGAAAGGGCAAAGCAAGGAGAGTACAGTGAGAGGGGAGCACATAAAGGGCTGATGGGTGGGCAGAGGTGCCTTGTAAGTTACTGTCACCTAGCACCTTCTTGTACCCACCAGCCACCACAGCTTGCAGCATACAGCCAGTGCCAGCCTGAAATGGGCAGGATCCTATTAGCTGAAAGCCAGAAAACGATGGGGGCTGTGCTGACAAACCAGCAGGGGAAGCAGCCAGCCTTGTGTGCTGCAGCTTTTCCCCACCACCAGCCTTGTACACCCAACCCCATCATAAGCCACTGGATCTTCCCACTCACTGCTCGTATGTGGGCAGCTGGTAAGTATCTGGACAGCAGTAGGTCTAGACAGTTTTGATGTGGGCGAGATTGAAGATGTGAGACAATTTACCTGCTTTTAAGAAAAAGTCAGAATACCTGCAGGAGGGATTAAATACAGGACTATCCCTTTAAAAACAGGATGCCTGGTCATTCTACACATATGCAACAAACACAAGCTTTCTCACTCACACTCTTTCTCTCATGCCATTCCAGGAACTAGATGGTAACAGCAATTAGAATACTGCGGCCCTCTGAAAATAGGTTTTTGAATGCAACTATTCCTGGATCAATAAAGCAAAAATAATGTATCTATTGAATATTTGTACTAGCTGTGACAGTTATCAATATAATATCCAAAAAGATACAAAAAGTCTGTAATATTCAAATAAATTATCCAAAAATAATTTCCTGCTATTGGATCAAGTTTTCTCTAATCAGCATTCAGCAGCATTGCCACAGCAAGCAAAATAAGAGAGGAAATACAAAACATGAGGGGTGCGTCTAGACCGGCAAGATTTTGCGCAAAAGCAGCTGCTTTTGCACAAAAACTTGCCAGCTGTCTACACTGGCCACTTGAATTTTCGCAAGAGCAAAATGTACAAAATCAGTGCTTCTTGCGCAAATACTTTCACGCTCCCGCTCAGGGATAAGCCCTCTTGCGCAAGTATTCTTGCCATTGTAGACAGGCACCTTAATTTTTTGCGCAAGAAAGCCCGATGGCTAAAATGGCCATCGGAGCTTTCTTGCGCAAAATCACATCTATACTGGCCACGGATGCTTTTGCGCAAAAGCACTTTTTGCGCAAAAGCATCTGTGCCAATCTAGACGCTCTTTTGCGGAAATACTTTTAACTGAAAAGCTTTTCCGTTAAAAGTATTTCCGCAAATCATTCCAGTCTAGACGCAGCTGAGGAGTGGATGAGTTAAAGGGAGAGCAATGATGAAGAGAATATGTTACTTCTCAATTTAGACGGACTGCATCAAAGTGGTTTTAGAACATTTCACATTAATCTGTAGGAAGCCAGGAAGCCACTGATGGATACATTTGTACAGTTAGAACTAGAATATACTATGGATGCATAGACAGAGCCCACAATTTTTTATTGTATACTTTAAATTATTTGAATTTTCTTTTTGTTCACCTTACAACACACTCAGGGGACATACACCTAAGTCTAGCACTGAATAAGAAACTGTACAAAACCTTTGTATGTATTTTTTTTAAACAAAAGCTGTTTGTTTCTGCCTTACAGCTTATTTATTGGTGCGGATGCTGGAAGAGGAGGAGGAGCAAAGTGAAGACTTTTACTGCTACCACAGATAAGTTTGACCGTTACATTTATTTTTCCTTGGCAGTCAACACTGACATTTTGGTTTGAACGCCTACAATATAATAATCTTAGATTGTTATTTTTCATGTCCTCTCCCTTTTCATTTTCTCCCTTCATCTAGGAAAAAGAAATTGTCCCCCATGTCCCAAAAAGCTTCTAAAATATTCTTTAGTTTTATTTATTTCTGTGACATCTCCCTATTGCTATCAAAAGATAATGGGAACCTAACTAGTGTCACCCCTGCATCTTCTTCTTACCTCAAATACTATTCTATATTCTATAACTGTGGTGTCCAACACTATAGCCACATGTGGCTATTTGGCCTGTGGAGTGTGGGTAGTTCACTCAGAACTGGTTGGACACCTCGGTTCTATGACATAACCTCTCTCATAATCTCCATGTCAGTTTCTCTGATTATGCTATACTACACTATAGGTATATCACTAAGGATATAAGATCTAAGTTAAAAAGTTAACCAAAATTAAATTCCATTTAAACAGCCCCCTGGCCACGGCAGACCCAGAAAGATTGCAGCAGCTCCCCACCCACGACGGAGGGCTGCTCTAGCCTATTCGGGCCTGCCATGGCATGGGCTGCTCCAGTCCAACTGGGCTTGCCAGTTAACCAGTTACCGGTAAGCATCACCTAAATCTCATTGATTTTAGATGTCATTGACGAGCTTTTGAAAATTGTTGCCAAAATCCATGGCATCAGACAACAAGCAAGCTAGTCAAAATTTTTAAAAAAATAGTCATAATTTTAGAAACAGTTTGAAGGGTAACATTTTCAAAGGTGACCCCATACTTTGAAATTGGACATTTCAGAAATAAGCTATAATATACCATACAAGCTACCAGAAATTTACCAATGAATTATTTTAAAGTTTCTATAGCAATCTTTGTTTCCTTAACTAAAGTACTTGAACTGTTGTATTGCTGATCCCCAACTTGATTTAACAATTAATGCAATTTTACAAAATTCATTCTTTAGTTCATTCATAAAGATCGCAAAACAGCTACAATTCTAGGGCAATATTCTGTGCCATCAGTTTCATGCATGCAACCATCATGAAGAACAGCTGAGGCAAGAGGTTTGCAGACATATAACTAAAGAAAGAATTTGGCACCGATGGCCTATCTCTGATATGAAGTCCATTCTAGAAGGAATGTATTTCTCTTTCTCAACACTCACATGGGAGGCACAATAAATTAACAATACATAAACATCATACCAAGGTACTGAATGCCAAGTCTTTTGCATGATTCCAGGCAGGCTTGTTTTGTGTTTTCATAGCCATAATCATTTTGCCAGAGTTTGGTAGTTATCCAGAGGTCCTCTCGCTTCACATCACTTTCTTTGATAGCTTTCTGAAGGAGTGATTCACAGCCATATCTTTTTGCTGTATCAATATGACGAATGCCACATTTCTGCAGTGCATACACCACTGCATCATGGGAATATCCACCTTGATGGGATGTACCTAAGCAAAAGATAATAGACATGAATTGTTATTAAACTTGAACCTCTTTAATCTGGCAACACTGGGAAACAGGGTGTGTAAGATTAAAGATTTTGCTGGACCATGGAGGGCATTGCAGTGTTTGAGTGTGAGGAGGATGGGAGTGGGTGCTTTCCTGATGCCCCACTCCAAGGGGCCAATGCAGTTTCGCATCCCCCACTATTCCCAGGCTCCACTTCCTGCCACTACGGGAGTGGCAGGGAAAGGCCATAGGGGAAGTGCATTGCTTCACTGCCATTCCCCCAGCTGGGAGAGGGGGAGAGGCAGTGTGCAGAGTCACTTTCTCCTCCATACCATAGGTGTTCCTGGATTATGGAAACCCAGAGTAGGAAGGTTCAATTGTACTTAGTGAGAAACAGAATTTTGCCAGATGTTTCTGTTTGCAATTTTTGCTGTTGCAACAATTAGCATATTGGGTCAACAAATAATTATACAAAAATGAGAAATGAACGAGAGTGAATACTAAAAAAAAATACATGCTATAGGAAAACATAGGGTCTCATTCTGAGCTCACCTACATTGGTATAAATCAGGAGTAACTCCACTGAAATCTTGGCATTTCAGCAGTAAATAACTATAAAAAAGTGAGATCCAAATTGTAGGGGTAAACTGAGGCAGTCCATGGTATCTTGCTGAGAACTGAGAACTCAAATCCTAAATCATTAGGCAAGGCCTGGGAAGCATACAGACAGGCAATTACCATAACCCTGGTTCCCCTGGCAACCACATTCCAAAGGGGCCTCACTCTGATAAGGCCTGGCTGGTACCAGCCTGGCTGCGCGGTTTCTCTCACTGTCTCCTGTAATTTCAGACAAATCAGCTTGGATCCCAAGGACTGTGCCAACACAAGGAAGTAGTCATTTCGCAGAAGACATATCACAATTGCAGCAAAACAAGCTCCCATCAACATGTCCATTTTGTTTATGTTGGCTTATTTAGCTTGTTAGGAATAACTACCTGTGTTATTGATAAGATGTTTAATTGGCAATGGGCAGAGATACTGTGTAACCTTCGTAGTTCATTGGCTTATGCGCTCATCTAATTTCTGCCGCTAGACCTATCAAATCACTTCCCCTCCATCCATCTTCTGCCTATATAATCTCATGTAGGTTTTGGTTAAGTTAGTGCTCACGAGGTTAACCCCTGATGGGTATTCTACCAGCTGTGTGAACCAGTAAATCCTCTGCTTGTTTTCACCTGCATCCAGTGTGTCCGGAATTATTCCCTACACAAATCAAGCCTGTAGGATTGCATGACCTATGAGCATACGCTATCATAATTAGTTGATTCTGAAAGCAGTATCCTAAGAGAAGGACAGTGACAAGTTATATTCAGTCAGGCAAATACATATAATCCACATTCATTCTCATATGAGGTGTACTATACATATTTACATAGTGAAAATATTAACAAAAAATGAAGGTATCAGTATGTCAGTTCTTAAAAAGAATAAATTAGTTTCAGCAATTTATTGTGTAAGAGACAAATCCTACAAATTCCCACATAGCCCCGTGTCAATACTACACTGCAATACTACATGAAGAGCCATATTAATCTCTAATGTAAAAAGGTATAACTAGGGATGTTAGCTGCAGGAGTAACTGAGCTTTTCAGTTAATCCTAAAGGATATATTCAACCTCCTCCCCCCCTCCACCCCCATCGTTGCCTCTGTATCAGAGGCAGCAAGGGGGGAGAAGGGGAGATGGGAGCTAGTGCCCGTGGGGAGCCAGCTTTTAAGTAGGGATGTTAGATATCATGTACTTTAGTAATTATATAACTGCAACAATTTTTGATGGTTACACGGTTACTAAAATACTCGCCATAGGTGGAGACGGCAGCCAGTGCACTCCCGGCCCCACTCCCGGGGAACCCCTTCACCACATACTGCTGCCACTGTATCAAAGCTGGTGGAGCTGGTCCATGAGGGGAGATGGTTTAAAAATCAAGTGCTGGATCCCACCTGCCCCCCACCTTGCTGCCTCTGTGGGAGACAGCAATGGGGGGAGGCAGCTCCCCAGGAACTGGCATGCACAGGGAGCCAGCTCCTTTCACCCCCTCCTTGTTGCCTCTCTATCAGCAAGGCGGAGCTGGTCCGTGAGGTGATCCAGTTTAAAAATTGGCTCCCCACACAAACTGGCTCCTGCATGCCGCCCCTGTATCAGAGGCAGCAAGGGAGGAGTGGGGCATGTAGTCATTTGGATTAACTGATAAGCCTATGCTTATCGGTTAATCGTTTAAAATGGCTATGCACTAACAGCCCTACTTTTAAGCTGGCTCTCCATGTTTCTCAGCTCCCATAGAGCTGCCTGCTCCCCCCATGCTGCCTCCCACAGAGGCAGCACCATGGGGGGGTGGAGTAGATACACATGGGAACCCAGCTTTTAACCCGGCTCTCTACCTGTGCCGGCTTCAGCGGAGCCACCTGCCCTTCCCCTCCCCATGCTGTTGCCTCTGATGGACAGACAGCAGCATAGGGCTTAAGGGGATGGGGGGGGGGGGGCGGAGAGGGAGGCAGGAAGCCAGTATACATGGGAAGCCAGCTTCAAGCCAGCTCCCTGTGTATACCAGCTCCCATACAGCCACCTCCCACCCCACCTGCCTCCTTGCATGTAAATGTGTAATCGCAAAAATTTCAGTGGTTACACATTTACACAAATAAACAATTCTTAACTTTAACTGTAACCCCGTATAAATCTCCCAGCCAAGTTTATTTTATCAAAACACTGGTGTAAGTTACAGATGATATAGGAAATTGACATGAATGGGGTTTAAATGATAAAACTGTAATTTGCAATGCCCAAGCATTCATTGTATGTACAGGTTGAACCTCTGTGGTCCACAGGTATTGCTGGACCAGACAGCCCCAGCAGCAGAGGCTGCTGGCAGCTGGGAGCTGAGCTGGCTGGTGGGTCCAGTGGGGCAGCAGAGCCCACGGGGCACCAAAGCCCACAGCCAAACAGCAGAGCTGCTGAGGTGCTGGAGTTCGCAGGACTGACGCAGCCAAGTGGCCGGGGACAATGATGCCAGGGGGTTGGAGAGAGGAGCCCAGCAGGGTGGCTTGTGTCTCCCCTTCTCTCCCCTCCCCCCCGAGCTTCCTTGGTTTGGCAAAATCCCATGTCCAAGACCAGTCAGGTCCCGAGGGTGCCGGACCAGGGAGGTCCAACCTGTACTAAGTAAATGCATTTTACATGTTAAGAGGTTGGAATGATGAGAAGACTTAGCAGGAAAAGACATTAGCAGAAGGTCTGTCAGATAGTGATTGTGAGTATGTGGAGGGGAATTTTATCTTCTAGCCGCCTGTTAGTTGTTTTTCCTGCTAAGAGTCACTCACCCCTTCACACTCTTTTCCTAACAGCAATATTTTCTAGAATCTCTATTTGGGATATGTTCAGTCAACTCATAAAAGTGAATTTCTAAGGCTATAGCTGCTATGAAATGGTCTCAGTCCTGCAATTGATAATGGGTAAGCAGATTGCTACATGTACAGTACATGACACTTCTTCTTGGGACTCTCCATATTCACAGCAGTCTCCCCACACCAGTGGTTCCCAACCATTGTTCTGCGGACAGGTGCTGGGTTGCAAACAGCTGAATGACAGGCCGCAGCACACTGCAGAGCCAGCATGAACTGGAACTGCTTAGTCATGGCTTGCTCTGGCCCCAGGTGCTACCCCCACTGAATGATGGGGCAGCAGTAGGACTGGCGAGCCCTATCCCCGGGGGAGCCCCAGCTAGGCGGGGCAGCCAGTGGCAAAAATGGGGAAGCTGGCAAGGTCCATCCCCAGGGATCCCCAGCAGAAGCAGGGCAGCTAGTAAACCCAGTCCCCGGTGATCCCCAGTGAAGCGTGGCAGAAGTGGGGCAGCTGGCAAGCCCTGTCCCTGGGGATTTCCAGTCGGGCGGGGGAGAACCAGGGTTGAGGTGGCTGGGGAGCTCCGTCCCTGGGGGGTACCCGCAGGCTGGAACCCAAGTCCAAGCCATATAGGCTGGAAACCAGGGGCAGTGGGGCAGAAGCAAAACCTGCCACAGGAGAGGGAGTGTCCTGGGAGGCCAGTGGCAGGGACTTCCTCTGATCTGGCAAATTCCCTTATTCAGGATGGGTCAAGTCCCGAGGTGCCAGACATGGGAAGTCCAACCTTAGTAAGAGTCTGCAGGGGCTCTTACTACATTAAATATGCAGAGTTGCAGCGGGGTTAGCTCCCAGGCCAGTGCTAGCTGGGACTAAGCAGTCCTGGTTCATGTTGGCTCTGGGACTCTGCAGATTGAATATGCACATTAATTAACTATCATAATGAATGCAAATGTTTCTACGCCAGTTCACCAAAAGTTTTTGAATTAGTTTGCCAGTCTGTGGTATAAAAAATGTTGGGAACCACTGGCCTACACAATACAAATTGCAGTATCAGCCCTTATGATAACCACCTCTACAGGTTTAAAGGATTCCAGTTTGCAAAAGAATATTATTTAAGAGAGGGTGGTTTTCTCTACCCTCCAAACCTGTTCCGTTCTACACTAAACACAAAGATCCACACTTTTATAAGATTAACATACTGTTTATATAATCAATCACGAGAGAGAATTAAGGGAAATATATACCATAACAGTGTTTTACTATTCTCATCCTACTGTCTACTATTCCCAAACAGGAGAAAAGTTAGAGTCATTCACTGCCCATCCTGGTCCATAGGACTCTGGCTCTTGAAACTTTCTAAACCTCATTCTCAACCCATGGCCCACAAACCCCTGCAGCCCAATCAGCAGCCCATGTGCCATCCTCAGGGTCAAACAGGCATTATATAAACTACATGAATGCGGCACACATAACACATAGAGAACTGCTCATGCCTTCCACCATGGGAAATATGTTGAGAAACACTATTCTAAAGAACAGGTTAGGAATGAGGAGTGTTTGGGGAATTCCTATGTTGAATGAATAAAGCAAGATTCTCCTAAATTGTTGTCACAATATTTCCAAACACTATCTCAGAATGTAAGTCATGACACTGTAGCTCTCTAATTTCTCCCATTATATCATGCCAATTTTAAACAAAACATCTTTAACCTGATAGTGTACTAACTTGAGTGGAGTGAGTCGTGATTTAACCAGTGCAAATAAAATCAGAATCAGGCCCAATGAATAATATTGTACAGTTGCACAGCAAATCTTTTACTTCTTCAAATATGAAATAAAGTATTTTAAAAGAAAAAAACCACAGGGGTGGGGAGGTGGGGGTGGGGGGTTAAAAGTGCTCTTTTCTGTCCTTAAACACTGGCACTAAATATGAATGTGAGTTTGTTCACAGAAGATCCAGAAATTAATATACATTTGTTTCACATTAAAATTCACAAAGCTAAAACAAACTATGTTCATATACTAGATGCTGCAAAAGTGTAAAATGAATATATTATAAAATGAAAATGAAATAATTATATAACTGCTATAGAAAAGTTACTACTTTTTTCATAATGATCTCTTCACTTTTAATAAGGTACTATTGGCGCCAAAGAAATTAGGTTGTAACTATTGTGTCTGTTTGTGGTTGAATAGACATTTCCAAGTACAGAATGAATGAAGTTCATTCAGAGGTCTTGCACATGGGCTCAGACCCTTTTCATGCATAATGGATTCCAGAAAGAATATTTAGGACATACGAACTTTTACTTTTTTAACCCTTTTTAAGATGGGGGATTTCAGAGATTGAAGTTTGTTATTGTTTCTCTTCTAATGACAGAATGTGTAATATGTTCAGAGGAAATTAACAGTCAATGAAAAGGAATTCTTTGAATATCAAAATTAGCCATATGAGTCCTGTTACAGTAAATTTAAAAAAGTCCCTCAACAGTTACAAAGAGGAGTAAATACTATGAACAAGTAAAATCATGAAAACCAGGAATTACTGAACTGATAATGCTACTCAGAGTAGGGATTCTAGGAATTGTGAGCTTCTCACAATGTTTATATTGTTACAGTAACATGAGTGCTGTAATTCAGAGAGGCACAACTATGAGTTGAGGACAGAAGTGTAACCTTAGCTCTGAACTTTTTTCTTTATTTTTGGATTCTTTTTATTTTTATTGGTTGGCTAGACTTTTACCATTATTTGAATGTACTATCTGGATCTGGAGTTGTTTAATATCTTTATTTACTACCTGGATGAAGGAATAGAGAGCATACTGATCAAATTTGCAAATGACACAAAGCTAGTGGGGGTTGCCAACATCAATGTGAGTCAGCAATGCGAAAACACAAATACAAGGGAAGGTTGCTTTAACAGAGGCATAGTATGCAAGACACGGGAGGTGACAGTACTGCTCTATTCAGCATTGGTTAGGACTCAGCTGGAACACTATGTCCAATTTTGGTTACCAAAATATAGAAAGGATGTAGAGAAATTGGAAAGGATCCAGAGGGGAGTGACAAAGATGATCAAAGGGATGAAATACAAGCCATATGAGCAAAGGCTGAAGGAACTGGGTGTGTTTTAGTTTGGAAAAAAGGAGATTAAGGAAGGATAGGATGGCAGATATTTGAAAGGCTGCCTTAAAATAGGTAGGGAAAAAAGTTGCCTTGCCCTCTGTGGCAAAAGAGAACATGAGGCAATGGGCTGAAACTACAGCACAAAAGCTTTAGATTAAATCTCAGGAAAAACTTCCTAACTGTAAGAACAGTAGGATAATTGAACAGATGCCTCAGGAGGTTGTAGAAACTCCTTCATGTAGGTTTTCAAAAAGAGGCTTGATGGCCATCTGTCTTGGATGGTTTAGACACAAATCCTGCATCGTAGCAAGAGATTAGACTAGTTGACCCTTGTGATCTCTTCTAACTCTACGGTTCTATGATTCTTTCAAGCAATTTCTTTTTGGGGCATTTGAGGCTTACTTTGTTCTCAGATACATAACTACTTGCCACTGAGTTTGCATGTATCTATTTAAAGAAAAAAGGTGGCCCTTTGTTTTCCAAAATAAAATGAATTGATGCAAAACAAGTTTCAAATAATAATGTGCAAGACTAGATAATCATTCTACCTCTTCTTTACCCAAAAACTTCTTCATTAACACATTTGTGTTTTAGAGTCCTCTGATCAATTCAATATATTATTTAATTACATTTCATTAAGAGATAACACCAGACAAGTTTGCCTCCATTAAAGAAACCACATGCTTCAGTCATTAAAGTCTGTTCAGTTAAGTGCTAGATCTGGCAATCCAGGATCTGTGCAACACAAAAATCCAACTACACCAAGGTTTAGGTGGCTATATGAACTGTGTTTCTAATATACCTCGTAAAGGCTGAAAACAATTAAATGAGGGATAACATGCCAAAGAGCAAAAAATAAGCGACCTTTGCCTCCTCCCACTGAGAGTATGACGTCCAATACTAAGCAAGCTCTCTCTCCTCTTTCACTGGAATTTGTGGTTATTTTGTTAGAGAAGCTTTGGATCAATATTAATGCAAAAGAGAACCAAACACTTCTTTTACTCTTTGAGAACTATATTTAAAGCCAGACCGGGTGACAGACTTTGTCACCCTGGACAATGTGGGGAGAGGGCTGGGCTCCAGACTCCTCCTTAAGGGGCAGAGCATTTGGTAAAAGAGGCAGGGCTAAGGGCAGCAAGCCCTCAGCACCACCGAGACCACACCATGCCTACCCTCCCAGGCATCTCATTAGTGCTGCCCAGACCACACCTCGCAAGGCTCCAGTGGTGATTTAAAAGGCCTGGAGCTCCAGTCACTGCTGCTGCTGTGGTACCAGGTCAGAGTCCTGGATCCTTTTAAGTTGCTCCCAGGGGCAATTCCCCCTACCCTCCCGCAGTGTGCAACACTGCCTAAAGCTGTGTGTGTTAATATGAAAAATGAGCCCATTTCATATGAATCTATAACCTTTTAATATCTAAAATAATAGGGCTTGACTCTCCCTTGTGTTACTCGTTTTATTATTACTAACTTTTACATACTTGAAGTCAATAGGTCTACATACATGCGTAAGTCTTTACATGACTGTGACCACGAAAAAACAAATGTAGAACCCATAAGCATGCTAATTATTCAAACGTTATTTCTTCTAGTTTCTAATTACTCAACTACAATTAAATAATTATTCAATTATTACATCAGACAATTAAAACTGAACAGCAATATGTCTATTTTTCGTTACTTTTAACAGTGTAAAAATATGTTTAAAAGTGTAAATAAAGTTGTGATCAAACACAGACAGCCTCTTTTAACTTTCTACTACTACTGCAGAAAGTACAAACCACTAACACTTTTATTGCTATATGGTGGTTTGTTTCAGTAACAAGGTCACTTACTATGAAAGCTGCATTTAGCATCCTATAACAAGTAATTCATTGTGACTTATCTGCTTTGGAACAGCAAAGATGTTTCATATGTACCAGCTGGACTCAGAAAGTTTCATCTTGTTACAAAATTGTCACTCTGTATAATTTACACATAATAATTATATATTAATCTCGTTATCTGGCTCAAGTTATGTTCAAAATAAATCTAGCTTTTGCTCAAGTGAGGAATACATTTACAATCTGCCAGAAGTCCAAGAACACCACCTTACATACAATGGCATGAACTGGAGTAAGTGTAGTATAACTGGTAGGGAAATTGCAACAAAAAATATAAACACATTTTTTACTGCCTTCATGTGTCCCCTCCATTTCTAAACCAGCTTTAATGTACAGTTTCTATAGGCCACAAACTCCATATTATAAATGACGTAAGGCATTGATTAGATTGTGTTATAAGGACAATGCTTTGGACAGCCCTGCAGAAGTAAATCGGTTAAAAGAAAAAAAGTGCATAGCCCACACAGATGTTAAGGTATCAGAGGTATACTCAGGTGTAGCAGAAGCATAATAACCCCCCCCCCTTTTTTTTCTGAACAGAGATTCCCTTTTGTGAGGATAAAGCATTAATATACCAGTGCATTGTTCAAACTGCAAAAAAGGTGATTATACACTCACATTCCCAAATCCGCTTATGGGGCTTGCCTCTCTCATTTTCTCCTCTCTTGACTATTCTTGAATTTTGCTCTTTTTTTTTTTAAACTTTGCAGTTTTTGAATTTGAACATAAAACTATGTAACTAGTTGAGGTAAACTGTACTGAAGAAATGAGGAAGGTGTTACAACAAGATCCTGTAGTTACTTTAAGTAAGCCACATTTGGGTATTTGTATACATCTCAAATATATTCCAAAATGATGTATAGCTCCTCAAGTAGACTTTGCATCTTATTATAGACCTAAGACACTGCCAACCTCTCCGCTCCCCACAACACACATAGAGTTGTGCTCTTGTTTAAAT
The DNA here is from genome assembly GCF_049634645.1 of Pelodiscus sinensis. Lineage (NCBI taxonomy): Eukaryota > Metazoa > Chordata > Testudines > Trionychidae > Pelodiscus > Pelodiscus sinensis. The sequence goes on along the minus strand of NC_134719.1, from coordinate 39,640,112 downwards.
AAATATTAATTTCAGTTGGTGGGCACAGATATTTCAAACTTCCCAACACAAAAAAAATGTCACTATAACCTAGTTGCTGTTCAAAATTTTGTCTCCACTAGGGATGAAATCCTGCCCTAGCCTCCTGAAGACATAGTGGGATTCCACCTAGGGACATCAACCCTCTGCTCACAATGGTTTTCAGAAATTATTCCCCCAGAAGTGGTACTGAAAATGGTTTAACAAAGATGGATTTCAATACCAGTTCCAAGGATAGCTGTTCTCTTGTTGGAAGCCACTCTCTTTTAAACTAAAACACTTTAAAGAAAATATTTCTCTTAAGGAACAATGAAGAAATATATAAAATTAGGGATGTAAGTGGCTAGTCGAATAGTCAACTACCCCAATGGTTCCCAACCTTTTTAATATTGGCGACCAGCAAACCCAGTCACAAACTTTTGGCAGACCGGAAACATTTTATTTGTATATTCATTATGCAAATAATAAATCTGCAAATATGCAAGTAAAATGTTACCAGTCTGCCAAAAGCCCCAGCCCTCAGAGATCCACAGTGCCAGCCCTAACCCCTCGAGCTCCCCACCCCTCCACTACCCAGTGCTAGTTGGCAGAGAGGCAGGGCAGGACAAGCCTCTCCCAACAGTCGCGGCGGAAGCAGTGTACCCCAGACCTGGCCCCCAGAGCCGCCACATCCTGACAGCCAGAGGTCCGCAGCCCGCAGCAGTTGGGAACCACTGGACTATCCAATAAGCATATGGGGAGCAGGAGCCGGTGGTGGGGAGCAGGAGCCAGTGCTGAGGGGAGCTGGCTTAAAAGCTGGTTCCCCCAAGACCTTCTTTGGCGGGGCCATCGGAGGCAGAGGCGCAGTGGGACCGCAGGCACGAGCTGGGAATCAGCTGTCCTGGCTTGCACTTGGTGCCAGACACTGCGCCTCTACTTTTTAACTACATTTAAAAGGCAGAGGCACAGCTTTTTGGACTGGGCGTGAGCCGGGACAGCTGATTCCCAGCTTGCACCTGGCCCTCCACTGCACCTCTGCCTTTTAAATGGAGTAAGAGCAAACCGACTGACTACATTTAAAAGGCAGAGCTGCAGCCGTGTCAGGACCCAGGACCGGGAGCTACCCCATTGCAGTTCTGCAGTTTCCTCCCTTATCAAGCAATTGAGTAGTCAATGGAAATTCCATTGAGTACTTGATTAGCTGGTTAAATAAAATTTTAACATCCCTATGTAAAATATAACTAGAGAATCTAATCTGGACATTCTTTCATCTCTGGGAGAGCTTAAGGAAGCAGAATTTTACATGCTATCTTTATTTTTTCAGCTTTATCTGCAGAATTTCATTCACCGTTGAGTTCATAGATGTAATTCCAGAATGTTTCCTTCCTCTGGAATCCACGTTAAAATAAACTGGTAGACTTGCATATGAGGAGGAATAAAAGGAAACAACAGAGCTTCTACACAGCTCAACTCAGATACTAAAAGGCAAAAACCAGTTCAAGTCTAGGTGTGCTAATGAGAGTGAAGGAAGGAGTCTTTTCTCATTTTGTGTGGATCCATTCTGAAAGAAGCCAGAATGCTGCTATTTATTCTTCCTAATAATGGGAAAAAGGAGGGTGTGTGTGCATGTGTACATGCATTCATGTGTGTACCATTGTTGACAGAGACACTCCAGGCCCCAAAAGAGGCATGGCAGGGTCGGGTAGAATCATAACTCTCAGGGCTGGTCTACACTAACACTTAAGATATAATGTCTGACACATGGGCGTGTGAAAAAGACATCAACCTGAGTGATGCAAGTTACATTGACTTAAGTGTTGTCCACAATGGTGCTACGTCTACAGGAAATGTTCTCCCCTTCCACCAACATAGCTTCTGCCTCTAGTGGAGGCTGAGTAATTATGCTGACAGGATAATACTCATCAGTGTATCTTCCTTCACCAGATGTGGTACAGCTGTGCCATGCTATAGAATTGCAATCAGATGTTCTACTATAAGGTTCGCTCTGCACATCAGCTAGCATTTCTTTACTCAGGACCTTCAAGAGCCACTTCTCAGGGTACTTCCCATAGCAACCATACAGGCCATTCATGCCTCAGCATTATTCAGAAAGAATGCCTCTCCACTCACTGTTACTGGACACTACTCAGCAACCATCAACCCACCAACGCAATTCTGTTTTTAAAAGTCACAGTATGACCCAGAGCAAGCAAAGACCTTTGCTGCAGAGTGATATGGGCTAACTATTTGAACTATCCAGCTTACCTATTTCTTCCTATTGCTTATAAGCTCTTTGTAGAGTTTATTTATATAGAAGCACAGTGCTGAAATCAGACCTGGACATTTGAAAGGCAAGCTATGAATGTGTAATCCATGTAGAAATTTCATAAGATGAACTGCAGCACACATTTATTTAAATGTCTTTATGGACAGACTGCCAAATCTTGCAGCCTTTTCTTTCACTCAACACTTTCCCACCATCATGAGAACTATTTCTCATTAACAACCAAATTGTTTTCAGATGCTCTACTATAAGATGTTTCCTTAGAAACCATTTGGTAAAAGACTGTGGCTTTCTTCCATAGAAATCTCAAGCAGTGAAAAGGCAGATTTTCTGGCATAAATCAAATCCAATTTCTAGGGTTCACTAAACCTTTTCTTCTTGGAATAATGTTTTGTGACTAGATCTTAGCAGTTAATAGTGCACGAAGAATTGCTGGTGTGAGCCAGTTTTAAATGATTTTCATTTTATCCCTTTTGTTAACTCAATTGAAATTACTTCCAGTGTTTATTATACCTTGATGGAACTTTAACTTCATAACTAGTAAGGATTATGTGTGGAACACACTGGCAAAAAGTATAAATTAAAAGTAAGTAAACTGAACACAAACAAGATCAATGTTCTCCTCCCTTCCCGTACTTTATTTAGGCTTTTAATAAATCATCCGGCATGATTGCAATGAAGATCTTGTAATGCACTTATATTAGCTGTTACCGAGGAAATTAAAAAAGATAACTGTTGATCAACAACATTAGGTTTTGGAATCCTTTTTCTAGAAAATTAGTGTGTCTGCATGCGTGTGTGTGTTTCGCATAAAGGTATAAAGCAAATGTGATCTATCAAAAATGAGATAATTGCCTTTGAGGATAAATGTTCCCAACAGAAATAATTTTGCATGAGACCCACCTACGATAGTATAAGTGATGACTTAATATTTGCATAAATGCTCAATGTACCATTTACTGTTATGCATCTCTGAGAGTGAAGAAAATATTGTAAATAATATTAAACAGGCGCAGAAAAAAATTAATTTACAATAAGGTCAATAATTACAAAGACATTTAAAATACCTTTATACAAAGACTGTTAAAATCTACAATGCTACTATATTTAAATCTCTTAAAACTGAAAACAGGTACACTATCATCATAGTATATTTGGGAACTATTTCTATTTTAGTCCCCAGTTCAGAAAGGTACTTAAGTTTGTGCCTAACTTTAATCACAATAAGTAGTGCCTAGTGCCCCTGAAGTCAATGAGACTACTCCTGTGCTTAAAGTTAGGTTGTGTTTAAATGCTTTGCTTAAACAAGGCAGAGACTCTAATCCTGCAAATTGATGCAGTGATGCAGGCTCTTAGATCATATGCAATCCTGCTGAGGTCCACTGGAGTTAGTGTGTTTGGGGCCAAAGGTCTGCATCATCACATCTGTTTACTGCACTATCGCCTAAAATTGAGCATTAACGTTTGACAATAAGGTAACCTTCTGATTAAATGGGTTTTGTTTGTAGTTTCAAATAAGAAAATTGAAGAGATACTTCCTTAATGTCTCCAAGACAAACTAAATTTTTCGTACTTCCTATTACACACAGCCTAAAATACAGCGATGTACTAGAATGGAGTACAAGGAGCTAAGCATACTGTAAATTAAACTTCTGTAAATGCGAACAGCAAAAAAAAAAGTTTCTCTGTTTCTTTCTAACATATACAGACTACTTCAAAGATGATTTGCAAATAACTCTTTTTCCTGTTGTTTTTCCTCTTGATTGTGTTCTGCATTATAAGATCTTCATATCACTCTCTTTGCTGGAGGTCCTTGGCAAGAATAATCGAAAACCTGAAGAAAGTCTATGAATCAGCACTCCTTCTCCCTTGTGGGGGTAAAGGTGGGATTGTGGGAAGAGATAAATGGGGAACTGCTATAGATTAGTGATAGAAATGTAGCTGTGTTAGTCTGGTGTAGCTGAAGCAAAATACAGGACTATGTAGCACTTTAAAGACTAACAAGATGGTTTATTAGTTGATGAGCTTTCGTGGGCCAGACCCACTTCCTCAGATCAAATAGTGAAAGAAAATATTCTTTGGTGTATATGGTTGTGACTATTTTCTTCCACTATTTGATCTGAGGAAGTGGGTCTGGCCCACGAAAGCTCATCATCTAATAAACCATCTTGTTAGTCTTTAAAGTGCTACATAATCCTGTATTTTGCTTCTGCTATAGATTAGGTTACACTCGTTACAGTCTCATGTGACATCACTATTCAGCTCTTCCAAAGAACTTGCCAGGGACCGCTGGCAAAGAAGGAAGTGTGGGCTTTATGCCCCAAATATGAAACGCAAATAGTGAAAAAATGGGTAGAGTAGAAAAACACTTTTTTAAACAAAAAGTTTTAAAACATCTTTCTACATAATAAAAACACGGTGAGCAACTAAAATGAAATATTTTGGTTTGTTTTGCTGTTCATTTCAAAGTTGTTATGCTTAACTCTTACCACTGTATTGCCCATCTGGAGATTGCTTTATATTATTTCCTTTATGTAAGAAAGTTGGCAAAGAAAGAAAATACTAACTGGATTTTTACAAAACCACTTTCCGTTAAAATTACCACTATTAGGTTAAAATAATATATTTTAAAATGTCTTCATCTATGTTAACATTTTTTACTATTAAAGTTAATTGTCTTAAAAATCTAATTTACTTTTCATTATTAATGTTAATTTTTTTTTTACTTAACTAATCTAGGACAATAGAAACAAACTACTTATAGATACTATGTTTCATTTAAGTGAAAATCACTTTCCCACTGGGAGAGGAAGCAGAATACTTACTGTATGGAGGAGTACTGGTGACACAATTTGCTTCTGTTTCACATAAACAAGTGCCAGAGAAGCCAGCAATGAGAGTAATCTAGTTAACTTTTTACTCTTAAATTATAATTTGTGGAGCCGATCAAGGATTTGGACAAATGGAGAGATTGTTCTTGAAGTCAGGAAAGCATCCATGTAAGCCAATCTTTCTAAAACAAACAATGGCGTGCAAGAATAGTAGAAGTGAAATTTGTTCCGAAAGAAAGTACCTTTTATAGGGTACTCCTAAAAATGAGAGCAAAGGTACTTTTATACGATTTCACTTCCCTCTTACTCTCCAATAGGTGGCAGCACTCACCCCACATACTTAATCCAAATGGAAATGCCACTGAGGGTGGAATTTGGTTTTGTGAGTTCCAGGGAGTCTCATGGGTTATGTTCATAAACCTCTTCCTTCAGAACCACAGCTATGGGAACAGGACTGAAATCAATCAAGAGTCTACAGGAATAACTTGGGAAACGGATACACTTGCACAGCAATTCTTGGCAATAGAATGAATTTGGTACAAATATTTAGGCCATCCATTTAATACATACTGGAAAGTTCTCCTTTTCTCCCCTCATTAAATCCAGAAGTTTACCACAAATCCCTGAAAAATATCATAAAACTGACAAAGCTCCCAAATGCTTTACCCACTTTTTGAACCTTCTTGTGAAAGCAATATACAGAGAGGACAGTTGTCTTTAGCACAAAATGGTCATGTAACTTTTGTTATAACCACTTTAAAAACATTTCCAGTAGCCTCGTTTTCAAAATCAAGCAGGTTACTTTTATTCTCAAATTCTCTTCCCATCATGCCTATAGTCTGTCTACACAGCAGCATTATTCCAAAATAACAAAAAGCCCGTTATTTTGAAATAAATTTGAAATGGGCTTCTTACTCCAACTCCTGTAATCCTCATTGTATGAGGAGTAAGGGAAGTTGGGGGAAGAGTGCTCTATTCCGAAATAACTGCTGTATAGACAGTGTCAAAAGTTGAAATAAGCTATTTTGACTTAAGCTAAACAATTAGCATAGCTCAAGTTATGTAGCTTATTTTGTGTTTAGCCCTGCTGTGTAGATGAGCCCTAAGGAAGTTTCCCAATCCTGTGTTCAGTTTAGTTGGAAGTATCCATTCAAAAACTGAACTATTATTTCCAGTAAACCAGTCAACGTTACTTAGCTACTAGATGTAAACTTTGCCCTTTTCGAGAATTAGAGACATTATAGATTGGTCAGTGCTTTAACCTTCTGAAACATTAGCCAGATAAGAGCTATCTGTAATTGTTTTCTAAACTTTGTAGTTACAAAACAAGAGGGGAATTAAATATGACCTGCAATGAGGGAAAAATTGTATTTGTGTCCTCTGTCTATATGATATTTCAAACAAGACTTAATTAAAACTTCTTGTGTTTCTTTTTTGGTAACATCTATTTAATTCAAACTTTTAATAAATATTTGGGTAGGAAAGATTTTTGTGAAAGAGTTAATAGTCCCCAGTCCTTTAATATAAGGAGTAAGAAAGCATCTTGGTTCTGATATCTAATTCTCTGCTAATGATTCTAACAAAAAACAGGGAAGGATAACTGGGGTGTTGCAAAGAGGCAGGGGAGAGGAAGAAGCAACTTCTTTGTCAAAATACAAAACCCTTTAGGCCTGTTTTATACATAAATGGAAGCAAAAAAAAGTGCACATTCCCTTTTCCCCCCATTTGCAGGTACCCTTTAAAATAAGTTAGCTTGGTGTTTAGCAAGTTTGCAAAGTAAATAAGCATCAAGTTGGAACTGGGTAATATCTGGTGAAAGTAAAAGAGGGACCAGGCCAAAAGCTAAGTCAGGATATAACAGGATGCTCATTCTATTGCCTGACTGTAAATCTATCGCTGCCTGGACAATGGCCACATTTTGAATATATGTAGCAAGTGAAGTATCTGAAGGGCCTCAAAGATCAAGTACAGCTTCATGAGGCTAGAGTTGCTAAACTGGTAGGTGAATGAGAGAGAGAGAGAGAGAGATTTATAGACATGGCATTTAGTTCATCACAAGAGGCTATTAAGGAAACTTAGTAACCAAGGGTGAGAAGTAAAATCCTGTCAAGATTACAACAAAAAAAATGGTTGAGATAGAAAACAAAGAGAAAGAATAAACAGCCAATTCTCAATATGAAACAAGAATAATGGTGGGGCATGCCACAGAGTACAAGGACCAGTTTTCCATAAATTTCTTGATCTGAAAGTGGCGCAAAAAACAACAGAACAAAACTGTAGATGACACAAAATTAGAGCCCAATACTTCATTGATTTCAGTGGAAGCAGGTGGAGGCCCTTTCTTATGTTGGTCAAGATTATAAAAGACTGAGCAGCTCTAAAAAAATCCTAATAAACTAGAAAAAAAAGGGGGCAAAAAAACTGCAGGACTTTGTGTGGACACATGCCAGCTAATCCCAATGAAAGGCATAATTTAAAATACTTGCATGGACCAACAGGATCTCCATTATCTGTAAGCTTTCACAAACAAGACTGATACCTTATAGTGAAAGAGGAGTGATCTGTTTTTGTTTGTTTGTTCTGCTCCAGACAAATTAGACATTAGAATAAACAAAACAGAGACTAGTACAGGAAATATTATATTGCCACAATAAAAATTGATGATACTATATGTCCCTAACCTTGAATGCTGTAATGAGTACAAGTTAATAAAAACATATTTTTATTATCCAATTCAATGGATAAGACTAAATCAGTTACAGGGATCACTTTGGTAGAATAAGGTGCTGGAGCTTTTTTACATTCACTTGCCTGATTGAGACTACAATGTAAGGTTGCCATTTTAAATACTGAAGTCAGGGCATAAACAAATAAAGGTTTTTATAGTAGACCAGTATATATTTAGGTTCTAAAGACATTTTAAAATCTCCATGTCATCTCCTGACCAAGAGCAGTTTTGGTAAAAGAAAACAAAACAGGAGAAAATGAACTTTCAATTCTCTCTCTCTCCCTATTTGTTTTTTCTCTCCAACTTTAGAAGCACTATCAGACCTTGATAAAATTACCAGGTTGGCCAAAGGCCAACACAAAAACAAACATGGGACAGAAATTAACAAGCTCCATGGACAATGTGCTAACAAGCATGGCTCTTCTTGTTTATAGGCTCAGTCTTTTACATCAGCCCCGGCTAAAAAATGAAATAGGTGAAGTTCCATCCCTCAGCTAGTCTTCTTCCTTTCTAATTGCTTGGTAGTTGTGAGCAGTGAAGCACTGGTCTTTGATACATAAAGTCCTCCCCACCTTCCAGTTTTGGGATCCTCTCCCTTATGAATAACTCAAGTGCCTGCCTATTTGGTGCTTGCCAATTAACATGACTGAAGAGTTACACACTGACCCACAGGTTATGTTCATTTCCCTATGCAGTTTAGGAAAGCTTAAGCAGAAGCAGAGACATTGGAGCTGTCTGTTTTCAGACTTATGAAGACACCACTGCACTGGTTAAAATGCAGTTCCAGAGGGGTCAGAATTTATTTTTTAATGAAATCTAAAATTCTGCAGAAATTGGTTTAGCCACCCAACCCCCACCAACTCACTCTCTTCTACTGAGTGGATTTTTCAAGCCCTGAGCACCAGCACAGTTAAGACTGTACCAACAACACATTACTATTATATTACTATTATTTATTTTGTGACAGAATGAAAGGGCATGCACAACTGTTCCAAGTGTTGAATTTTTGGTATTAATAGCTTAGCCACAAATATAAATATAGTACAAACTGACTAAGTCTTATGCTTTTTTGTCTGAAGTTTTTTGTCACACACTTAAGGACTTTTTAATATTGCCATATTGTTTTAATATATTATAGGGTCCTTAAAACAGCAGGTGAATTTATAAGCTATATTCTATATAGTACTTTATCTTATGTAGCAAATCAGCCAAATTCTGCTGTCAGTTATAACACGAAGAGGTGAAATTGGTGAGCTAATATCTTTTATTGGACCAGCTTCTGTTGGCGAGACACACATTTTCAAGCTAACTCGTCTCTCTCATCAACAGAAGTTGGTCTAGTAAAAGACACCACCTCACCCACCTTGTCTCTAATATCCTAGGACCAACAAGCTATACCAACACAGTTGTAACACTGTAAATCAAGAGTCATCCCTTTGAAGACATATTTGAAAGCAGTTATTGCCCCAGAGTGTTTCAAACTTAATTCTGAATTTTCTTTCTTTTCGGTTTTGTTAGTACCTATCTTTTGGTTTCACTTAGGAAGTTCTGTAAACAACTGCTTGGTACTTATTGAATGACAAAAGAAGATAAGGCATTTTGAAAAGAATGCAAGAGAGTATTAGAGATACTACGAGCTAATAGATTCTTCTCCCTCATCAGTAATTCCAAATACAGTGATAAACAATTTGTAGTTTTACAATCTCTGGAGAGGGTGGATGGAGGAAATAATTTCTGAGCTAGTGACTAATCTACATATTTTAACTATATTGTAGTGACTGACAGCAAGAGAATTAGTTCATTGTCAACAAAATCTCTAACTCAGCAATTAGGAACTTATTCTGCAATTCAACTATCACAGTTCAAAAACAATGCTGTAAATTTAAATTAAAAAAACTAAAGCACAGGGAATTAGATGAATCATTTGAATTACATAAGCCACTTCATACACATTCTGTGCCAAAAGGGACAGCTGCATCAAGTCCTTATTAAATGAAGGTTAAATGATAATAAAATTAAGTGATTTTAATAAGCAAAATATTTCAAAAAGATTAATATATATATTAACTGTATTGATGAACACTTCCATGATTTTAAAATAATTTGCTCAATGCAATTAAGTGACTAAAATTTTTTAGTTGTATCAAAAACATTTTGGCACTATGCAGAAAACATTAAAAATTGAAAGAGAAAGATTCTGACTGAAATTCTGACCCCATTAAAGTTAATAGCAAAACTCCCCTTGATTTCAGTGGAGCCAGGATTTCATGAGCCACCTCTGATAGCTTGCTTCTGAATCTACTGGGTCTGATTTTGCTCTCATTTATACTGATGGAAGATTACCTAGGATAACGTCATTGAAGTCAGAAGTGTATAAAACCAGTGTAAAACAGTGAAAGTGAACCAGACTCTCAAACTTGAAAAGAAACTGTGCTGGAATATTAATACCTTCCTTTCTATATTGGAAACCCTATTATTTTACAGCTTAATTACTTGATGGTTTCTGTTTGGCTTGAGTTCAGAGCCCCAGACAAAGAACACAAGTGTTTTTGGTTTTCATTTTTTTTTTTTTTACTTGCAGAAAAGCAGTAATATTTACCTAAAGTAGAATAAATAATGCTTCATGTGGAATGGTTTGAAAAAGGTTCCTCAGTTTTACAACAAGCTGTCAAATGAAAGTGGCTTTTGGAAAGGTCACAAAGGATAAGGAAAAAAAAATCTTTCACTGATGCGTGAAAGCGTATCTGACCTTAATCAAATGGTCAAATTAACTACAGGCAGTCCCCGAGTTACTTACGTCGGATCCGCAGTTACGAACGGGGCCCTTCCTCTCCCTGGTCTCCAGCAGACCAGGGAGAGGAAGCAAAGCGGCGGAACACGCGGGCAGCGGTCAGGGCTGTCCGCTGCCCACGTGCTCCGCGGCTTGGCTCTGCTTTGCTCTGCTTTGCCCCCCCGTCCCCCTGGTCTGCAGACCAGGGGGATGGGGGGGCAAAGCAGAGCAAAGCAGAGCCAAGCCGCGGAGCGCACAGTCTGGGCTGTCAGCTGGTCGCGTGTTCCGCCGCTTTGCTCCCCGTCCCCCTGGTCTGCAGACCAGGGGGACGGGGAGCAAAGCAGAGCAAAGCCACGGAGCCCGAGGGCAGCAGGACAGCCACGGCGCGTCTGGGCTGTCCCGCTGCCCCCGTGCTCCGCGGCTTTGCTCCAGACACCTGTGGTACAGCAGCTGGGGCGCTGCCAGTCGGTCCAGTAGCGCCGCTCTGGGCGCTACTGGACCAAACGGGCAACACCCCAGCTGCTCTGCCCCAGGCGTCCTGATTCAGCCACTGCTCATCAGTTTCAGCAGCGGCTGAATCAGGACACCTGGGGCAGAGCAGCTTGGGTGCTGCTGGGTTGGTCCAGTAGCGCCGAGGAGCGGCGGCGCTACTGGACCAACCCAGCAGCACCCCAGCTGCTCTGCCCCAGGCGTCCCCAAGTCAGCCGCTGCTGAAACTGACCAGTGGCTGACTACAGGAAGCCCCTGCCCCGGGCTTCCTGGAATCAGCCGCTGATCAGTTTCAGCAGCAGGTGACTTGGGGATGCCTGGGGTTCTTAAGTTGAATCTGTATGTAAGTCAGAACTGGCGTCCAGATTCAGCCGCTGTTGAAACTGATCAGTTTCAGCAGTGGCTGAATCTGGACGCCAGTTCCGACTTACATACAGATTCAACTTAAGAACAAACCTACAGTCCCTATCTTGTACGTAACCCGTGGACTGCCTGTAGTTTGTTTTACAACATACAAGAGATCAGATTTGATTTGCTATAAGACAAGCACAAAAAATTAATAGCCATGAACAAAAATGTTTGAAAAATCAAGTCTGAGATTCCAAACTTCTATGCTGGGGGAAGAAGAGAGAAATCCTCCAAACCAGGGGTTCCCAAACTTTTTGAAACGGGGACCAGTAAATCCATTCACAAACTTTTGGAGCACCGGTAACATTAATTTACATATTCATTAATCAAATTATGGATATTCAAATAAGTTGTTTCTGGTCCTCCCAAAGCCCCCAGTGCCAGCTTTAGCAAAGCATTTGATATGGTCACCCACAATATTCTTGCCATCGAGTTAAAGAATATGGATTGGATAAATGGAGTGTAAGACAGACAGAAAGCTGGTTAGACCAGGGTTTCCCAAACTTTTTACTTTAGTTGGAACCCTTTTTTCCCGTTCTGTTTTTTACAGCCCAAAAATATAAACACTTAAAAAGAAACTGAGAAAATACCAGACATGTAACATGTCTGGTATTTTCTCATTAGGTACGTTTTATTATTGCTAGTTGTATCAGTTTGTAGTTTCAAACTGTCTGGCTCCTAAATGTGCTCAGGCTGCATGAGTGTGTCTACCAGCCAGCCCGTTCGCAACTACTTGAGGGAGTGAGGGTGGGGGGACATAATAGAATCCCCAGGCAGGACTCACTCGTGATTTGCAGGGGGAAGGGGAGCAGTGCCCCGAGATCTACATATGGCCGGGTCAGCCAATTCTCCCCCACTTTTCTTCCCCATCTCTCTTGGCCAGCCCCGCTGCCCGCGTCCAGCCCCGCTTCTCTCCCCCACCTCCCACATCTTCCCCAGCCAGATCCCTACCCCTGACCTCGCGCCCCCTGGCAGCCCTGCTTCCGCCGGCCCCCCAGTCTCTCCTGGCCAGCCCCGATGCCCCAAGCAATCCCTACTTCTGGCAGCCTCTTCTCCCCTACTCCTCTCGATCTCCCGGCCAGCCCCCTCTCCCCAAATCTTCAAAGCCTGTCCCAATTCCCCTGTCCAGTGCTGCTTCCCGTGGCCGGCTCTCCCCTCCTCCCCCGACCTCCCCTAGCTACGCCCCTAGCTTCCGGGAGCCAGAAGATCGGGCTGCAGGTTATGCCCAGGCTGGCCAACGGCTTGCCAGACCCAGTGCCACACGGGCACTCCAGGATCCCGGAACACTCCGACAACCACGCTGAGGCCCGGTATTTTTTTCCTGTAGCCTAATACCGGGCTGCAGCCCATAGTTTGGGAAACGCTGCTCCAAACTGAAGAGTAGCAGCAGATCCACTAGACTATACAGTATTTATTTCAGCCCTAGGGCTGCAGCCACTCCCTTCCTTCCAGGTACTTTGCTCCCACTTTGTGGGATCTATTTGCCATGCTTTAGTCTCCACTTATCCCTGTCCCATCTTTCTATATAGGAAAGTCTGTGCTTTTTGGACATCGGAAAAATTGAAGTTCTCTATCAACTTAGTGGCTACGTCTACACTGGCCCCTTTTCCGGAAGGGGCATGTAAATTTCACTAGTCGTCGTAGGGAAATCCGCGGGGGATTTAAATATCCCCCGCGGCATTTAAATAAAAATGTCCGCCGCTTTTTTCCGGCTTTTAAAAAAGCCGGAAAAGAGCGTCTAGACTGGCCCCGATCCTCCGGAAAAAGTGCCCTTTTCCGGAGGCTCTTATTCCTTCAAAGTAGGAATAAGAGCCTCCGGAAAAGGGCACTTTTTCCGGAGGATCGGGGCCAGTCTAGACGCTCTTTTCCGGCTTTTTTAAAAGCCGGAAAAAAGCGGCGGACATTTTTATTTAAATGCCGCGGGGGATATTTAAATCCCCCGCGGATTTCCCTACGACGACTAGTGAAATTTACATGCCCCTTCCGGAAAAGGGGCCAGTGTAGACGTAGCCATAGTGTATAGCGTGGGCTATGACAACACAGGTTGTAGTCATACTGTCTCACCTACATGTTGTTATGCTGACTTTATGGAGGGACAATCTTTGGGAATAAGAAGGAAGTTCAGACTTCATGTCAGTTTAATGCTTGTATTCTGCAGAACTTTCAGCCAAGGAGCAAATTCAGATGGCTGTGAGGGACAGATATGTAATTGGGGCACTAGAGATGCCAAAAAAGAATGTTCTAATCCAAAAGAAACTTATTTTTTCAGGATATTTCAACTACAGTTCAATGAACAAGAAAATCCTTTTCTCTAATTCTCAAAGAACAGAGGAAAGGAGTATCTGCTTTGCTCTGCTTCACTGATAAGAAAGAGGGAAATCCTTTCTTTCAAACTTTATGGAAACTCTGATGCCTGAATAGGCATAGCAGGGGTATATTCTGGCTAGTTTGTGTTCTCAGCTGATTTTTATAAGTCTCAGAGGGGTAGCTGTATTAGTCTATAACTAACAACAATAGTTTTTTATTATCTATATTTTTAATTGGTCTCTAAATTGCTATAGGACCATTATTTTTTTTAAGCAGATTTTTATGATGTAATTTCTCTGACCCATCGCTAGCTTTGATCAAAACAGTTATTGTGCATCCATATAGGTTTCTACTTTCTTCTTTTAACTAAACAAAGCTCCCTCAAGTGGCTCAATAGCCCTAATGTTGGATTCTTTGCTATGCTATCAATATTTTGTGTTTTAATTTTTTTATTGACACAAATATGTTTTCACTATCATTGTCCTAGTATCAGGCATAGAATATGATTTTTTTAAGAAACATGTTTTCATTAATAATGGTTATTATAAAAGCCAATATTTAACCACTTAGCATCATATTATAGCTATTAAGCACTAGTATTTGGCCCACTGCATGAACGAACAGTACAGCCTCAATCCTGAAAAATTCCAATTCCAAAATTTTCAAAATAAGTCATTACCTTACTATAGTACAAAGAAGGGTTTGATATAGTAAAAAGCAAGGCAAATGATATCTGGTAGCCTTCAGCAAAAAAACCCAACCAACCAAGCAAACCATAACCCAGGAGAGAGCTCAATACAAATTCACATTGACCGACTGGCAGCAAGTTTGATATCTGTGTTAGGACTACAATATCAGGCCAAGAACTTGCTTTATATCACTGGTTGCAGTGTTGCCTTCTATTGTGATTTTCTGTGCTCTTCTTAAAGTTCTGGCCCCTGGAGTTATTTCATTAAATGAGAATTTCTGTTTTCAAAAATTTCTAGCTCTCATGGTTGCAGAGAAAAGCTGCGGAATGTGGATGCTGAAGACTCAAAAACAGAAAACAAATATAGCCCCCAGAACCTCATTTTTTTAAATCTCATGATTTTTAAACTTCCCTCGTGACTCTTGAGGGCCTGACTCATGATTTTTGACCACTTGTGGTTGGCAGTACCGTGCTTGTATTACAGAATATATTTGCTGAAAGTGCCAGACTTTTATTATGCAACAGCATCCCCGTCAATGACACAAGGTTCCTGGGCCTAATATTCATCAGTTGGATTTGAACTGTGGACTTTAAGCAAATAAGCAAAAAATGAGTAACTCTTTTTAATATAGTGATCCACTTCACTGTTTTCATGAACTGATTAAATAACCACTGAAAATTTTACCCTAACTTTAACTGAGCAAAGAATATTTGTTTCCCCTTTCATGACCTCATCTTACCTTCCTGCAAATTTATGCATGTGTCTAATTTTATTCACCTCTATAAACCCTTAATAAACAAAGCATTTGAAAAATTATGTTCTCAGTCCTTAGGCACCTGCTTTATGTCTCCTTGCCACACTTTCACACTTTACATGTTAGGAAATAGACATATTACTCCAGTGTTTCTGAAAGTGCTCCATGAAACCACTTTGAGAAACACATTAACTGGCTGTCCTAGCTTGTTTATTTACTGGTGCCTCGCAGCTTCCATTGGCTCCGTTTCACTCTTTGCAGCCAAGCAGAGCAGTGCGAAGCGGTAGCCCGGCCCATGCTGCTTCCTGTGGCTCCCTTTGGCTGTAAAGGATGAAATGTAGCCAATGGGAGCCGCGAGGCTCCATGGCTGAAGCGCCAATAAATAATCTGGGGCAGCCAGTTGATGTGTTTCTCAAAGTGGTTTCACAGAACACTTTCAGAAACCCTGTATTACTCTATCACATCCCACCCTTCAACCTGGTGCCCCCCGCTTAAGTTTCTCAGAAAAGTCAATCATTCACGGATTTGATATTCAAACCAAAGGATCAAACTCCACTATATGAGTAGCATACAAAACTTCCAGTCAAGACAAGAAGCAAAATGTGAGTCCAAAATAGGCAGGAGTGAGATGATGACTTAAACTAAGGTGTACTGCTGACTAGAGATGTTAAATTTTGATTAATTAGCTAATCGAGTACTCGATGGAATTTCCATGGACTACTCAATTAGTTGATAAGGGGGGGTACTTCCTACTGTGCCTCTCCCTTTGAAATGTACACTCTAATTTATTTCAAAGGGAGAGACTCAGCTGGTTCCCTCTGCCTCTCTCCCTCTGAAATATACAGGAGCTGCCCGCGGCTCTTGTATATTTCAAAGGGAGAGAGGCAGTGGTTTGCTCCTCCTCTTACCCTCTGAAATGTATAGGAACCGCCTGTGGCTCTTCTTTATTTCAAAGGGGAAGACAGTGGGAACCCGCAATTCCAAAGGGAGAGAAGCAGGATTAGGACTTGTGTGAACAGGACTATTTCAATCTCTGCTCACGTTGTTTCCCCCTTGACCTCTGCCTCCCCTTTCCTGTTGTGGAGACAGTGCTGGGGAAGGGGAACCAACTTTTAAGCTGGCTCCCCCCAGCACTGACTCATGTTCCCCTACTTGTGCTCTGTGATAGAGGCTGCAATGGGGGGAAGAAGGGAGGAGCACTTGCTTACTGGGTAGTCAACTAGTTGCTTACATACCTACTGCTGACTTGTCCCCATTAACTAATTTTTTATTATCCAACTCTCTCAGAGAAAGAATACCTTAAGTAGTATTTCTACATTTTCTTGAGTGTGTTTATCTTAGAATTTTTGTAAGTTGCTTTCTGATTTCTCAGCAGAAGATTAGAAGGATCATTTGGGCTGATCTAAGAGCAACATTGAACATTAGGGCTTGTCGATATTTCTTCCATTTGATTTTTTGTCCATCTTTAAAAAAACCTGAATTTTTGGAAATTTTGTTTCAAAATGGCAAAAAAATTGTTTACTCCCCACCTAATTTTTCTCCATTGGAAAAAAGAAGGGATGTAAAAATAAGAGAGAGAGAGAGAATCAAAATTAGTAAAATTGGGGGGGCGGGGGGAGAAATCAAGAAGTTTTCTGTACATACACCTGCCTGATATCTCTTCAGTTTCACTTTGGCAACTGCTCTTACAGTAATAAATACTCTTTTACAGAGTATGGGACACACTGTGCATACAGGAAAGAGCGCAGATCTCCCCAGAGCAGTACACGTAAATGATGTCATTCTGCTAGAGCAGGGGTGAGGAACCTTTTTTGGGTTAGGGGCCACTGACCCACAGAAAAATCAGTTAGGAGCTGCATACAAGTGAGAAGTCCCCCCCCCCCCAAAAAAAATCCTACTGATTTGGCCTCCAACTGAGGAAAAAGACATTCCCCACATTCCTCTCACACCAGAACCTAGGAGGGCCCAGCCTAGTAGACTTTCCGTGCTCCAACCCTCCAGTGAGGCAGCAGGGGAGAAACGGGGGAGAGACTGGAGTGCCAGTGCAGGCTCCCCAATGCTCGGGGAAGCAGGGGGGAGGCTGAGCTTTGGGGACCAGATCCAGACAAGACAACAGCCAGATCCTGAGGCTCCCCACCCCTGTTCTAGAGTCTGAGTCAGGAAGTTCAGCTGACCATCAACAAAACAGTGAAACACTGTACTGTATAGAAAGTTCAGTCAAATATGCCAAGGCACCCAAGTAAAACAGTATAGAAATATTTTATGATTTTTTTCTGTTACAGTAACCATATGTGTTATTTGTATGAAGAGCTAACTTGTACCAGAACAGTGATAAAAGTATTGTATATAGCAATCATTTGTGATACCTTACAGTATTACAACTCTAAGCAATAATAATAATAATAATGAAAATAAAAATAATGAGTTATCTCCTGCGCTGCCAAAAATGAGATTTTTAAAAAGTAGATGAGTTATTTGCCTTCTGCTGTCTGAACCTTTAGGGTACACAAAGGTCACACTTTCAAGTATCTGCCTGCAGCAACGAGGGCTATATATTTATATTTACTATATATAAAAAAAAATGAAAGCTGAGATTCCTCCAGAGACTTTTGAATCTAGCAACTGGTGCTTTAAGAAAAACACCTAATATTGAAAGACCTAAGATAAAATCACAAGAGCTAGCAACATTGCTTTAAACAAATTTACTGAACCCAGAAAAAAACAGTCAAGAGAGAGATGGCAGAGGCAACTTATTTTTCCCTCATTTCTGAGGGAAAGACACATCCACCACTCCACATTTTCCCTCATTCTGGAGGAGGAGGGTTCTGGTTTTATTTAATGTGTTTATTGTCCTATACAGAACCTATACTAAGTACATAGGTACATCACAATAGTAATTCAAACTTACATATGCCAAAAAGACACCTTGCTCTGTGGCTGAATGATTTCACTGTGTGTATTTTATTGTCACATTCATGAACTGATTTTTATATGAGAAAGGCTGAAGTCTTAATACTGAATCAGAAAATGTATGCCTTTACATGACTGAATGTGCAAGTCAGGTAATCACACAAGCAGATAATTAGGTACACAACCAACTAGCCATTTATGCTCAATTTACATATGCAATTAAAGGTGCACACTTGCAAATGAACACAGGTGCTTTTTGAAAACTCATCCCAAATATCTCCCTTCTTCCAAACTCTGTGAGGAACATAGTGGTTACTTATAGGCAACTTTTACAGTCCCCACTTCAGGGAAACAAGTGTTTGGTAGAAAAGAAGGGGCATATTCATGAAGTGGCACAGTCTCTTACTCTGAATAGGGGAGGGTGTGTATTTCAACAAGGCTTAAGATACTTCACCTTACGACTTTTTGAAGCCTCACACAGAAAACAACCAAGCTGCAACAATGGGCTGGTGTGTGGTACAGAGCAGGAAAGGGCAGAGTAGGGGCATGAGCACTGGACAGCAGGCTCGAAATTATGTTGTTACTAGAAAACAGCTGGTTCAAGGTAGCGATAGGCTGCTGTGATGTTGGGACTGTTGGTGCAGGGCAGTGGCACGGGGGCAGGGCAGTGGCACTGGGGGTGATGTGGCGAGGGGAAGGGCGGGCTAGGGCAGCGGCAGAGCAGTAACACGGGAATTGGTGTGTGGGGGGAGGGGTGGCAGGGAAGGGGAGGAGGGGCCGGGCACAGGGCGCTAGCAGGGGGGCTGACGTGCGGCCGGGGCAGAGCGGCGACCCCCAAGCCCAGCGGTGCGAGGCGGGGCACTTACCCAGCCCCAGCACGGGGATGCGTAAGCCATTGGCGAGGGGGAGCGTGGGGACGCTCAGCGCCCGCCCAGACGCCCAGGAGGCCATGCTGAGCCGCGTCCCCATAAACCGGCTCATCCAGCCGCATCGGGCAACTGTCTCTAAGCCCTGCCCTACGCCTCCTTTGCCGTCGTAAAGCGCCGCAAAGCGAGGCGGGCTTTACGGCTGGGAGCCGCGAGCCCTGCGGGAAGGGGCCGCCGCGAACAGGTTCCTGGCTAGTGGGGCCGCAGACCCCCCCCCCCCGCCCGAGCGGAGCGAGTCGGGCGCAGCGCGCTCCCAGGGTGGCCTCCGCGCGCCGCTGTGGCAGCCTGGCGGCGGCTCTGGACACGGAAACCTTGCAGCGCAGACCTGCGAGCCGGGGGGGGGGGGGCTTGTGCCCGAGGTCCCCAGGGACATCGCGCTGCCCTGTCCGGTGTCCCCCTGGGGGGAGGGCCCGAGGTCTGGCAGCGCCCGCCCAGCCAGAGCGCTGCAGGGGGAGCGTCTCTGACGGGCTGAGCCTCTCTGATGCCTGTTTCCGTCCCCTGGCAGGTCTCGCTCTGGACCCGGCTCGTGGGGCTAGGATGCTCTATCTGGTTGGTCTGGGGCTGGGGGATGCCAAAGACATTACCGTGAGAGGACTGGAGGTGGTAAAGCATTGCCGCAGAGTGTACCTGGAGGCCTACACATCCATCCTCACCGTAGGGAAGGAAGTACTGGTAGGTTCACTGAGCTGAAAGTCCTTTCTCTGGCTGTTTCAGACACAGAGAGATCCAGGGAACTGTGGCTCAGTAACATTACTAGGAAAAACAATAATGCAGCTCGGAAGAACATTAAAACACGTTTGGGAGTGTAAATAGAGTCCTGAAAAACCAACATGTGCTGGATATGAACAAGTCTCTCTTGCTTGTTAATCCACAGGAAATTTCGATACGTCAACATTTGTTTTCATCCCAAATTGGGACAGAGTCTAAATATCAGGGTTTTTCTTCATGGAACAGAATGTTTTAAAAAGTCAGGTTTTAGCAATGCTTAACATTTTGTTGTTTACCTGCATTTTTTAAGGAGCTGCTTTTATAGCAGAGGAGTATAAATTCTATTGTGTGCTTGTATGGCACACAATAACCCTTGCTGGTGCACACTAAAAAATGGTTTTCAAACTTTTTCTTCCGCATTACACAGTGGAAGAAAATTGTTGATGCCCGCAATCCAGCATAATTATATCTTTTGACTAGAATGAGAGGTACAGGGTGGGGATGGGCAAGCAATGAAGAAGGGGACTCAGGACTGTGGCAGGTAATTGGGGTGCAAGGTTACTGCCAATGGCTCCCAATTAGCAGTGCTGCAGGGGTGCTAAGGCAGGTTTCCTGCTTGTCCTTGCACCACAGATCATGCTGTATCCCTGAATTGGTCAGCAACAGGTTCAGTCTCTAGGCAGAGGTGTGCAAGCAATCTGCCTGCTGTTCTCACCAGCATACACTCCTCCCCTTTCTCCCTGCCAGCACTCATTGGCTAGAAGCTAGCTAAAGGGAGTGGAGAGCTGGTGCTGGGGCAGGGGCAGCACTTTCATCCCTGGAATGCTCCCTACCATGGTCCTCCGAAGAGCTGGACCTGTTGCTGACCACTTCTGGGGTGCAGTGTGGTCATCCTGCAGCAAAGCGACCTATGCCTGGGACCCAGTACTGGGTCACAGCCCATACTTTGAAAAACACTGCACTAAAAGATCCCTACTGCACATTAATATAGTAGTATTTCAAATGGGACTACATTAACATGCACTAAAAAAACTTTTAGTGCCCAGAAGCAGGATCCACACAGGCCAGTTAGTACACAAAATTCTAGTGCATGCTAAACTCTGTACGTTTGCTGTGTGGATTAATGCACCGTGTGTACAAAATCTTGGTTTTGGTCTGCTGAATGTTAAATGGTATGTACCTATGATCGCCGTACATCATGGAAGATGTAGTATAGAGTGCACTCCGTAGGACAAATATGATGGTGTAAAACACTTGAACTATTGCTCCTGTGAGGCACAACTGCACTGTAGGCAGATGTCAATTCCACTTTAAACTATTTAAAACATAATGTTTCAGTTTGTTGATTTAGGTTTAACAGAAACAAAATATTTGGTGGAAAACTTAGGCAAAATTGAAATTTTGTGTGGAAAAGTTTGATTTTTGCAGAATCTACATTTTCCATCAAAAGAAATTCCCCAGGTAGCTCTACATGTTTAATTACCAAAAGAAAAAAAAAGGAACAAAACAATATAGCTATTATTAGTCTTTCAAAAAGCTTTTCATGAAACACCTAATATTCCTAGGGTGAGAGAGACCTTCTCTGATCTTTGATCTTTGAAACTGGATCAGTGATAGGAAACCAAAAAACAGGAATAGATAGCCAGTTCTTAAAATGAAAAAAGTAACCTTAGGACATGGCTGAATGGATGTTAAGACATTCAAAGTAGATGACACCTGGAAATTGGTTGCTAAATGGTTTAGAGGGCAATCACATATGAGTAACAATATAGGGAATCAAAAAAGGACTCTGGCCTGCAATGGATTGCTAAAACGGCCCCGTATTTGTGCCATGCAATGTTGTCTCTTGTACTGGACCTAACTCCCTGCTTTGTGTGTTGCAATCTGGCATATAGGGTCCCAGCATGACTCTTCTTTTCAAGTGCTTTACTGTTGATCTAAAATAAGACAACTCATTGTATTTCTACCACAATGTTTAGAATCAGCCATCTCCATCCTGGTTAACCGCAACAAACCTGACATGCTTTGCATTTAAAACTCGGACTGGCAGGCTCGTTCAAGTTTTAAATGAAGAGCATGCAGGGGAGCCGTCTGCCACCCTGCGCTGCTGTCTCTGATGTAGAGTAGGGATGTAAGTGACTAAGTTGACTGTCCAATGACGAGCATAGGCAAAATGTGTTATCAGCAGTTATGGAAAGGTATTCAGTGGGAAGAACCAGAATTAGAGGGTGAATCTAAAGTGCAAAAAAAACAAGCATCAGCTGTTGGAGTCTCCTTTCTCTGGAAATACTAATGAAGAATGAGCTAAAGATTGGTTAATTACAACATATTAAAGAAATTAATCATAGCATAGGTTTAGTGAATGTCAATATCTGGTTGGATACTGCAGAAAACAAACTGAGACAAATGGAAGTCATCCGCTGTCTCATTTTGATGTTTTTCTTCACTTTCTAGGAGGAGTTCTATGGGAGAGAACTGATTCTGGCTGACAGAGAAACCGTGGAGCAAGAAGCAGATAATATGTTAAAAGATGCTGATCTTTGTGATGTTGCTTTTCTTGTAGTTGGTGATCCATTTGGGTAAGAAAAGGCAACATTTTATTCATCTGGCTGCTTCTAGCCCTTAACGAATGGGAGCACCACAGGTGAAAATAAGCTGGTGCACTGCATGCATAAAAAAGTGGCTGGCTGGGGTTGGGACTCTGACCCATCTGCCTTAACCTGGTCCTTCTTCATGCCCAGAGCTGAGACCAGGAGCAAAGTAGAATGTAAAATTCCATTGAATTAGATAACTGATTAAACAGGGTAGGGGACCATCCCAGCTCGCCATGGCAGGGGCTGCTCTAGCCTGGCTGCTTCTGACTCTGCGCTGGGCTGTCAGCTCCTGTCCCACAGAGGCTGGGAGTTGGCAGCCTCATGTGGGGCCAGAAGAGGCAGCGAGCGGGGAGGTGCTGCCGGTTTCCATCCCACATGGGCTTGTGGGCTGGGAGTTGTCAGTCTCCAGTGGGGCAGAAGGGAGCTGCAGACCTCCCCTTTTCCATGTGAGGCTGCTGACTCCCACCCTACTTGGAGCTGAGGCAGCTGTTAAGGGTGATGTTTACCATGTAACTGGTTATCTGATCACATCCCTAGAGCAAAGCTTTGGTGGTATGGGGCCAGCAGCTAGGACCCTGGCACATAGGGCCAGGAGCCTGGGGTGCTGTAATACCCTCCCCCCCTGCACTCCTAGTTCCCTTTCTATGTCTGTTGTCACTGCTCCTATAGCTCTCATTTGACTGGGAACAGGAGCAGCACGGGGCAGGGTAATCAAACAGGACTGCCTCAGCCCTGAATCTTTCCCCCCCACTATGTCCTACACACATGCACCTCTATCACTCTTCCCTGAGACACGCACTGTGTGATACAACAGTATCTATATTTTCATACTGGTAAAAAGAAATATTCCATTTTCATCAACGGAAGAGTGTCTCCTGTTCATTTTTGTACACATCTAGCTAGATTTGAATTTAATACAAATGCAAATAAACAGTTCAAACTTTATTATCAGTCTTGTTTTGAAGATCTCACATCCAGTTTGCAAAGCATCCTTATCAGATAGGAACATGGGCTCTCGCATAGATTTATATATTTTCCCTTCAATAGTCAAGCGATTGCTATAAAACTAATTGCCATTATCGAAGCTGTCGGTATTAAAAAAAACTATTGTTTTAGATTTTATCAGTTTAGCAGAAGTTATTCTAGGCTATTACAAAATATGGTGCATCTCTTGATTATATTTTAATCGTGGTTGGTATTTTCTGTTGCTTTTTAGTTGAATGCTGGCTGTTAGTTGCACATGCTTATGGTTTTAACTATTCTAGATTTTTGGATGTCTGGGTCATTGTAAATGTCCTTTCAGTTTGGTTTATTAAGTTTCCTATTTCTGTTTGCTATTCCTTCTGGAAGCTATAGCTTTTTTTTCTATCACCAGAAGGATGTCTTTCTGCTTATCTAATCAACCATCATCAATCTGTAATGTCAAGCCATACAGAAGAGCTCTTTGTCTCCAGCTGGTGATCCAAGACTTGTATCATAGCTTGAAGGGGCACAGGAAAAATTAAATCACTGAGCACAGTTTGCTGAGAAGGGTGTTGAGTAGATGGGAGGTTATAAAGGAGAGGAGTCACTTATGTACATACAAAACCTGGGAATATTTTTTTATTAAATTATGTAGGTATAGTTGATGCTGGATATTTAGAAATCTTCACATAATTATACTTACAATGTCCATTTGCCATTAAAATCAAGGTTCAAGTTAAAGCTAAAGTACCAATAGCCTCTTGCTGTGACTGAGAAATAAGTTTAATGTATCATCTGTGCCCATCAAAATGTAATTGGAGGTTGTGTGGAGTCAGCTGGCCTGCTTCTGCAGATGAGTATTCCAATGTTTTAATGATTAGAAACATATGCTTTTATTATAGCATAGTACTTTGTCTTGGAAGAAGTATAAATAGTTTTCTAAAGTTTTTATTTATATTGCCTACGTTGCTTTTAGGCCCCAATTCTGAAATCAGATCTGTGTGGGCAGTGTCTGGGTAGAGTCCCATTGACTTCAGTGGGTCTCCATACAGGGGGATGTGAGGGTTTCCATGCAAGGATCATTTGGTTAATTGGTGGTGATGTTGTTCTAGAGCATTGGGCAGTATATTATATAGCATTTTCAGTGTTGGTTATCTAAAGGTAGTCTCCCCACCCCAATGAAAGTGTCTTGCTGTTCAGATAGATTGAGCACCCTGAACTTGTGCTATCAATATGAGCTGCCAGTGCACAGCATCTCTGAGAGCAGGCCACTTAAGTGCCTCACTATGGATTTAACAGTTTAATTTAGGTGCTCAGATTCAGAAGTTTATTCATGTTCCTTTTAGAAACTTTTCCCTCTGGAGTGGCCATCTAAACTGGGGCCAAATCAGTTTGAGATGGAGGAAAAGTTGCAAACAAGAAGGGAAACTAAAGTTCTCTTGCTAACTCGTTCAGACTATAATATGTGAATTTTGATGCTTAATCTGAGGGAAATATGGATTATTTTTAGCAGTAGATATAAAATTAATAAAGCTTGTGACAGATTTACCAGTTAGCAGCCTGAAACAGTCCATGGAGTGTACTTAAGTCAGTCAGTGTTTGGAGTCTCAAGAGTATTGAAGGCAATTTACTGAAGAACAATATTCTGAAATTTAATGTACCCAATTTCAGATGTCTCTTTCTACCTAATTGCTTTACATACACTTGCTTCCTAAGGGGGTGGGTCTATGAGGTGATTGGCTGGTTGCTCCTATTAACCAAGGGCAGAATTGTCCTATCTTGTGGAAGACTCTGTGTGAGGGTAACAGAGCTAGGAAATTCCACAAGTTGACCTGAGTTTTCAGGTAATCCTGTCCTCAAAGAGAGGTTTAGTGAGTGCACAGAGGCGTGAGTGGGCTTTCAGCCCCACAGGTAAGAGATGTCCCATTCTGCTGATTCAAAGGCATCTACACGAAGGACAGTTACGATGGAATTTTTAAGTTCTTATCCCTCACCACTGATGTATTTGCTGTTGTGACTGCAATAGTGGTAGAATGAGTAAATGTAAAACAGAAAACTTTTAGCATTGTGTCATGACTGAAATAAATGCCCACTTCCATCCACTTTATGAAAGTGGTTCCATCACTGCTACAGCCTGCAAATGTGCTACTGGTGCTAGCCCAGTGGCGGCATAGACAAGGGCACGGGACTGACTCTTTCAGACTCCCTGCTGTAACTGGCTGTGTCCCCATTATGTGAACATACTGCAGCTGTGCTGCTACCCTTGCACAGAGGCCCACTGGGAGGAGATGCTGATTAGAGCAGATTGCAGTAAATAATGCCAGCTGTTTCCCTGTTCACTATTAGCAGATACACACCGTCTCCAGAGCCCTTATGCCATGGATCTGGAGAAAAGGAGACAAGGCTGAAGAGCCAGCCCTCCCACTTGCTCAGTGCAGATGTGTCTCCTTTTCTCATGGAAGAGGAGTAAGCATAGGAGAGAGTTTTGTAGTTAATGAGGGAGCTGTTCAAAGCCTAGATTACCTTACTGCTGTTGTCTGAGGTAACAGTCTATTTGTAGCAGCACTTCCTGACTGCCCGTAATTCAGATTCTTCTAGAAAGTCTGCAGTAGAGATAAATGAGACTTTATCGTATTTTTAAAAACGGACTCTTCCTCCCACCCTCGCCAGCTGCTGCCACATTTGTGTCAATATCCACAGCACCGAGCTGTGCAAGTAGTAATGTAACAAATACATTAATGTTGGGAAGTGGTCAGGCCAGGGACTGAGGAAAGTCTGTGGGAATTAGGCTTGAACTACAGAGGATGTCAGAGCTAAAACAGCCCTCCTATTTAATTACTGAGTTTCAGCCAGATACTACTACTTTCCCTATGGAGTCAGTAGCAGTGACTGAGGTACCTTAGGAGAAAAGGAGTCCGGGTGAAACCATTGTTCAGATTTGACAGCATTCTTATTTAAATGAATGCATTACCACATTTCACTTGTAATGTGGTGAGTGCAATATTTCTTAAACATCTTAACAAGCATGTATACCATATAAAATAATTAATTTAAAATAAAGCGTTACAATCCAAAAATAAGACTATCTGGGGTCTATTTGAGCTTCTGATGCTTATAGTAGTTGCAATCTTCATCTGGGCAAAGCTCCCATTAACCCAAATAAAGATATTAAGAGACAGGCTAATTGTGTAGTCGATATAACTTGTATCGACTACATGATTAGTTGATGAGGGAAGGTGCTCGGTCCTGGCTCACACTGGATTTGGGACTTACTCCCGCTGCATCTCTGCATTTTAAATGTAGTAAGAGCCAGGCTGGTTCTTGTTACATTTAAAATACAGAGCCACCGTGGTCCTGTACCTGTTGTGAGCTGGGACTAAACTGGAGTTGCTCAGTCCCAGCTCATGCGAGGTCCCAGACCTACTTCTGCTGCAGCTCTGCATTTTAAATATAGTAAGAGCAACTACATTTAAAATGGAGAGCTGCTGTGAGGGTAGGTCCCGGACCTGGCACGAGCCAGGACTGAGCAAGTTCTGTTCAGTCACAGCTCGCTCTGGGTTCAGCAGCCCATGTCCACGGGGGGGGCGGTGTCCCTGGAGAGAGCTGTCTCCTCCTCTCCCCTGGACAGGGACTGCTGCCAGAGCAGCCTGTGTTCCCTGCGCTGCTGCTTGGCTGGCTGCAGTGGGGGACAAGCGACACCGCAGACACAATGCTATGGGGAGCTAGCTTTTAAGCCAGCTTGCACCAGCTCCTGTTTCTCCCCCCCCCCCCCCATCTTTGCTGCCTGTGATACAGAGGCGCGGGGAGGAGATGTGTTTAGTTGAGTAGTCAACTCAACTAACCCAATAAGCCTAGACTTACCGGGTAGTATACTACTCGCATCCCTAAACCTGACTGAGAGTTTTGTCCAAGCGCAAAGATGCAGGGAGTATATATTGACACTCAGGCATATTGAGCCAAACTTAGTTTGTGGTAAGTTTAATTGAGGATTGCCCCTATTTACTTCTGGAGTGAATTTGAATGTTGCTCTTAGTCTTGTAGACTTCAGTACTTAAATATATAAAAAAGAATAGTTTTAGAAGCGAAGCGTGGGTTTTTCAGGTTAATGTATATCTACTTTATATACATGTATGCAAAATGTGTAAATCTTTAAAATATGTTCTATATGCTATGTAGTGCTGTCTTTGTAACATATTTTCACAGGCTCTAAGTTTCACAGTAATTATAGGAATACTGGATTTATGCCCAAGCTATTCACTGTGCTAAGCAATGCTGACATTTGCTATTCAACAGATGTCCAGCAGACACCTGCAAAAGACAAAGGACACATGGAACTTTCTTTTTTAAGTTGCTACTAGAAGATACTTTAAAAAGTAATAAATATGCTACTGTTGTAGTTTTAACTTTGAGAAAGCAGCGGAGAGCTGTAAAATTCATGTGACTCTTTGCTTTTTAGCTCTTTTGCTACTCATTGTTACAGTAAAGTCAGTCTTATTACCACTGCCCTCTTGGCATACTGCATAGCTTTACTCATGATGCATTTTAATTTTTCTTTCAGAAAAAGCTGTGTTGATGGTTATGCTCTGTTACAGTATTTTGTCCATCTAATCCATTCCTTCTTCACCACAGGGCCACAACACACAGTGATCTTGTTCTGCGTGCAGTAAAGCTGGGGATTCCATACAGGGTTATTCATAATGCTTCCATAATGAATGCAGTGGGCTGCTGTGGTTTACAGGTAACTCTTATACATACTGTTCTACAACTGATAATATTAGACTCAGCAGTCTCTGAAATTTTGGAAGGGCTGCATGACGCAATCTTAACTTTAAGGAAGATAAATGTACATTCTGGCCAGTTCTTAGATTGTGTTAGCATTTCCTTTTCAGAGTGTTCCATGCATTTATCATTATGTAACTTGAAATTTGAAAGGCAAAATGCCTGTTTGTGTTGACGTGCATGTGACTAAATGGGTGACAATTCTTGTTTCTCTTCCCCATGAACAAAACTAGGTGGTATTTTCTGGGTATTTCATATGTAAAGCATTGTGTATGAATGATAGTTTTTGCCCTGTCAGCTTACTGCTTCTACGGGCAGTGCTCTTGTAAGGTGAAGTTGTTATCCCCTGGAGAAATATACTGTCACTGGAAATAAAATGGGTACGTACATAGTTGTGTGTATTATCCCAAATCATCAGATTAAAAGTGATATAAAAATTCATCATCAGACACGTTCTTTCCCTGTGGACTTGACCCTCACCTCTTTAATCACCCTCCATGCCTCCAAATTGCTAAGAGATCTTTGATTTTTGTTGTTGTTCTGTCGGGGGGAGTTCAGGTTTGAGAACCATATATCCTGAAATTTAGAAATTAGCCTATTGCATGACCCACAAAAGTTTAGAAAAACAAAGACCTATTTTCTTCAATATTTTTAAATGTATGCCATCATCTATAGTGCCTGTCTTGTAGAACCTTCCTCATGTTCCCCTCCTCACTTCTTTCCCTATTCCAGCCCCCTGATCAAAGAATCTACAGCTGGAAACTGTATAGTTTCAAAGGAAGTAAAGAAACTAGAGTATTTTCATTTTATATATATCTGGAAAATGGGTCCTGGTTGATGGGGAAACTCACATGAACTCCTTAATTCAATCATGGGATAAGTTAATATCCACTATAAACAGTTCTCAAGCCATGTAACTATGGTAGGTCTGGTTTCTCTGCTTCTTACAAAGTTAAGGCAGTATTGATGATCTTCTAATGGTGTCCAGCAAGCAAATACTAGGCTTACTGGACACCTTTCATAGATGTCCAGAAAACTCTGTGCTTTTCATACGGGAAAAATGCTAGACAAACATGTACTGTCACTAATCATAAGTACATTATCCACCTGCAACTATCTGCTGTTACTCTTGCTAATGAGGAACATTGACAGTGGGCTCGGTCCTAACACAACTCTGCCCCCAAAAACTTGTTGCCTCTGTCCTGCGACTGGTGTGTAGGCCTCCTGTGAAGAGTCAGTGTGGCTCTGTGAGCATAGGGGCCAGTTGGAGGAGCAAGGTGTAAACAAGCAATTAGAGGCATGTCCAGGGCACTTTCATTTGAGATGGACATAGTCCCTTTTAGCCAAAAGAAGGGAGCACTTCCTCTTTTTTCTTTTTCTTTTTTTTTTTCAAACAGAGATAAGCCTGGGCTTATTGGTTAATCCTGTCTATTATATGCACTCTCCCCCACTTGCTGCCTCTGTATCCGAGGTAGCAGGGGGAGGGGGAAGAGAAGGTGGGAACTGGTGCCTGTTGGGAGCCAGCTTTTAAGATGGTTCCCTTCGAGCACCAGATCCTGTGAAGCTGCCTGCCCCCACATCTGCACTGCTGCCTCTGTCATGGAGCATGGAGGGTGAGGGAGGGGACAAGCAGGACCTGCTACACATGGGAACCGGGCTTTTAAGCTGGCTGCCTACACATATCTGCTCCCATGGAGCCGCTTGCCCATCGTTTCTTGTGCTATCATTAGAGGTCAAGGAGAACAAATTTTCCCCCCTTGTAACACCCCTTTAGGTACTTAAAAACTGCTATTGTATCCCCTCAGTCTTCCCTCATAGCTCATATTTTCTAGACCTTTAATCATTTTTGTTGCATTTCTCTGGACCTTCTCCAATTTCTCCACCTCTTTCTTGCAACTTGGTGCCCAGAATTGGACACAATACACCAATTGAGGCCTAATCAGTGCAGTATAGAACAGAAGGATGACGTCTCGTGTCTTGCTTGCAGCACTCTCATTAATGCATCCCAGAATCATGTTTGCCTTTTTTGCAAATGTCACACTATTGACTCAGATTTAGATTGTGGTCCATTATGATCCCTAAATCCTTTTCTATAGTACTTCTTCCTAGACAGCCACTTCCTGGTCTGTATGTGAGAAAATGATTGTTCCTCCCTAAGTGGAGTACTTTGCATTTGTCCTTATTAAACTTTATCCTGTTTACCTCAGACCATTTCTCCAGTTTGTCCAGATCATTTTGAATTATGACCCTATCCTCCAAAGCATCCTTATTTCCAATCTTACACCAAAAAGAGTAGTCCTCTTCAGCAGTTGCCAGCAACAGCATAGCTGTACCGTCATAGATATTGCATAGGCTTTAGCTCTGAGCAGGCTTTCATGACACAGGATATGTCTTCAATGGACCGAGAGGTGTAGTTTCCAAGTCAGGTAGACATACCCATGTTGGCTTTGATTGAGTCAGTGTGCTAAAAATAGTGTAGCTGTTTCTGCACAGGCAGTGAGACAGGGTAGCCAACCCAAATGCAGTCCTGTCTGAAATCCAGGGTATGTACTCAAGGTGACCCACTCATTCCTCGGCCCCCACAACTGTGGCAATGTTGCTCTTTTTAGTGTACTGGCTCTGTCAAAGCTAGCATGGGTCTGTTTTTTCCTAACTTGGAAATTCCACATTTTGCTCCATAGTTGAAATTCTCGTAGTGATAGAAATGTCTGCTCTAATAGTTAAGCATGAGTTAAGCAGCACCATTCTTAAAATGTGGACATTAATTGTTGTATACGCATGCCCACAGGGAACACAGCCCATGACCTTAGCTATGTGAAAATCCTCCCCATGAGAACTTTCTCACAACACCTGCCTGTTGCTGAAAGGGAAGGTCTGATTATCTTTTAGGAAGGAAGTAGACTTTCAGTGTTAAATCTACATATGCAGTAGACAGGTGGCAGCTGTCACATGGCTGCACAGAATGGGTAGAGTAGCTCAAGGGCTGACTCCCTTCCCCTATCTGCGTTATGGTGGTGCGCAGCTTACCTCTGCTGTGATAAGTTGGCAACGGGTTCCTACTATTTAGGAGCACGGCATGGTCTTGTTTTCTATGCCATTAGGAAGAAAACTGCAGGACTCACTCTCCAGTACTACCCCTGGCAGAGCAGGTGCCTGAATAAAAAATTGGTGGTAATTCTGGAAGTTTGCACTAGTCCCTAATCTGCCCTAAAACCAATCCACGCTATAGACTTTGCATGCATGTCTCTAAAGAATAGTCGTTACTTTATCCAATGCTGGGGGAACCTACCTTGAAGGAAACATGAGCTTATTTATCCTGGCAATAGTCATTTTCCTTGTTAACTAGGGAGGGACTTCTTGCTCATAAAACAACATATTCCCACTCTTATGAAAATCACCCTGGGAAATCTTGATTGTTGTATTACCGTAACCAACTGAATGTTTAAATCTTCAGTGTTCTTTGAAAGAGCAAAAAGATAATCAAGGGAGAACAAAGCTGACAAGGAATCTGACTTTTAATAAAAGTTGTAGCTGTTACTTTCATTGTCCCTTACTACTATCCACTTTACTTCCATATTTGTCTCCTGACATTAATTTATTTCATTTTCTTAAGAACAATTGGGGTTTTTTAAAAATATTTTGTTATTTTTTAGTATAACAGGGATTCCGAGAGAGAGAGAGAGAGAGAGACACACACACACACACACTCGACCACAGAACGGGTTCTTTTGTGTGTGTGTGTGTGCCTTTTATTCTGATCTTGATACAACTTAACTGGTGAAAAACAGGAAACACCTTTATAGATTGCACTTATGGTTTTCAGAACAATGAGCTGGAGCTGCTGATTAGTCTGACTGGGTGAAATGCAGTTGCTGCTCACAAAACATGTCTCTTATCAGAGCAATGTTCATTTTTTTCTGTGAAGCATATGACATGCAGTTAAATGAATATTTTTACTGCATGGAGGGTTACTGAAGTCAATGGAGTAAACATTCTGGTACTATACACCACTTTTGTGTACTGATTTCTTCAAAGATGCTGGCATAAGCTACAAACTACAGATCACAGCATGAGCTAAGGCTGGATTACTTGTTTCTGGGACTGAAGGAGTAGAAATGTAGTCGTTGTTGTTTTGTACATCAAAAGCTTTTTAAAAGTTAAATTGTTTGGAAGGAAAAAGATATGCACCCACTGTGTAAACATCTTTACTATACAGCCCAGAACTCTGCTGCTAGTATGGAGAATCACTGTGGTAACTGATTAGAGACTGTATCTAATAAAAATGTTAAAGAAGCTATTGCATTGGTTCCTGTCACATTAAAGGGACAAGATCTTCTAAGTCCTTCAGTGCCAAACTTCTGAATAGCTCTTTCCTTGCAGTTTCTGATTGGCTGGAGCTTTTTTGAGAGCTGGGTCAGTTAGGTACATTGCAAGATGGATGCAGGCACTAGTCATGTTGTGCCAAAGCCTCTAGATCCTGCCTGTGCCCATGTCTCTGCACTTTTGTGTTCTGCCTTAATGTTCAGAGTATCAGGCTTTTGTTCAAGAGCTGGCAAAAATTCCTTTTTTTAGTTTTCCAAAATGAGACAAGACCAGTGGGAAAGTGTCTTAACAAAATAGAATAGAACAACAAGGGAAAGAACCAACTAAGGGTGAGGGGCTTGGAGTAAATGGAGAAAGAAAATCAGAAGCAAACTGCTCTAGGTTTAACATGTTGCTTTTGGTAGTATAGCCAATTATTGTCACCATTAATTAGCTGAAAATTGGCCTTTCATGCACACTTCATGCACCACCCTACCTTTATACTCCCCTTGCCATTTGAAAGAAAGATTATTTCTCAGTTTATCAGACCAAAGCTAAATGATTGTCCCAGTGTGCCTCAAGAAGCAGCTCTAAAGAGCCAGTATATGGGAAGTAGTCCAGACGTAGGCTGTCTGCAGTATAGTGTATTGCTGTAGTTTTCCTTGCATGCCCGTACTACTCTGCCAAAGGCCTTTGTGGAAGTCATGGCTCAAACTAGTCCTTTTGCATAACTTCCTTTCCCTAGCTTAGGAGCTGCAGTAAAGTTGCCGAAGCCCTCAGCCTCCATCCTTCCATCTAGTGCTATTCATCTTTTTGATGGGGTTCAAGGGTTGTACTGACTGACATAACTAACAGCTAGAGTAAGAAGAGCTGCAAAGCTCTGGGAAAACAGAATTGCCAATTTACATAAGCATTATTTAAAACGGTAATTAGGAAAAATGCCTCCTGTCCTGACCCTTTTGCAAGGTAAATCCACTTGTTTTGCCCATTCAAAGCACACGAGATCTTTTATAGGGGAGAAGGCAGTCTGCCGCGCTTTATTGAGAATACAACAATTAGTATATGCTTTTCAGTCACACACACACACACCATGCACACGGTTCCACCAGTCGATGTTATGTTTACCAGTCCAGAGTCTGGGTCAATCTAGTGGCCAGCCAGATTGATCGCAGAGGGGAGCCGGGCTCTGTTGGTCGTGAGCCAATGCTCCTGGAGTTGGTGGCAAGACGAACCCAAAGTCCCATGGCAAAGCACCCTGCTCTTATAATCCTCTTTTCTCTGTTGAAGTCGGTGGATTTCACTGTCAATTTATGACTGGTTACTCCTTAATTGGTGTTATCGTATGATGATATCATTCCAAAAAACCTCAGAGAGGGTCATCCTGTCCTGGATTGAGTTAATCAATTGTCTTTAGAGGTGCCAGCACCACCTTAGAGTCTCCAATCTGCTCTTACTTCATCATGGATGCGTGTGTGCTGATGGTTCTCTGGTGTCAGTAGTCTCGTTCTTCACCCCTCCTCTCTTGACCATATGGTAGTTAACAACGGCCTTCACACCTTATCTTTTCTGATGCATACATTCCTCATTCACACAAACAGTTTTTTTACAGAGACCTTCAAAGGTATACAAATAGCAGTGTTTTATATTGAGCAATAAAAAGCATTGTAAATTAAACCTTACTAAATCTTGTAATCAAAATAGTTCACATTGTGGCCCAGGCCTTCAACATTCCTCTAATCTTATTAACATAGACACAGGATCCTGTCTCTCACTTACTAAACCTTAAAACAAAGAAATGGGTATTTAACTAAAGGGCCTAATGGTCTGTCCCTGCCTTTAGCATTGGTACAGACACTGGCAGTCTGTCAGATGCGTTTGTACCAGTGCCCCCAGAGGGTCATAAAGAGGGTGGCTGGCAGGATGAAATTAAGTCATACATTACTATATTATTAAACCTGAAATATAAATATAAAATCCCACTCCAACACACTCAGCCTGATATTTTGTAACTGAAAAATACAAATACAGAGCTGTGGTGCCCACTCAATAGTATCTAACCCCCTTGGAAATTTATTCATTCCTTCCATGTCCTAGAGGAGAAGTGTTATTTACAGTTGGGAAACTGAGGTATGTAGTAGTTATGAGATTTGCCCAAGGTCACACAGGAAGCCTGTGGCAGCTATAGAATTTTTTATTTCCTGTGTCTGTTCTATGCCTTAACTACACAGCCATCCATCCTCTCTCAAGTGGGAGAGTTCTAATACAACAAAAAATTCATTCATGTAAAAAGTAAACAACTTTTATCTTACTGTCTCCAGTTGGTTTTCCAGCTAAAATGCCCTAAACCTTCGTTATCTAAGTTTGCGCTTGTTTTGCTCAACATCTAAACGCTAGTTCATTGCAGGGTATCCTACTGTATTGCTTATATGTGCTGTCTAAGTTACAGCACCATTTTTCACCATTAAATTTGACCTAAATTTAGCATCCACTTATTTGGCACCTATGTAATTCAGGTTAATATGGGGGATAGGTGAGAGGGTGTTGGGAAAAGATATTTTGATCTAGTGTCTCTGTATATGAATAACCTGAGAAGAATACCAAAACCTCTTTGAGGTGACTTTACCCTTTTGGATTAAGTTCTGTGTCCTACAAATGCTATTGATGGAAGGAGGCTCTTAATTCTCTTAATGTTCCCATTCTGCTCACCTGGAAGCCATTTCCTGAGCATCAACAAGGGAAGGTAACTCAGCAGAGAGAGGCTCTTCCCTTTGGTTCCTTTGCCTAAAGTTACCAGGTTGAAAATCATGTCTGCTGAGTGGTATCAGCCATAAGGTGCAGAACATGGTCATGTTCAACGCACTTTCTCCAACTTGGTAGCCATCTCCCCACATCTCCATACTCTATAATTGACAGATCCCAGGAGTTTTAGCTCAGTTACGTGAGATGCAGAAACTGCATTTTAAGTAAAAGTTCTAACTTTTCATGCTTGCAGTTTTATAAACTTGGGTAAGACAGTGTTGAAAGAGAAGCCATAGACCTATGGTGTCCAATCAGTTCTGAAATAGTCACACTCAATCAGCTAAATAGCCACATTGTTCAAGCCAACTAACCACTCTGGCCAAATAGCCACATGCGGCTAGCGTGTTGGACCCCATAGCTTAGACTAATGCTCAGTTTAAATGGCTAGAAGCCTTAAGCAACTTTGGATTTATTTTTGGTTTTAGTACCTCTGCTGACAGAACTGTAGCTCCAGTAACTTCCCGGTCTCGCCTCTGGTCATTCGATATTAGCACAGTATACCTACTGTAGTCTGAGGAATATCAGGGGAATCAAGCAGCAAGCGCAAAAAATTCCTTTAAGGATGAACTTACTCTTCAGGTAGTCCCCGTGGGTGCTCCACTCTGAGTCGGGCTTGTCCCGCACCGCAGACCGGAGATTTTTTCAGCAGTGGTCCGGCTGGGCCGTGTATGCGCAGTAGGCATGCGCCACTTATGCTGACTCTGAGCGTGCGCAGCCCAGCTCCCACCAGTTCCTCCTAACCGCCTACGGCTGCAGACGTTATCCGCTCTCCTGTAGTTTCTGAGGAAAAGTTGTAAATATACCTAGTTAGTGATAGTTAATAGTTCTAATTTATACTTTCTGTTCTAGTTATAGTTCTTGTTATAAAAAAAAATTCTCTTCACAGCATGCCTGGATCAGCCAGCTTCAAAAAACGTGCATCTTGCCACGACACAATGCCTGCCTCAGACAGGCACTCTAGGTGCATCAAGTGCCTAGGAAAGGGGCATATTACCCCAAAATGTCAGCACTGTGCAAAACTTACAGCGTGAGCCAGAAGGACTGCGAAATGCGGCTCAAAATGCTCCTTTTTAATAAAGCCCTGAAACTATCTGCTGACCCAGAACATTCCAACACAGCAGCAGTGCACAAGAGGTCCGCTCTAAGTCCTGTGGAACAGAGACCCCCGCCCTCTCGTCATTCTACTTCGAAGAGGGCTAAGAATACTGGAAAGCCAAGTATCTCCAGAACGGGCTTGCGCCTCGTGCTGACAAACACAAGACCGCCCGTAGCACGTCAGCACCGGGCCCCACTCCGTCAGGGGTTCAGCCGCAGATACAAACGTCGGCCCCTAGAGCGGAGTCAGCACCAGCAGTTACCTCGCAAACTACAACTGTGTCGGCATCAAGAGCACCTGCGGCACCGATGGAGAGACCGGTGCCAACTGCTACCTCGGCACCGAAGATGCATCCCGAGCCGCAGCACACAGATGGAACCGACTACCGCACCGAGTTCCCCGACACTATTTCAGCACTGTCCGTCTCGGTGCCGACTATGGCATCGAGTCCAGCACTGAACATCACAATAATTCCGTCAGCACCACCATCACTGATATTAGCACCTCAACAGCCAGAAATATGGTCGCCCCGTCAACACTCTTCCGCACCATCTGAAGCACTGTATTAATCAGGAAGGATCATTACCCCTTCTCCTAGCCTAGAATCAGTGCTCTTTTCTCTGGGGCCCTCTACTCACACTTCTCCATGCTCTCACACACTCAAAGTCATGATAGCCCCACTACACGTGGTCACTGCCATTCACCACACTACTCACCATCCCTTCACCATTATCACCGGCGGAGGTCCCCATCATCCCCAAGAAGACGAAGGAGTAGATCCCGCTCAAGATCTTTGGCCTGCTCACCCTACTCCCAGTACCATTATTCCACAAGAAGGGCATATTCTCCATGGTATTCCATGGACAAAGGCTACCACTCCCACCGCCAGTGCTACGATTACCACTGTCCCTACTCAGCACGGCACACCTGATTAAGATTGCCTGAGTGTCGACATACTCGTGTGTTGTGATACCGTCAGCCCACCAGTGACATCAATACCCACTGGACCATCCATCCCAATGGGGGATGTGACCTCAGCACCGTAGCCTGCTCCGGCTACAGTACCTGGGACCACGTCTGTCCAGCCACAAGGGGAAACACCAACCAACCAGTCTTCCTCATCCCCAAATAAGGCTGTATTTCCGGCCAACAGCTCACCTACGGATGATGCACGCCAATTCCAAGATGTCTTTAAGCATTTGACAGTCACAAGAGATACAGTTATCACAGGTGCAACAGAAGCAACATAAGATGCTTAAGAATTTGCAACCTTCTCAAAAATCCAGAATCACCTTGCCTCTGGATGATGCGATACTGGAGATAGCCAATGAAGTATGGCAAACACCGGCCTCTGCTCCCCCAACGAGTAAAAAGACGGACAAAAGATACTTTGTCCCTGCTAAGGGTAGTGAATTCTTTGGTAATGGACACAGCACAGCAGAGATCTAAAGCCCCCAACACAAAGCCACTTCAGGGGATAAAGAGGGTAAGTGCCTAGACCTATTCAGGAGAAAGGTCTATTCATCAGCCACCCTAATGTTGAGAGTGGCGAATTATTCTGCCCACCTCTCTAACCACAGTTTTGACAACTATACCAGGCTTATCCTCTCCTCGAAGAATTCTCTGATGCTAACCGTGAGATCTTGAAGTTGGTCGTACAGGAGGGCTACGCTGCCTCGAGAATGGCATTACAGATAGCCCTGGATATTGCCGACACAGCAGTGTGAACAACTGCCACCTCGGTGGTTATGTGAAGAGCATCCTGGTTGCAGGTGGTGGCTGTACGGAAAGATCTACAGTCTAAAGTAGAGGATATGCCGTTTGATAGGCAAGCTCTATTTGCTGAGAGAACGGACCAGCTGCTCCACTCGGGCAAGGACTCAAGGACCACTCTCAGGACGCTTGGCATGTATACCCCACCGTATCACCGACAGCGGTATACACCTTACTACCGACAACGACCGTTCTCATAAGCGCCTAATTGATTTAGGCAATACGACCAACAAGACCCAGACAACGTCCACAGAGGCAACGCCCTCAAAATAACAAGGCGCCCAACCAACAAAACAACCGACAGCAGGTTTAATGGTCTCGTCGAGGGTCTGTGAGACATTCCCCTTAGAACACCATTTACAAGAACCAACCAGAATCTTCCACCATCGCTTGAGACCATACTGTCTTCATTGGTTTGCCATCACCACCGACAGATGGGTTCGCAAGCTAGTTACATCAGGCTATGTAATCCCCTTCACCTCGTTGACCCCTTCCTCTCTCCCCTCCCCATCCCTTTTCAGGGACCCATCTCACGAGTCTCTTTTAAAGGCAGAGGTTCTCCATCTTCTTGAGATTGGCACTATAGAAAGTGTGCCCAAACAATTCCAGGGCAAAGGATTCTATTCTTGATACTTCCTCAGTGAGAAAAAATGGGGAGGGTGGAGACTGATATTAGACCTTCAAGGCTTCAACTGATACTTACGGAAACAACACTTCAAGATTGTCATGCTGGCTTCCATCTTACCAGCGCTCAACACAGGGGATTGGCTCACATCCCTCGACTTACAGGACACATATTTTCATGTGACCATACATCCGGCTAACAGATGCTTCCTAACATTCCAGATAGGCGACGAACATTTCCAATACAGGGTTCTTCCCTTCGGCCTCTCTTCTGCACCAAGAGTCTTCTCAAAGACACTAGCGGTAGTTGCAGCGTACCTTCGCCGCCTCGGCATCATAATTTTTCCCTACTGGACTGCCTCATCAAGGCCCCCACTATGGAAGAGGCATCACGAGCCATCAACACCACCTATTTCACACCCTTGGTCTTGTAATCAATTTTTCAAAGTCGTCCACAACTCTGCAACATTCTCTTGAATTCATTGGTGCTCGACTAGATTCCACTATGGCCAACGCATACTTACCCCTCGCCAGATTCCAAGCAATCCAAGAGCTTGTACGGATACTCTGCTTGAGTCCCCAAACATCGGTACTTACCTGTCTGAGGCTCCTAGGCCATATGGCTGCCACCGCATATGTGGTTCAACACGCAAGATTGCATCTCAGAAGTCTGCAACATTGGTCAGCTTCCATCTACTGTCCGGGAAGTCACGACATTCATAAACTAGTTTCCGTTCCTCCCATGGTACGAGAATCCTTGAAATGGTGGAGCAACACCACAAATATGCTTACCAGAGTCCCCTTTTGGCACCCACAACCCACCGTTGAATCAGATAACAACAGATACATCCCTACTGGGTTGGGGAGCCCACCTTGGGGACTCTCAAGTTCAGGGATGCTGGTCCCCTCACGAATCTCTCCAGAACATCAGTCTGCTCGAATTAAGGGCAGTATTCAATGCCTTCACAGCTTTCTGGTACAGCATTCAAGATCGCACCATTCAAATTCTTATGGACAACATGACGGCAGTGTATTATATCAACTGTCAGGGCGGTGTTTGTTCGCGATCCCTTTGTGCAGAAGCCACACGTTTATGGAACTGGTGCATCCGGCACAGCATTTCCATCACTGCAATGTATCTACGAAGGAAAGACAACATCATTGCCGACACTCTCAGCAGGCACCTCATTCATCTGCGCGAATGGCAATGGGACCTTCAAATAACAGAACAAATATTCCAGAGGTGGGAATATTCCACCATAGACTTATTCGCAACATATCACAACGTGAAGTGCCCTCTTTATTGTTCAAGAGCAGGCATCAGTCACAACTCTCTGGGAGATGCCTTCCTTATAGACTGGAGCCAGCAACTGCTCTTTGTTTCCTGATTTCCAAGGTCTTGGAGAAGATAGCTAGGAACAAAGCCAAGGTCGTTCTCATGGCTCCTTTTTGGCCTCGTCAAACATGGCTCCCTATCCTCCTTCAGATGTCCATCTGTTCCCCATACAATCTACTGGACTGTGCACCCACAGATCCACAAGTTACATCTCATGGCATGGTTCCTAACTGGTTCTGACACTCAGAAATAGAATGCTCCCAAGATGTCAAATATGTACTGTTGCACAGTAGAAGGGATTCGACACGCCGCACTTACCTTTATAAATGGCGCCGTTTTCAGTCCTGGTGCCATGC
Organism: Pelodiscus sinensis; assembly: GCF_049634645.1. Classification (NCBI taxonomy): domain Eukaryota; kingdom Metazoa; phylum Chordata; order Testudines; family Trionychidae; genus Pelodiscus; species Pelodiscus sinensis. The sequence goes on along the minus strand of NC_134719.1, from coordinate 39,599,689 downwards.
CAATAACTTTGATCCCAATTCCATTCCTCTCCAGCACTTTCTTGATTATGTCCTGCAGTTACAAAGATCGGGTTTATCGCTCCCTTTGATTAAGGTCCACATCACAGCAATCTTGGCCCTTCGACCCTTGATACAGGGCTGCTCGATGTTTTCTCACCCAACGACCAAAAATTTTTCTCAAGGGTCTCGCTAACTTATATCTGGCACACAGAGAACCAGCAGACGCTTGGGACCTGCAGCTGGTCCTACAGTCTGATGGGTCCCCCCTTTGAACCCATGACATCATCTGACCTGATGATGCTTACCATGAAAGTTACGTTCCTGCTGGCTATCACTTCAGCTTGGTGGGTGGATGAACTCGCCGCTCTCTCGGCTACACCACTGTATACACTGTTCACGAACCAAGAACTGATACTGTGTCCTCACCCCAATTTCCTTCCCAAGGTGAACTCACAGTTCCACATTAACTAACCCATCGTACTCCCAATCTTCCACCTGGAACCACACTCGTCTCCACAAGACTCCCAGCTGCATACCTTGGATGTCTGACTTGCCCTTAAACTCGTGTTCTAGCCAAGTAGATTTTTTCGCAAATCACAACATTTATTGTTGTCCACAGCTCAGTGCTCCATGGGCCAACCTATTTCAGCGCAACGTATCTCAAAGATTGTTGTCTCCTGCATTTCTTGTTGCTATGCATTACAAAATAAGGACCCGCCTCATTTACTGAGGGCGCATTCGAAAAGAGCGATCGCAACCTCCACAGCATTTATAAAAGAGGTCTCCCTACCAGACATCTGCAGAGCGGCCACATGGTTATCTGACTCCACATTTGCGAGACACTATGCTATTAACATTTCTACCCATGACTCTGCAGTAGCCTCGGCAGGACTTTATTAAAAAGGAGCATTGTGAGCCGCATTTCACGGTCCCTTCTGGCTTGCGCCGTAAGTTTGGCGCAGTGCTGACGTTTTTGGGGAATATGCCCCTCTCCTAGGCACTTGATGCACCTAGAGTGCCCGTCTGAGGGGAGCATTGCATCGTGGCAAGACGCACATTTTTTTGAAGCCGGCTGATCCAGGCATGTTTTGAAGAGAATTTTTTTTTTAAAATAATGAGAACTATAACTAGAACAGAAAGTATAAATTAGAACTATTAACTATCACTAACTAGGTATATTTACAACTTTTCCTCAGAAACTACAGGAGAGCGGATAACTCCGTCTGCAGCTGTAGACGGTTTGGAGGAACTGGTGGGAGCCGGGCTGCGCATGCTCAGTCGGCGTGAGTGGCGCGTGCCTCCTGCTGCACAAGTGCGGCCCGGCCAGACCACTGCTGAAAAATCTCCAGTCTGCAGCGTGGGACAAGACCGACACCTAGAGTGGAGCACCCATGGGAACACACCTCGAAGAACCATTGTTACTGCACAAGGTGAGTAACTTTTTCTTTGAGCAATATCACAGCCAAAATCCTAATACCAAATGTGAAGGAAGGGGAATCACTTCTTGTAGTGAGGTTTACCAGCAAGTAAGTACTAGTATCCTATGATGCAAGATGTTGAGTAAACCTTAATTCCCATTGGTGTTTTCCCACCTAGATTATTGGGACCATGAGTCTCCCTGCTGACTTCGGTGTGAGTTAAGGACACACACATCTCCCAATAACAGATGTCATAATGGGATCAGTTGCCTTCAAGAACATCCCATGATATAATTTGTGATTCCCAACACAGCAAAAAAGATCAAAAGTAGGCCTTAGTATTGGCCAGTGCCCTTTGCAGTCAAACTGGGAGTCTGCATGTGCGTAAGAGCTGCCAGTTTGGGTCTAAAATACTTAACGACAAAATCTTTTTGTATTTACCTCCTGAAACATTCCTGGTGAGTAAACCCATTTTCTGAACAGCTTCTAAAGCTATTTTGAAGTTTTAGGAAAGGAGACCGTGTACGTAATTGACAAAATGCAGTGTCACTGTTACAGTTGATACAGCAACAATTCTGGGAAAAAGATACTATAAATAAACTTCTGTATGTTGAAATATTTCTTTCTTTGTTTCACTGCAGTTAGGGCACTGGTGGCCTGGAATATTAAATTGCATCTTCTCTGCTGTTTGTTTTAGTACCCTATTGTGTTTGAGGGGAAACAACAGCTTTTTGTTTACTTTCTCCTACTTAGCCTCTGCTCCTTCCTTTTTATGCTTTGTGTTCCTTGCCTATTTGGCCACAACACTAAGAACATCTTATGAGCTGGACCACAGCAGTGGATTTATGCTGTTATATGTGAGATTAGAATCTAGTCCATTCTCTCTCATACTTCATTCTACCTTTGCAGTTTGTAATTAGCTCAAGTGCTGAACCACAGGGTATGTCTACACTTGCACTGTAGTTCAAACTAGAGTGCAAGTGTAGACATAACCACAGGCTGTGCCTAGACTGGCCAGTTTTTCTGGAAAATCAGCCGCTTTTCCGGAAAAACTTGCCAGCAGTCTACACTGGCCGCTTGAATTTCTGCAAAAGCACTGACTTCCTACTGTAAGAAATCAGTGCTTCTTGCAGAAATACTATTCTGCTCCCGTTCAGGCAAAAGTCACTTTTGCGCAAAAGGGCCAGTGTAGAAGGCTCAGATTTGTTTTCCGCAAAAAAGCCGTGATTGCGAAAATGGCGATTGGGGCTTTTTTGCAGAAAAGCGCGTCTAGATTGGCACGGACACTTTTCTGCAAAAAGTGCTTTTGCTGAAAAGCGTCTGTGCCAATCTAGACGCTCTGTTCCGAAAACGCTTTTAACGGAAAACTTTTCTGTTAAAAGCATTTCCGGAAAATCATGCCAATCTAGACGCAGCCACAGTGTTTAACAGTACTAGCACAAAACAACTGTAGGCTTCCTAGTCATTGGTGCAAAAAGCTGCTTGCTTTCCTGTCGTATGTCTGTAAATAAAATTGAAGACACAAAAAATATTTTCAGTGAAGGTTGAAGAACAGGGGAAATTGGCCACCTTTTTTGCATTGCTTTATGTTGCATTTTGTGGGAGGCAGTCTGATCTTAGTAGATCCAGCACTGGATTGGGAATCAGGAGACCTGACTGCTCTTCCTGGCTTTTAGTAGTTTTTGCAATGGTATTCCATTATTGTTTCAGTTCCGTGGGACTTCCAAAATGACAGTATACTAGTACATTGTCTAAAGTAACTTTCTCCTTTTTATTGCTCCTCTCTTTCATTCCTCAGAAGGAATATAGATGCTTTGTGACCTTTACTAAGGTGCATGCAGTAAAAATAAGGATATTTGTCTCTAAATCTAACTCATCCAGGGGTATAAATGATCTGGATAGTTGTGCCTTCATTAATACAGTCTTGTTGCTCTGAAAACAATTTTCAGGCTAACCAGTTGGTCAAAAGCAAGTGTTTGGAAAGCTGTGTTAAATGTGTGGTGCTGGAAGAATTGCCTCCTTATCAAATCGATACTTTGGGAAGGTATTCAAAAGTATTTTACATTCCAGTAACAGTATTTTACTGACTTTTTTCTTTTCTTTTCCAAGATTCCCATACATCTTTTGGACCCTCAGTTTAAATGAAAGACCTGTTACTGATAGTGTATAAAAGACCAGTCTAATGAGCTAGCACAGTTGTGACAGGGGTATCCAACTGCTTATAAAACAAGGTACGCATTCAGTATTGTCTTAGTGAAGGAGCCGTCTCTGCCATAATTCAGTGAGAAGCAGTGTGGTGGGAGATGTCCCACTTCCTATTACCGCTTAACCCAGGTGTGGTGTTTTAACTACTAGGTTTCTAGTTCATACCTAGGCTGGGTCAGCAGCCATTGTGGAAAGTGGTCAAAGGAGCAATTGACCTCAGAATTGTCATCATGTGATAATGGTTTCTGTCCAGCTGATAACAGAGTGGTTGTCAGTTTTGCAGACGTCATCACTGAGTTATCACCCAATCTCTTAATCACCCTTTTCTGTGATGTGTGGTGGTGAAGAAAACTTTTCTGTTCCATGTACCACCACAAGTAGCTATTAATTTACATTCAGGCCTTTGTTTGGAGAGGAGACCACTTTTGCCTGGATAATGAATGATCTGATGGTTTCAAACATCAGCCAGTAAGCAAGTCCATTCATGCTGAGCCCATGACTGATCAAGCCTTGCTGCATCAGTGACTAAAGGATGCTGCTAGTAGGGATGTTAAAAAGTGGGTAACTGTGTAAACGTGGAACTGCTGAAAAACTCAGCAGTTACACAAACCCTCAGGTGTGCACACTGCTTTTGGGGAGCTGGCTACCTTCCCACATTGCTGCTTCTGTATTCGTGGCAGCAGTGCAAGGACAGCAGGTGGCTCCCTAGGAGCCAGTGCATGTTGGAAGCCAGCTTTTAAGCTAGCTCCCCACGCATACTACTTCCCCATATTGCTACTACCTCTGTTACAAAGGTGGCAGCATGGGTGGCAGATGGCTCCCACTTGTAGCCCTGCTCCTGGGGAGCTGGCTGCTGCCCTGCACTGCTGCCTTCAATGCAGCCAGCTCCCCATGAGGAGGGCAGGAGCCTATGTCTAAACGTGAACGTTCACCGATAAGCCCAGGCTGCATGTCTAGCTGCTAGTTTGTCTGGAATGGCTTCTCAGTGATCCCGGTCATATTGGGAAGACAGTGCAGAATATTAGAATTAGTCTCACTGGCAGATCTGATAGCCAAGATGTTTGGATCCTGCTTGCTTGCTTCCAAGGCTCATTTTTTATGAAACCTGGTAGCAAGATACTTCTAATCTGGAGGGAAAATGTACTAGGGATATAATATCCCAATTAATTAGTTAACCAGTTAAACATTAGGTGAACCTAATGTTTAACTGGTTAGCCAACTAAATGGGATCCAGTTCTAGGGGCAGCTGCCACTTCCGGCGGCAGAAGGCTCCCAGCACCGAGGCTGGAACTGTTGCTACTGCCGGCTACTGGTCCCACTGGGGGAGCCACGGCTTCCACTGGCAGGCCATGGGCAGGGGGCTGCTCCCTGGCATTAGTTAACTGGTACCTGGTAAGCATTACCCGGTCATATCCCTAGAATGTACCCAGTAATGACAATGTACAATTGTGATTGATTTTTTTTTTTTTTGTCCCGTTAACTCAGGTTCTGCCTGTGTTTTTGATAACTCTAAAATGGCATTTCAGCGGAGAAGATTGCACTGTGAAACTGAACATTATTTATTCAGCTTTAATATTAAAAGGCTAATCTGTTTCCATAACATATGCCATATGCTTTAACTTAAAAAAAGGGGGAGGAGGGTCTAAGCCGCTGACCTGTACTTTAGTAGCCTCTAGACCATGTTTTGGTATAAAATGGAGAGGGTTGAGCTAACTGAAAAAATATGTGGAGGGAGGAAAGTTTCTACAAAATGGGCCTCGAAAAGTTAAAAATTAAAGCAAGGCCTTTTCCTTGGGTGTGACGTTTTAAATTTACCAGCAGGGCCTCATGGTTATGAAATGTGAAATATGGGTTCATGTCTTTGAGTTACTGAAGTGTAATATTTAAATGAGGAAATAGTTTGTGTAATATGCCAAGAATCATTGAACATACCGTCCTCTTGTCGGCATGAATGGGTAGCCCTTGGGCACCAGCTCCATAGAAAACTAACTTGTTTCTGCTCTGAAGCATCACAAATAGCAGAGCTGAAATAGAAGACCTGATTCTCTGGTGTACTTTGGCCACTTTGTGCTGTGCTGGCAGTGAAGAGGGATGCTCATGGATTAAATGGCTGCAAGGAAATGGCACATACCCATCATAATACCTTCGGTGTAAAATAGAAAAAAGGGGAGAAGAGGGCTGAGTGCAGCTTCCCCTTCTCTGCTAAAAGCAGGTGGGGATTCCTCCTCCTGACCCAGGCTGCCAGAACCCTCCCCCCCTTTAATTGTTTCTTGTCTGCCACCTGTAGCTAGGAGCCAGGTAAGGAGTGGCAATGTGATACTCTTCCAAGCGTGGGTTAGGAGGAGAAGCTCATCTGCTTTTAGCAGAGAAGAGGGACCGAACTTTAATGTAGGATTTAAAATAGGGGAAGTACTGGGGGAGGAAGGGAGGAGAAAGGGAGTTGGCCATGGTGTAGAGGAGAAAAGGACAGGGCCAGGGCATTCTTATTCTCAGGGCTAGAGCCAGGACCCACCATGCCCCATATCTGAGAGATGCACATCTAGCTTTGATGGCCCTAGATCAGTACTGACCACAACATGGCTAAACCAAGGTTTTGAAGACGTGATTCTGCCTTTCAAGATTCTAGTAAACCGATTTGGTGTTTATTGCCTTTGCTACTGTCCAGATCAAATTAACTGAACATAGATGCATAAATGTGTTTTTCAGCCCTGCAACTCAACCTGGGATTTTAAAGCAGAGTGATTTCTTTCTATGCATTGCCACCAGTAATAAATTGACAGGCCAAATTCTGCCTTTAATTACATCTCAGGAGAATATTTCTATTTTATGCTGCCCCTTACGATAGAATGCCCTTCTGGGACTGATCAGCAGAACTATATGAAGTCTCCCATAGCCCACCTTCCCCATTACTCTGAGAAGATCACCAGTATACGGTGACTGAGGGACAAATGAATCTAATTGCCTCCCTCTGTCTACAATTAAATGTGTGCACATGCACATACAAAATGTATCTGTCCTCTCAGGGCATTGGTTGTCTCTTTTAGAGTCACTACTTTTGTACAGGGACAGCATCTTCAGAGATAGTGCACATCTTCTATTTTAATACTTAATTACAAAAAATAATTTATGCCAAGGCTTGTAGAAACATAGATTTAGGCAATAATTTACTTGATACCTACAGTTTTCCTTTAGTCTTTCAAAAGGGCCTAGTCCACCTTGACTTAACTGGGGAATTTTACCTGAATAAGGACAACATGATATTTGTTCTTTTAAGTCATGGCGGGGAACCTTTTTTGGGTTGAGGGCTGCTGACCCACAGAAAAATCACTTGGAGTGGGGAAGAGGCTATACACAAATGAGAAGTAGCAAAAAAATCCTTGCTGATGTGACCCCCAACTGAGGAGAAAGACACTCTTCACATTCCCTGTGTACATCAGAGCCTAGGAGGGACCCAGACTTGTAGATTGTGTGTGCTCCAGCCCCACAGTGGGTCAGCAGAAGGGGATGTAGTGCCAGTGCAGGCTCCCCAATGCTGAGAAGGAACCCTAAGCCTCGGGGGCTGGATCCAGGCAATCCTGGGGCCACATTAGGCCTGCCCACCCCTTTTGAGTGTAGAAGGAATATTGAAAGTTAATGAAGAATGGTGATCAGAATGGAGAACTGGTTGCAAGGCTTAGGAGGCAGCATCACTGCTCGTTCTCTAGCACATATTGCTGCCTGGAGGAGTATGACAAAACAGTAATAAACGTTCTATTCCATAACAGAGAAGAAAACTTTGTTCCAGACTTAGCTACAAAGAGAAAACAAATAGTAATGCATTTAGAGCATTCTAAGGCGTTGCAGTACAGGAGGTGGAGAACAGGGACCCCTTTTTTAAAAAAGAGATTAATTTATTCATTCTTGTGTATGCAACAAAAACATTTAGAAAATATCCCATTATATAATGGTGTCTGTAATCAGCTCCGTCTTATGCGCCCTGCTTAAATATGCTCAAACCCTCCTACCTTTTAATTTCCTAATATTTAATTATAGAAACTGTTTGTAATCCGCATTTAAATAATTTCTTCTTTGCGTGTGTGGGGGGGTTCTCTCTTTTTTTATAGCTGTACAACTTTGGAGAAACGGTTTCTATAGTTTTTTGGACGGATACGTGGAAACCAGAAAGCTTTTTTGACAAGATTCAGAAGAACAAGAAGAATGGAATGCACACACTGTGCTTACTTGGTAAGGGACAGCTGTCTGTTCTGCAACTGTTTTCTTGTATGACATCCAGAGGCGATGGTCATGTAATACATTTAGAAAAAAATTTGAAATGTATAGTCCTGAAAATAGTCCTCAACTTTGATATTTGACTTAAGCCAAATGGCAGTTACGGCGTTTATGAATTGACACGGATTCAACTTAACACTGTTGGTTTGGACTTCGACACTCAGTCCTGTAATGGAGTGGATTGCAGTTCCAAGTTACAACTTATGATGCAGTTCTCAGGCACCACTCATATCGTAAGTCTGAGGACTACCTGCATATCAAAAATTGCATCTTTTGTGTAGACCATATGTGAATTTAGAATTGGCTTAATGGCCATAGCTTGTTTCATGATGGTCTACAATTTCTAAAACGGAGTCAAGAAATTAAAGAGAAAAAAAGAGGTTCAGTAGCATTCATTAAAATACATCATGAGTTTAAGGACAAATATGTCCTGTTCAGGCTCCACATCAGATGGCAGTAATTAGCTAGTGTCATATTAGTCAAATTTGTTGTATTTAATTAATTTGAATGTCTTTACAATATAACAGTTACATGTGTACTAAAAGCACTATAAAGCATTGATCTAAAACAGATGACTGGATTTAACATTAGCAGTATCCTCACTAGCTCCCATTGTTTGTCTGATCTTTTTATTTACCCTGATCCTGTAATCCAAATCTTAAACCCCAATGCTGGATACACATAAGCCTATGCATAATTAGCAACATGACACACAGTTCCCTTGGCTTCAATGAGCCTGAACACATGCATAAAATTACATACATGCTGAAAAGTGTGTGGGTTTGAGCACTTGGTTTGTTACCGGTTCAAGAATGAGACCAATTCCATCTGTCTCCAGGCTTGAGGACAGAGCTGTCAATGTTTAACAAATTAATCATTTAAATAAAAACATGCATTCTCTCTGGGGGTTGGAAGAACCTTAGTTCAGAGTGTACAAGTGTCACTGCATTTCTGGCTGACTTTCCAGATGCTCAGAAATTTGTTTTTCAGAGGTGGTTACAGTCAGATCTGATAACTTTTAAGCTTGCTTAATTAAAAAGTTCAGACAGAAGAGAAGCAGGAGGGAGATAATTTTTCTGTTTACTCTGTATCCATTAGCATTCAATCCTTTGCACTGTTCCCCAGGTTTGTAACGATTTTTAGCAGCAGCATGGGAGAAGACAATTTTGTAAAAATTGCAAAACTAACATTTTGAGAGAAAGGGAGAGATTCATGACAGGTGTAAGACTCTAACTTTAAGTCACATTTGAAACTTGATAATTTCAAGTTGTGTTCTTTTAATACCACTTGATTGTTGTCTATTTGATTGTCAAATTTTATTAAGGGATGTTTCACAAATGAATTATAGCAAAATGCAGAAACAGTTCTATTTATAATACAGTTCTGATAGTACTGTAAACTTTAACTTACGATAAAGTGTAGCTGTAGTTCCCACTACTTTGTTTTGGATTATTTTCTTTTTAAAGGCCAGGTCATGCACAGATCTGGTTATAAAAACCTTTTTCTCAGAATTTCCTTGGCAGAGCTTGATGCCAAAATCTGAACAGCTATTTTAAAACTAAAAACATACCCGGTTTACCTTTTTTGGCACCGCTTTTTTTGTTTTTAAACACATTGAATAGATTTAAAATGAGTGGTGTGTCTCCTGTCTCTGTAATGCACTCTGATTTGAACACTAAGTTAAAAATTGAATGTACAAAGAATGTACTTTTTAGTGTATAATTTCCATTGCTGCCTATTAAGAATGTTAAAATTAGAGCAATCAGCTAAATCAAATATATGGAATTTCCATTGACTATTTGATTAGTCGATAAGAGTGCTTCCATTCTGAAATGGACAAGAGCCCAGCAGGGGCTCTTTTCAAAGATTGAAACAGCGCATGGTGCCTGGGGCTGAGTCCCTCACTAGTCCCATGGAGCACTTCCACTTTGAAATGTACAAGAGCCCCGCAGGGATTCTTGTACATTTCAAAGGTGGAATGCCACCAGTGTGCCACTGCCCCCTCCCACAGCTTCCCCAGCACCCCTTCCTCTCTTCCCCCCCCCCCTTGCTTTCTCTGACAGAGGTAGCAAGGCAGGGGGGATGTGACTAATCAACTAGAGCGTTAACTATCTGATAAGCAAAAGCTTATTGGATAGTTGATTAGTTGCTTACATCCCTACTGACTGTTGTAGAACCCGAGTGCTTGTCGAGATATTGCAGACCCCTAAGCCCCCATATAGTTGCACAGTTGCTCCATATTTAAAATATATAAATCCAGAAATTGAAGCAGGAAGGAACCTCTAACAAGGTGGACTTCAGCGTGGTGGTTAAAGTGAACAGTGTCATTCAGATATGCTGCTTTAACCGTCTGACCACTGAGCTGCAACTGAATCTAGAATGTCTGAATGAAGTGTGCCATACCTCTGGCTTGCAGAAGCTTACGTGATTGTTTTGCAAAAGTATCATTGAAAAATTTCAATTGTGACAAAAGCTCATCTTTGTAGTAGAGGGTGCACCTCCCTGGTCTAGCAACCTTGGGACCTGAGTGGTCCGGAAGGAGGGATTTTGCTGGACAGGGGGAGGTCATTTCTGCACCCCTGCCACCAGCCTTGCTGCTCTGCCATGGCATCCCATTTCAGCTTCACCGCAACAAACCACTGCCCTGACAGCCCTACTGACAGAGCTCCGGGCTCTACTGCAGCAGACTGCTGGCCTGCCAAAGCCTGCTGATGTTCCTGCTGCCCTACCACCAGCTCAGCCAGACTCCCATGGCAGGGCTCCCAGCCACTGGTATCCCTGCAGCCAACCTGGCTGGGCTCCCAGCCCCACAAGGCTTCTGCCTCTGGCCCTCTACCAGATCTCTCTGGTCCAGCAACAGCCACGGTCCAGCCAGACCATGGATGTTGCTGGACCAAGGAGTCCCAGCGGAGAGAGGCTGAACCTGTACTTATCCACTAAATTTAAATTTAACACTATAGCACTAAGTTTTAATGGCTGTTTTAAATTGTTCTTATTTACACTAGAATCCTAGAAGTAATGCAATCCCAAGTAAAACTTCATTTGTATAAAAGGAAAGGAAAATGGTTAAGAGCAATTTTTTCTTCATAACATGAAGCTCAGAACAGAGCTGATACTCTTTTGCTAACTATCTACGTGTATAGTTCCCACAACAGCTAAAATATTGCTATTTGAAAAGCAGAAAAAGCCTGCTAATTTAAACTAAGCTCTCCATTTAGACAATTAAGAAAAGTGGGAATATTACAGTACCTCAGATGAAGTCTTTATTGTGCCTAATGAATAACTTCTCTTGCAGACATAAAAGTAAAGGAGCAATCTCTGGACAACCTGATGAAGTGAGTCACTATTTTGAAAATAAATATACTGTCAGCATGTTCTAATGCAAAGTAGTTGACGATCCTTCCTGCTTAGTAATGCTGTACTTACCTGTTCCTTACATAATTGCTCATTAATTAAATAGACCACTTACACTGGGCCCTGCATTCACTGTAATAAATGGGAAGTTTGCCAGTGATTTCATTAGGATTGAGCCCTTGGTTTGCAGTAGTTGCACAATGGTTTTTGGTATTTTGTTCAGTAAGCAAAGTATTGTGTGTTAACTAGCTCCTTTGATAAGGGCTTGTTAAATGAAGTCTTATAATTTCTTCAGTCTTGCAGAATGCAGTCTTTCTCTTTTAAGCAGATGAATGGCTGAAAGCAAGACAGGGCTCTCAATCCTCTCAATGAAACTGCAGCTGGAGTACTGATGTTCCATGTTAAGTCCATTTAGATGTCTCAGAAGCTTGTCATTTGTTAACCATCTCTTTATAACTGGGCCTATAAACTGTTGTTGCTTCAAGATGTGCTGTAATTTTGGCCTACGCTCACATTCAGAAACTTTGCTTTATGTATCCCGAATTGGCCAACTAGCTGAAGAAGGATGCTTAAGAATGATTGAATATATGCCTGCTATGTAATTATCTGCCTACATGATGACTGTTGGGAAAACATGTTATTTAATTTTTTTTCCTAAAGTAAATGCAGACCCTGTAGTTTCCAGCAGTCTCATTTGAATCCTAAGATAGCAAGAGCATGCCCTGCAGCTTTACAAGTGTGCACAGTGCCCAGGGACTGCAATTGAGCAGAAATTCACCCTCCAGTGCACACCTCCCCAACCCACCACAGAACCTATGGAAAACTTAAGCCATGTGTGTTGTGTTAAAGCTGAAATCTAGAATGGAGATAGTGGAATGTGAGTGGTACAGTAACCTATTATTCTGTGGTTTAATACTTTTTGGCACAACAGTTACTTTGTTTTTTTCCACCAGAGGAAGGAAGGTTTATGAGTCGCCACGGTACATGAGCGTGAACCAAGCTGCGGAACAGCTTCTTGCCATTGTTCAGAACAGGAGGCTGCAAGGAGAAGAACTGGGTATTTAATAGTTGTTTCTAGAAGCTAGAGCACCAGGCTTCCCCTTTCTCTGCCTTTACTGAGGAGTCTCCATTATAGCTCAGCTTCTGTTCCTTCGAGTAGCCTCTGACCTGAGTGGAACTGGGCTGCCTTTAAGCCTAGTCAGCTGATCACAAGTTGGGTTTGTCAACTCAAGATGTGAGCTTGGTCCTGTTGGAGTTAGTGGTTCCTTGTGATATAGGCACAGTCTTTAGTTTGGTTAAATAGTTACAGTAATCATAATTTGAGAACCAGCATTGCCATTCATCTTTCCCTTTGGTCCATCAGCTTACACAAGGGGAGGCCCTTCAAAGGGATCAGAATGGATGGTGTATTTACACAGGTTTTTAGAAGGGTTGTAGCATTTTAATGTTAACCGTTTCCCTTTAACTGTACAGTGAACACCTTAATTACCTCAAATTTTCCTATGATAGACACCTAAGTCTATGGTTAAGGATAACATTATCTGAAGTGCTACCACTTCAATGCACAGGACCAGGTAGACAGGCAGAACTGCACTGTCTCAAGATGTGGATGAGACAATGTAGGGAGAAGGGGGTTACGTTTATTAGGAACTGGGGAAACTTTTGGGAAAGGATGGGCTTCACCTACACCGAAATGGAACTAGCTTTCTGGCACTTAATTAAGGTGGTCATATAGCAGTAAAACTGTGGGCTGGGGGGAAACAAAGATTTGGAGAAGCGGATGGATCAAACAGATGTCCTTTAAAGGACGGTCTATTAGTAGAGATTCTCTGTGGCCTAGTAAAGAGGAGAGGATAGAAGCTAAGATATGGGTAAGATCAGATGAGAAACAGTCAAATGAACGAGTCCCATTCAATCACATAATGGCAGAGTGACAAGTCTTTAAAGTGCTTATATACAAATGCTAGAAGTCTAAACAGTAAGATGGGTGAACTAGCATACCTTGTATTGAATGAGGATATTGGTATAATAGGTGTCAGGCACTTGGAGTGACGATAGTCAGTAGGACACAGTCATACCAAGATAGAAAATATATTGGAAGGACAGAACAGGTTGTGCAGGTGAGAGAAAGCATGGAATCAAATTAGACAGTAGGAGCCAAACTGTTCCATAGAATCTTTATGGTTTGTAATTCCCCGCTCTAATAATATGAATATAGCAGTAAGGACATAAGCAACCCTCTGACCAGGATAGTGACAGTGACTGAAATGCTAAGGGAGATTAGATAGACTATAAAAATTTTTTTTAAAAAATAGGGGATTTCAATTATCCCCATATTGATGGGGTACGTCACCTCAGAACAGGATACAGAGGAAAAAGTTTGACACCTGAAATGTCTACTTCATGGAGCAACTGGTTCTGAAATCCATGAGGAGAGGCAATTCTTGATTGTCTTAAATGGAGCACAGAATCTGGTCAAAGAGGTGACTATAGCTGGACCACTTGGAAATTGTGACAATATAATTAAATCTAACATCTCTATGCATCCTGTACACAAAAATGAACAGTTACATTTAAAAGTACAGTGCCAAAAATATAATCTCTACAAGCTGCATGGAAACTTTTCAAAGACACCATGACAGAGGTTCAACACGAGAACTCAAGTGCCACCATGGCTTAACCAAGTAAAAAGAAAAAGGCATTTAAAAAGTGGAAGTTAAATCCTAGTGAAAATAGAAGAGCATGAATTCTGTCAAATGAAGTGTAAAAAGATAGAGGCCAAGAAGGAATGTGAAGAACAGCTAGACAAAAATTCAAAAAGTAGCAATTTTAAGTATATTACAAATGGGAAGCCTGCTAAACAGTCCATGGGGGCACTGGATGATCCAGATGCTCAAAGAGGAAAAGGTCATAGAAGAAAAATGGCATCAGGTCATCATAGCTCAGGATGTTTGGCTCAGGTTTGAGAATCTCCCTTTCTTTTTAGGTGACAAATCTGAGGAATTGTCCCAAATTGAGGTGTCAGAGGAAGTTTTGGAACAAATTGATAAACAGTAATAACAAGTCATACTGAAGACTTAAGTCATTTCACTAGTTATTGGGCAGTTATTTATCCCTTCATAAATTTAGATCAATCCCATTAGTATAAGCAGGCTCGGTATATACACAAGCTGACACATATTAAGTCAATTTACAGAAAATTGCTGCCTGAACTTATATTTGATTTAAAAATACTTACATTATATATTTTGGCCAGATTGACAGTGTGTAACATTTGAATTTGGGCATGAACTCACTTGGCACTCCCCATAACTGAAATTTTAAATTGATCAATAAAAAAATTAAACCCCATATTTGTGGACATGTAAAAAAATTGGAGAAAATGCTTAAGCTACTATTGATAGATCAGTTATACAAAATCAGTTTCTACCAGGGTTATTTAAAATAGGTAGCTACTTTACATTTTCATTGTTACTGAGAGCAGAACTAAAAGAAACACCACATTAATTTGCTTGTGTATTTCTATTAAAACTTAGTTTGATCTTTATTTACAAAACATACATTTTAGAGCAAATTCCCTGTCCTTATGTCTTAGTAGTTGATTTCTCTCCTCTGAGGTCAGAAAGTAGTGTGAAGTAAGAGTCTTCTCATCTAAGCCAAATTCTTCCTACTGGCACTGAATTGAAGGGAGGATTCATTTGAAGGGAACTAGCTCCCCTTTATTACAAGCAGCTTCCTACATTTGCCTCATCCCATTTTAACTACTGTAAAGGTGTGGCTTCTAGTACTGCATTTCAAAGAACAGACTTCCATTTCACATCAAGTAAAGCCAGGTGTTTTATTGCAGTGTGTTAGATTAAGAACAACTGAAACTTAAGACTGAACACTTTGGATAATGTTCATTACTTTCAGTGAAGAAAGGATTGCTCAGTAAAGACATAGAATTTGCTCTCTGGAAACTGAAAAATGAATTTTCCTGAAATTGCTTTTCTTTTTAAATAGAAATTACAGAGAATACACTCTGTGTTGGCCTAGCAAGAGTGGGTGCCACGGATCAGAAAATTATTTCAGGAACCTTACAACAGATGTCCACAGTAGAACTCGGTGGTCCACTACATTCCATTATTGTAGCTGGCAGTCTGCACCCTCTGGAAATAGATATGCTTAAGCTCTTTGCTGCAGATGAATCTAGCTTTGAAGACAATGAATGTCATCGGAACACTTGAATAAAGAGACTTTACTTGTCCTCTGCTTTGTGGCAGCTTAGATTTTTTTCTCCATTCTTACTTTACACATACAAAATAGTGTAGCAGAGTTATGTTCACCTACTTACAACACCGTGGAAGTGTGAACATTCCCCCCTCACATGAATTCATATACTCTGCAGATGAAGACCTAGGACTGCAAAGACAGTGTCCTGCTGGTGTCAGGATCTCTTATTAGAGTGGTTTTACAGATTTGAGATCATTGTGGTGAAAAGCTTCCCCTTCCTAGGCACGCATCATGAATGCCAGAAGACCTAACCCTGGAAAAGGAGAAATGGCCTCTGGCTTGGTAGTGCAGAGGAAAGTTCTGATGAACCTGAGCAAGATGGTCAGGGTAAGTGTGGGAAAATAAATACCTTGCAGCTCTGTGTGTTCTACACTATTTGCATTGTCCCATCAGCTCAAGGCAGACCTGCACCACAGTCCCCAGATAAGGGAGAAAATAGGATCCATGCTCAGTTCCTGTCCTACCCAAGCAATGAACAGTGCCTGGGCAGTCCAGATAGCTGTTTAATATTTGGGTCACTAAAGATGCAATTACTCTGCCCTATTGTGTACAAACAGGGAAGCAAATGTGGGGAAAAATATAACCAAGGGTTATGGGAAATGGCCAAGCCTGTCTATAAACCCTGCTCTGCCTTACAAAATGGATAAACGTCAGAACACTGCAGGCTATGGAACCCACTGAAATGGTGACTGTTAATCACTTGACAATGGCAGGGAATGGAAGAGACCATGTGGTTTAGGTATGCCAGAAGACATCGCAATCTATCATATATAGTGCTGACATCTGTTGTGTGATGTAAGTGACCTAGCCATTCTGAACTGTTGTAAATGTTCAGCTTGATATTAAATTAAAGTTTTTTTTAAAAAAAATCAGCACTACAACATGCATTTTCAACATCCTTACTTATCAGCTAGTCACATCAGAAAAATATATATACAGGGTGTTTTTAAACCAAGTTTTATTGAAAGGAAATTTGATCCCAAATTTTTCAAATACATCAGATAAAACATTTTACTTATACCACTGAAGTAAAAAGATTACATTAAAAATTATATTGCACTTGGGGCAATTCATAATGGCTTCACTTCAGCATTTCTAAACCAAGGTACAGTTTACAGTCTTCACAACTTTAGTCTGCAGTAAAATAATCAAACTTTTTTTGAGATGTTCTAATACTATTAAATTGTAAGCACACCAATAAGAGTACTTCATGTATTTGAAAATTAACTGGAAAGGCAGTTGCTACAAATGATTTTGGCAATTCTTTCCATTCACATTCCTTCATGTATTAGCCCGCCCTCTTGATAGCTATTAATTTCAATTCTTGAACAAGATCCTGGCACATATTACCATTAAGGAGTTTTGTATATGTGGGAAGTGAAATAAGCAAATTTCTTTACACAACAGTGCTTCCACCAAACATTCTGTGTAGAAGAAAATTACCCCCAGGCAGCAATGTACACTTCAGGTGTGGCTCTCTAAATCTGAAAGTTAGATTTTTCTGTATTTGCACACAGAGATTTTCAATTGCTTGCAGATACTGAGAGAATGCCCTGCATTTTTTGGCAAGTACTATAGCAACCTCTGGCCTGTAAAGGCCAGTTATGAATAATCACCAACAGAGGGGGTTTGTGGAAAAGGGGAAGGAAAAAGCAGAAAAAGGTCATGGGGAGGTAGAGGGGAAATTAACCACTGCAAGAGTGAGTAGCAGTATTATTGTATGCAATGCAGCAGCCTTAGAAGGTGGGGTTTAAGACAACCACATTTTGTTTTTGCAAAATGAGTGTTAACAATGAGGGAACTGTTAAATAAAGCTCTTCTATTTTATTCCTTAAACATAAAAAAATGCAGCTGTCATACCAAATATAATCATTACAGCTAATTGAAAATGGGACACGGTTATTCACAAATGAAGATGCTGATCTGAACTGTTACTTAAAACAGTCTTAGATGTATTTTAGGAGCCTCGTGCCTATTTAAAGTTTTATTTTTTGTTTCATATAACTCTGAAAGTCTCTCAAACAGCTGAATTATGCAGTAGCAGGTCAGTAGGTGCATAAAGGTACACTGAGTAGCGTATTGATCTGTTCTTCCTGTAAATTCTATTAAGCAATTTAGCTTAGTAGGTGAAATCTGAAGGAGCAAAGCTATTCAAAAGCTGGTATCTCATTTACATCTCCACAAAACATTGTTAGTTACCACCTGTACTGAATTGGTGGGTATTTCCTTCTTCTCTTCTCTATCCAGGTTTAATGCTTAAAAATTAAAAGTAAAAACAAATCAACTCAAACACAAAGTGCTTCCACCTCTGAATTAGGCTGCTGTGGTATTACCAAAATCCAGAACTATCTACAAGAATTTAGATTTTAAAATTTCAGATACAGAACTTCTCTAATGAAAGAAAGATCAAATGCAGATTACTTCAACAATTCATTACAAAAAAGTACTGGTAAAATGTCTTAGAGGTGTTACCGAGTTAGTCTATAACTAAAAATGAGCAGTCCTATGGTATCTTAGAGACTTACACATTTATTAGGTCATAATCTTTCATGGGGAGGTTTTACCCACAAAACTCATGGCCTAATAAATGTGTTAGTCTCTAAGGCACCATAGGACTGCTCAGTTTTTTGCTTATTTTTGTACTGGTTAAATCTATATTGTAGTGTAGTAAGGATACTAGATCAGTGTTTCTTAAACTGTGTTCCGTGGAGGCGTGCCGTGGAGAACAATAGAGTTCAAAATGGCCTCCCTTGAAGAGGCAAGTGACTTTCTTTTTTCGCTCAATAACTCCCCCCCCCTCCCCTTTTTTTTTTGGCTCAACAAAAAATCCTTGGTATGCCTCAAAAAAAAAAATTGTTTGGTGTTCCTTGGTCTGAAAAAGTTTAAGAAACACTGTACTAGATTTACTTGAACTCCTTCTCACTTTGTGCCCACTCCTGTACAAAGTATAACTTTACTCAAGTGTTTACAGGATCCGATTGTAAACTCTTTAGATGGTCTACTTTTGTCCACGTTATGTTCAGTGTGAAGCAACATTGTAGGTAATTTTATACACATTTCTAATGAGTCACTATAGCACCTTGCTGTTATACCTTCCTGGCAAGTTAGATACGATTGCTGGGTTGACAGTTTGACAATTAGAAAAGTGAAATTTAGCAAGGGTTTACATAGTTCCTACTATAATGAAGCTTGTGCTTTGTGAACTTGCTTGAAGTCATGATAGTCTTCAGTCACAAAGAAATACAATCATACTGGCCTGAAAACAGGAGGTTTTAACTGTATGAAAAGAAAACTAGACTAGAACCAACTGATTCAGAATCTAATACCAGGAACCTCTCTTTCCCTCCATAAGCATAGTCACCCCCCCATCCCAATTCATTCTTAAAATAGATTATCTCTTGCAAGAATTCAGTCATCTTTGGACATCTAACAGTTTAAAATAAGCACAAAAGATGAAACTCAGATTACTAAAACCCAGCAACTGAACTATAAAACAACTGTAAATAGTCACTGATGTTCAGCATTTCATGGGTTTAAGATGACCCACATGATATATAGCTTTCAACATTTCCAATTCACCTAACAGTTCGTTCGTAGATTTTAAAAAGTAATTGTCACTATTAGAAGCAGGAAGAAAGACTTCCCAGAAGACGTACAATACAATGTCTGGATAGCCTGACTCCTGCCCCTTATAGGCATCCTACCCCATAATCCATCAGATTTAGCGCAAGATTCAACATCCTGAAGGTATATAATGTATGTGTTATCCTTTATACTGCCCGGCTACGTCTACAGTGGCCCCTTCTCCGGAAGAGGCATGCTAATTTCTAACTTTGGAATAGGGAAATCCACAGGGGATTTAAATATCCCCCGCGGGATTTAAATAAACATGGCCGCCGCTTTTTTTCCGGCTTGAGGAAAAGCCGGAAAAGAGCGTCAAGACTGGCGCGATCCTCCAGAATAAAGCCCTTTTCTGGAGGATCTCTTATTCCTACTTGCGGAAAAAAAGCGGCGGCCATGTTTATTTACCCCCGCGGATTTCCCTATTCCAAAGTTTGAAATTAGCATGCCTCTTCCAGAGAAGGGGCCAATGTAGACGTAGCCCCCCAAGTGCCAATAGGAAAGCTACCCAACCAACACTGTTTGGACTTCATGCTACAGGGTGTGACTTCTGCCACCTTTTGGCCAATTTACTCACATTATTTTAAAGTAAATCTACTCAGCCAAACAAATAAACAACATAATTCTCTTGCTCCACAGCAAACTGGCTTCCATACACTATCCTCATAATTAAATTACATTTTATAAAAAAATGTGGTATATATCTTGCTATAAAATGTAAAGCCATCCCACATGACACACAGACAGTCAACCTGATTGTAAGAACAGATGCATTTCCCTTAAACATGACCCCATAGGCCTGATTTCTCTTCTCCCTTCCCCAAGAGTCTCAAATTATAGATCTTCCTAGGCAAGAAAGACATAGTCTTTTTTACAAAGTAGCTCAAAGAGCAATTTTCATTGAAGCTCAGTATGCAGTAAACTGATTATATCCTCAGTTAAATACTGTTTTGGCAAGACCAATTAGCCTTCTGACAATGCTGAATCCTTTGAAAATACATGAGAAAACCACCAATATGCACGCAATTGCTCACTTGCAATAAGACACTTAGCAAATCACAACAACTGAACAAACATCCCACTAACATTCAGCTAAAACATTCACGAGTGGCCTACCCCAGTAGTTTGGCTAGTGTTAAAAGTATCCTATGAAAGTTAGGAAGCTTTGCTCATCAGCCCAGAGACAAATCAAAGCTGCAAGTCTCAAAGAAAGAAATAATCATGCCAAAGAGTAAACTTGAAATTCAAAGCATGTACAATTTAGGTGAAGGAGGCTGGACCTTCTAAAATGGTGGCTCAAAGTGAGAGATCATCATCCATAAGATCAAGAAATTGTTACATTATTGAATGTGTAAAAGCTCCCCCAAACTAAAGACAGTACCTACTGACCATGGTCTGCCTGACATTACAGAAGCAATGGAAGAGATCTCGCTTTGGGGTTTGAATCACAAATTAAGAATAATTAGTTCATTCAGCACTTGTGTATCTACATCAATCTGGCAAACTCAAGGCACACATGAGCAATCGAGCAGCATTTTCATATATAAAAATATAGAGAGTGTGTCATACAGGAGGAATAAAACAAAATCTGTCTATCTTCCACGGAAACTGAATAATACAGTAACATCTGCAGCAAACCATCCCTTCAGTTCCATCTTAGGAATTTCTATAGTGTCTATTAAACTCAATACTCATCAATTATGACTGAAGTTGAATTGATTAGAACTACAATGCTCCTTGATTTTAGTACTATCCATTACTGGGTATTTATTCAGTTACAGGGAAGTACAGGCAGTCCCCGACTTACGCGGATCCGACTTATGTTGGATCCGCACTTACGAACGGGACTTTTCTCGCCCCGGAGCTCGCGGGCAGCGGGACCGCCCAGAGCGCAGCGGTCCTGCCACCGCGTCCTCTGGGGCGAGAAAAGCTGCTCCGGGTCTCCCTGGTGTGCTGGGGGGGGGGGGGGACACACTCCCCAGCACAGCAGGGAGACAGGAGCAAAGCCGCAGAGGCGGCAGGACCTCTGCGCCTCCACGGCTTTGCTCGGGTCTGCCTGGTCTGCTGGGGGGGGGAGGGGGCGCAGCTAGTGCGCGCCCCCACCCCCCAGCAGACCAGGCTTTTGTTGCGGGATGCCTGGGGTAGAGCAGCTGGGGTGCTGCCGGGTTGGTGCTGCGGGGACCTACCCGGCAGTGCCCCAGCTGTTCTGTCCCAGGAGTCCAGATTCAGCCGCTGTTGAAACTGATCAGCGGCTGATTCCAGGAAGCCCGGGGCAGAGTAACTCTGCCTAAGGCTTCCTGTAGTCAGCCGCTGATCAGTTTCAGCAGCGGCTGAATCTGGAGCCAGTTCCGACTTACATACAAATTCAACTTAAGAACAAACCTATAGTCCGTATCTTGTACGTAACCCGGGGACTGCCTGTATTAATATTTGTATCAGAAAAATATCTAGAATTTGTACCAGTCAGCACATTTGATTTTTCAAACAAGCATTCTTGTTTTGTTGTATGCCACAACACACTGAACATTAAGTATAAATGTATTAATTCAAACCCTTTCCCCTCAACTAGCAAATGTATTTCTGATTAACCAAAATGAGACTTCCTTTTTCTTGCTCTATGTCCCATTGGGACTAACAGCCTCAAATATGGAAATCAAAATGGCTCTTTTCTATTCAGTCTCTGAATTCAAACAGAATGGGAAACTTCATTAAGCACTGATAATTGTAGTTAATCTAATTTTAGTAGAAGCATTGCATCTATAATACAGGTGTTGTTGGACTGTCTCGGGAATTTAACATTTTCAGTACAAGATGTAAATATATATAAAAATGTCAAAAATAGATGGTTTAGGGGTGTTTCTGCAAACTGCTCGTTGGACACTTGTGTGCGTGTGGAGAAATACAAGACATTAATGAGAAAAATCACACTCAAGTCCCAATCAAACATGTCAACTAAGAAAATGTGACTTTACATAGCTCATACAACAGTCCTCATTTCCACTGCAGATACATTTCCCAGGACAGCTCCTTTCCTTCTCCCTAGTTTAGGGTTAGACACAGTAACTACTTCCATCCTTTTTAATAGTCTATTAAAACCTAGCAGACTAATTTTCACAGCAAGCTTCAACAGGGAAAAAAAAAGTCTGAAAGAAAAAAAAAGCAGAACAGTTCAATTACTATCATTATGTTGTAACTGCTTCTCTTTCATGGTGATATTATGAACATGGTTATTGAGCTACAACTTCTATTTTCTATAGCAGTATTGAGAAACTTTAATTCATAGATTTTGACACAGGGTCGAATGTTTAATTTGGTTAAAACAACTCTTAGGATAATATGTATTAGATAGACAGATGTTTTGAAAGCAAGTCTCCTCACAAAAGCTTTAACTTGTAAAGTAAATTAAACAAATGTAACCCCAGTTCATTTGATAAGATGAAACAGTAAAAGGGAGTCTAAAAATCTACAATTACGCAAGTACACAGTCACAGACATCACTAACAAGACAACGGTGAACAAGTTGTAACCATAAAAGTAATAAAACCTCTATGTTCCACATCAATGCTGGCGAATACTTTTTCTGATAGAAAGGCACTTTGAAAACCCAATATGGTTTGGTTCATTAAGTTTGCAAAGTACAAACAATTTTACAAACATACGATTCTCATGAAGAATGCCACTCGTTGTGGCATTATGTACAAGACAGCGCTCCAATTTGTGATAACACTGGTTTTGTGGGAATGAGCAGCTTCAGGCTTGTTACATTAACATTTAGTTTGTGGCAAGATAGGGTGTGAATCTACTCAGTGCTAGACTGCCAAAGACTTAAGTGTCCACATGATCCCTGCTGACATGCACTTAGATCCAGTCCTCTTTAGAATGGAACTAGATCAAAGTGCATTAATTAACTTAATGCATATCAATAGGGGCCACAAGGGCAATTTGCAACAGACTAGTGCAGAACAGATTCAGACCTCAGCTTGCTATGAAATTGTTTGTTTAGACAAGCCCTTCATTAAAGACATGACCCAGGGATTATAGTCCCAAAATCTTAGTTTCCTATTGGAACAATTGTAGAAAATAAAAAAAAATTCTAAAAAAAATTAACACAGCTGGAGGGGGAGGGGATGGACACAAAATACAAGACCAGAAGTCCAGGACATCCTTTCAGCTTTTACTCCTTTGATGTGGACTCCAGAAGAAGCCAAAAGGCAGCAGTCTATTTGGTCTTGATTAACTGGGCTGGGGTGGTTCTGTCTTGACGAGTACAATGTTTTATACCATTACAGTACCAGAAAACTTTGGTCCAAAGAGCATAATTTATGATGTTCTCTACATGGTTGCAAAGTCAAGCTGTATATAAAGCTGTCTCACTCCTGCCTGTAAATAAAAGAGGGAGAATTAGAAAACTGGAAAAAAAAAAAAAAATCACTCGTACAACTATACTCCAGTTCCAAATGCTATTATATTTATCTTTATTTGGTGAACAAACAAATCTGCTTGATAGCTTGTTCTACGTAATACTTCTGGCAAACAGTCAAACATCCATTAAAAAGGGAAATGCGTAAGTGCAGGAGTTAAAGATGTATAGGGCTTCTACAAGGTTAAAAACGGCCTCTAAAAATGTGACATGATTTTTAAAAGAGTCTAATGTGTATTTTTAACCCTTGGAACAGATGCTGGTTCAAGTGGAGCAAAGTGTAAGGATGTGATATAGATTGAATTATGAAGCCATTTTCCTTGTCCTTCCCCCTCTGCCACCACACTGTCCTCCAGGAGTGTCTTGGTGAGTCAAAGCCCCCTTGGATCACATGCAGCTGGTCACAGAAATGGCATGGATGGGTCTGGTGTATCACCGCAAACATTTGCCTCCTTTGTTTTGTGGTAGGATTGCCATAGTTCCTTTATTTTAACTCTGCACTGCTGGGTGTTCCTGAAGTATCCTTTCTCCTCCATTGTCTTTGCGAAGATATCAGCATTTCTTTTGCTGACTCAGAACTTGGAGAGAATGGATTCCTCTCCCTGCACCTTGATGAGGTCCAAGATCGCCTGCACACGCCATGCTGGCTATATTTTGCACCCCCCTAGGAACTGGAACTCATGGTACTTGAAGTATTGGAAGCCATGGCCACATGTGCTGCCTGCTGTGGGATGTGTTCTCAACCCTGACCACACAGGAAATGAAATGCAAGCTTTCCCAGGGCTTTTCCTGTTCACCAGCAAAGCAGGTGAGGCATAAGTTCTGGCCAGAGTGGGATATTATGGGATGCCTCCTGGAGGCCATGAACCTCGATTTTCACCAATGCTGCATCTTCACTACTCTAAATTCAACCAGGCAAGCTTGCAAGTGGCATTACTCCTCATAAAAGCAGGAGTACCTGAAACTGACCTCAGCACCCCTTACGGCTGATGATACAGGCTTGGTAGTGCAGACACATCATTTAGAAAAATCGACCGTATATGACTAAATCCCGTCTAAACTAGTGTAAACCAGGCCTAAGCCAGAAAGCCATATCTACTATGAAATAAAGTATCCACACAGGATATTATAAAACAGTTTAAATTGTTACGTTATTTTATACTGATGAGATTCATGTAGGCATTAGGGAAGTCAACATGTTGCCAATTACACAATTAATTGATAAGCGTAGGTTTATCAGTTAAACCTGTGGACTACACACATTTCCTCTCTGCAGAGGCAGCAAGGGGAAAGGGGAGGCAGGAGCTGTTACACATGGGGAGCCAGCTTTTTAGCTAGCAGCACGGAGAGTGAGGGGGACAGGCAGGAGCCAATACACGTGGAAAGCCAGTTTTTAAACAGCTCCCCATGCATTCCAGCTCCACGGACCAACCTGTTCCCCGCTTTGATACTTCCTACAGAGGCAGAGGCAGCAGCAGGGGGGACAGGCAGGAGCCAGGGCTGGGGGGCACCTGGCTTTTAAGTCAGCTTCCTACATCACCAGCTCCACAGAGCCACCTCCTCCTCCCACCACCTCATGCTGCTGCCTCTTGAGGTAGCAGTGCAAGGAAGGTGGCTGCCACAAAACAGTCTCTCTGTAGCAGGCCCAGGCTCACTCTGAACAGAAGCTGCTCTGCGGGATGTCAGAGCAGCCCTTGTTCGCAGGGATCCGAGGTCCTCATGGACATGGGCTTCTCCGGCATCCCACAGAGCAGCCCCTGTCTGCAGTGAGCCTGGACCAGTGGGGAGCTCAGACTCATCATGGACAGGCTGCTCCCTCTGTATCAGAGGCAGCAATGCAGAGTCAATCTGCCTGGGAGCCTGGTTTTTAAACCCGTTCCCCTCATGGACTGGCTCCCACCTGCCATCCTAGGGTAGCAGGGGGCTCCCCAGGAGTGGGGCTGGAACACCCTGGCAGCCAACCCTGCCTCCAAGGACTATTGAATATTTGTGTCATCAGTAATAATTTGTGCTGTTACACAACTATTCAATTACACTAACATCCTTAGACATCATACCATAATGGTGCCATACTCTAGAATAAAACCTGAGAATTGCACTGACTTGGCGTACAGCTTTAGGAACAGGTCTTTTTTAGATGTCACTGTATCTTGTGACCACACTTGAGAAAGCTTAACTTGTTTGGAGTCATGATGTGCAGTGGACTGTTTCATAACAGTACTGAAAATATTGGATATCAAAAGTCACTTTGACTAACCTACCAATTACAATTTCAACAACTATGATCTCCACTATTGCTCAAAAAATGTTTGTTCAACTATACCTTCATATCAAATGGGCAGGAAGGTGTATCATTTCTCCTAAGTTAATATGACACCAACCCTATAGTACCAACATACAGAAACCCACGTACAAAAGATTTCATCCCTTACTATTTACCTAGATATTTAAATGCTGCTCTCTCGCTCGCTCTCTCTCCATACTATCAGTGCTTCAGAGAACACCACGAGGATTTAAGATTAGAAATGACAACAAACCCTTACTTTCTTCATACTTTGTAGTAGAAGGAACTTCGTTATAGTTTTGTTTGCAAAAGTGCATGTGTTCTCTGCACACACTTTTTTGCCCGCCAGAAAAGCTAAGCCAAATAAATTTGAGTTTTGCATTGAGTTCTAGAAATGGGCAGAGGTCCCAGAGCCATTATTTCCTGCAGAAGTGAACTGTATACAGTAGGTCCAAGTCCTGTTCAAGTTCTGTCTCAACTCTCCCACTATTGCTTCATAACTGTGTTATTCCAGTAAACCAACGGTTTTCAGCCTTTTATTGTGGAGCCTTAGAAAAAATTTCAAATGGTGCAGACCCTTTTGGAAATCTTAGTCTACGGACACCCAAGAATCAAGACTGAAAGCGACTGCAGTAAATCACAGCTGTAATGGGAGGCACAGTTGCTGGAGTAGACGAGGCCAAGAGCCAGTCCCTGGAGAGAGTCACATCAGGATTGCTTGTTCTGACAACATCCCTGGGCAAGTTGGTCACCCACACTCCAAATCCTTTCGCCCAAGATCAGAGTCCACATCCCCCTCCCTCACTCCCCATCCCTCTGCCCCCAGCCTGATAAAAGTGAATGAGGATGGGGGAGGGAAGGGAGGGTGGGAGGATAGAGTGAGCAGAGGCGGGCCTTGGAGAAGGGGCGGGAAGGAGATGGGGCAAGGGTATTTGGGTTTGAGGTAGATCCTGGATTGCACTTAAATTCCAAAAGTGATCTCATGCTTAAAAATGTGGGAGACCACTGCTTCAGAGACTACCACCACCTGGAAGTTGCTAAAAAGCAACAAAGCAGGCACAAAATGTGACTTAAAGCAACATAAATGAATGCCGATACAGAGGCATCACAATGGATGCAGAAATCGGGCTAGTTTCTGTAACTAAGATACTATAACATAGGGCTTCAATGCACATCTGAGACTGCAGCACTCTCACGTCCTGTCTCCACAGAGGCAATAAAGAGATTGATGAAGAGGAATAGGCTACATATATTGAACACGTTTCAGTTTAACCATTCCGTTTCTGGTAGCTGGAGTTAACAATGACAAGTTAAACAACAATATTTGGTTTGTGGTTAAAAACAGAACACCGAGCTGTTACTTTTATAAACCTGTTGCTCTATTTTATTATATCCATGTTCTCTCACTCTCACACCCCACCATGGTATCCAACCATACTACTGTATTCTGAGTTTCTATTAATAAAGAGACATACCTGAGTAAAAATATTGTGAGTTTGGCTTAAAATCCATCTGGCATCGGCATCAGGAGCTACAAATAGTTTCAAGGTCCCTATATAAACATCAGTACACAGTGTCCAGAAGTGTGGATCATGTAAACTGTATACTCCTTGCAACTGCTGAACCTAAAATACCAAACATTTAAAAAATTATTTCTTTATAGCAAATTGTTAAAAGAAGCATCAGGCAATATTCTTCTCTTCACGAGAGTATTAAGTGAGTTCTCATCAAAATTAGTACTTCGTCTTCATGGGTATGAAGAGAGTTAAATGGAAAAGCTGAGAGCATATATCAACACAACTGCTCCACCAGACTACAGCTGTATTACACCTTCTCTTCACTGGAAAAAAAGTGTTCTTCACTCCTTTCTAAAAACTATTGTTTGAAGCAAGGAAGGCGGCACACAGTTATTTCAGGGTACGCAAGATACACCCAATTGACATCTCAGCCGGAGGGGGTGGGGCGGGTGGAGGAGGGCACCAAGGACATTTCTTTGGTAGATGCATCATGCTTGCATTCCATGAGACATAGAACATATGCAACACATAAAGGACTGTATACGTGTCAGAGACACATTGCTAAATGCGAACTATGACCTTCCTTTTGTATTTCCTTCCAATGTTTTTAATGTGCCTCAACACTTCCTACGGTGTACAGTCACTACACCGGATGGGGAAAAAATATTGCTAAAAATCCTTGTACTAGTCAAAGCAATGGTCGCTAAACATCAGTTTAGAACCGGAGAACAACCATATAGTCTATGGACAATGATCCAACTGGCCTTCTTGCAAAATTTCCATTATACTGCTCTCTAATAGGCTTACATTTTGTGACAAGATACATTTAATAATGGTTTTGAGATCTATTCCAAGCCAAAAGTATATACTACGAAAGAGCAAATTATTTCAGAATATACAGTTTCGGTTGGAACTGCAGACTATGTAGAATTTGTTACTTCAGACTGTCAACTACTGTTTTTTGTTATGCCTTTGACCATTTCTAAATAAGCATTCATTCATTTGTATACATTTAGGATAGAGGTAACAAATCTTCTGAGGATTTATTGTTAGGAAAACATTCCAAAACACCCTCAAGAAGTCCAACCTTTGTTGCTTATTCATTTAGTAGTTAAATCTTGTGTAAAAAAATATCCTGAACTGGAACAGCTCACCCTCTGATAGCACTGAGGCAGAACGCTTTCCAGGGAAGGCGGAGTTCGCTGCATTAAGATTCCAATGGACTCTCTTAAAAGGGGAACAACACTAGAAAGAAAAGAAACAGTTAATTACAGCCACATCTTCAAAGAATGCAGAACACGACAGTAATATTACTGCTTTCTAATAGAATGAATAAAGTCAGTCAGGATGTATGAAGTGACACACTGAGGAGAAAGCATTATTACAGATTCACGGTGGCGAAAAAAAGAGGTCCTACAAAAGTCACAGGGTTGACATCATAGTAATACTGCTCAATAAAAGTATCAATCTTTATGTCTCAGGCATTTTCAAGCAAGAGTAACATTTTCATTTTGTGGCATTTAGGATGGAGTCTGAAATTATGTCCTAAAACATATGAAAGAAAAATCATATGTTAAAGTATAGTTTAGAACCAAGATCAATTTCAACAGTAATTATAATAGCCATAAAAATGTGCAAGAAAAGTTAAACCATTCTTGCTCTTGTCTCTGGCTTGAGACATATCTTTCTTATGAAATAAGAAAGGAGGGCAAGGAAATAAAACAAAATTAGCATGAGCCAGTCCAGTCATAACAAAATGATTTGTGAAGAATAGCCAGCTTAGCATATTCTTGATGTCAGTTAAATGTGGGAGCCTCATCCAAATCCAAGCAGTGAACATTTGGAAGCAATTCGAGATTTCTTCTTGGCAGTCTAATACAAGGAGCAAAGGAGGAGCATTAAAGCAGGTATGACAGAAAGGTTTCATACACCGAACAAGTTTTACAATACGATACAAATTCTCTCATCAGAAGCTAATGTTATAAGTTAAAATGCCCTTAAAATGCATCACCTTATGTGCATCAAGAATAAAAATACTCTGAACACCATCTTAAAAACACTGCACCCTTTGGCTTACTGTAACATAAGGAATCTTCACAGGATGAAAAGTATTTTGAATCTCGTACAATGTGTCTATATTTCAGGATACTTTTAAAACGGATTGCATTTGTAAGGATCAGCAGTGTCAGAAACTGTAAGCCAGATACCAACACCAGTACAATAACTGGAATAAATGCATTGCTTCTGAGTGTCAAATTCAGAGCAGTGATGGGATGAATGTAATCAAAGGGAATTTAGAATGAATCAGGAAAGATTTTGCAAAAGTGAGATCAATTAGATCATTTGCCAAAAGAAATTGTGAAATCCTTATTTAAACCCAAACAAAGCACTGGAAAGCCACTGTAGAGAACAATTCTGTGTTGACACAGGGGATCAACAAGATGATCTCATAGGTCTTTGCCATTGCCAATTTGTTAGTCTGTGGCAAATTTCAACAGTGAAGTGTCACATCTGTTAGTTTGACCTATAAGAGTGGAGGAAATAAGCTGTTCCTGACAATGGGCCCCTATACTATGTATATGTATCACACATCACTGTTTAAGGAAAGGCATTCTTGAATGGATGTCAAGTTAACTTGTGAATTATAATTCATAGGTTTACTCCTTGCTATGTGAGCTTTTACAGTACTGTGAATAGAAATACCACCTGAACACTAGCTTATTGAGAAATGTATGTTTCACAGTGACTGCGTCTCAATATTTGAATATAAAGCTTCTGTGCCTACAGTGTAGATAAACCACAGATATGAGGATTGCACATTCTTCCATAGAGAAGGGCTAAACAGCCTACCAACTTGTCTTCCTATTTAAATTAAAATCTCTCTCTCAGCAAGAGAAAGAGGCAACACCTTTCAGCAAAACATATGAAACTGAACTTTGCTGGAAATGTTTATGACTTCCTGGTAAAAATATGACTGCATGTATAGCATAAAATATTTAACTTGTCATTTGAAATTGGGGGTGGACATGATCTACCCCTCTTGAAGGTCTGAATATTCTTGTCATTTGGTGCAAATTAATCCATTCTAAAGATTAGGTTTGGCGGGCCACTATGACTGGAATAATAAAATTTAAATCCGGCAAACACTGGACAAAGAAAACATCCTGCTAGAAAGCTGTTGAGCAAAAGTCATCCTTAAACTACAGTTGCTTAATTCTGCAGGAGGCCGACTGCAGACACGACTAAAGAGACGGGGCATTTCTAAAGGTTTGTAATTATGAGTCCCCAGAGTGTGTGTGAAGCATTCCCTTGACAGGTAATAAATCCAGTTGTTGCAACACTTAAACACAAACGGAATCATCTGCCCAACCTCAACGGTTACACAAGTAAATGATTGAGAAATTAAGAGAATTCAAAGGATGAATGGGCGAAAGACAACCCCACGATCTCCCAATACAAACAATGTGGCAGGAATGTCTTGCTGACAGGCAAAAAGTTGTCTTGGAAAAGTTTAAAGACAGTGTCTCGCCCCTCTGAAGAGACTTATGATCTCATTACTCGTACAGTAAAACTCCATTGGTCCGGCATCTGATGGTCCGGCACCATCAGGAACCCAGAAGTGTTCCGGGCAGTCGGACCATTGGAGCTGCTCTGCCCCCGGCTTCTCTGATTCAGCCGCTGCTAAAACTGACCAGCGGCTGAATCGGGGAAGCCAGGGGCAGAGCAGCTGGAGTGCTGCCGGGTAGGTCCTGTAGCGCTGCCCCTCGGGGCTGCGGGACCAACTCGGCAGCACCCCAGCTGTCCCCGATTCAGCTGCTGCTGAAACTGACCAGCGGCTGACTCCAGGAAGCCTGGAGGCTTCCTGGAGTCAGCCGCTGGTCAGTTTCAGCAGCAGCTGACTTGGGTACACCTGGGACAGAGCAGCTGGGGTGCTGCCGGGTTGGTCCCCGCAGTGCCGAGGTGCGGCGCTGCGGGGACCAACCCCGCAGCGCCCCAGCTGCTCTGTCCCAGGTGTCCATACTCAGCTGCTGTTGAAACTGACCAGCAGCTGACTCCAGGAAGCCGGGAGGCAGAGCTGCTCTGCTCCGGCTTCCTGGAGTCAGACGCTGATCAGTATCAGCAGCAGCTGACTTGGGGACGCCTGGGGCAGAGCTGCTGGGGTGCTGCCGGGTTGGTCCAGTAGCTCTGCTCCTGGGCCCTGTAGGACCAACCCGGCAGCCCCCCCAGCTGCTCTGCCCCAGGCGTCCTGATACAGCCGCTGCTGTAACTGACCAACAGCTGACTCCAGGAAGCCCGGGGCAGAGCAGCTGAGGAGTGGAGCTGCGGGACCAACCATGCAGCACTCCAGCTTCTCTGCTGGAGGCGTCCCCGATTCAGCTGCTGCTGAAACTGACCAGCAGCGGCTGAATCAGGGACGCCTGGGGCAGAGCCGGACTATTGGAAGGAGGGGGTATGAGGGATCTGGGGTGGCATCCCCCCCACCCCACCCCAGACCCCTCATAGCCCCCCCTTCCGATAGTCCGGCACCCCCTGGGTCCTAAAGCTGCCGGATTATCAGAAATTTACTGTATTTATGAAATGGTCCTAAAAGCTTTGAAACAGATGAGAGTTTCAGGCAACAGTACATGTAACATATTCGCCTGCTTCCTATCTACACAGAATTTCCTACAAAGTAGCACTGCATTTATGAAAAGTCCAACCACTGTACCAAACCAGCTCTGTCAAGGAACCTGGTTACTACACTGTATGTTACAAGCTGAAACAGTGAAACTTAAAAAATCTTCTGTAATCAAGCTAATGCCTTACTATCCATGTCCCTATCTTGGTCACTGAACTTAGTCCGGACTGCCTATGGCGGTGAACCATCATGGGCCCAACTGCCTATTGCGCACTAACTACCCCACATAGATCCCACTGGCACAAACTAAAAATTATCCCATTCACACTGCACAGTACAGTTGGAAATGGCACTACATCAAGGTCGACTAGGCATCTTTTAGTTAGAGCCATCAGGGTCTACAGAGGGAATTTCAAGAGTGCAGTGTGTTACAATTCTCTGCAATTCACAATCCTTTAATCCAGGCTGTGGTGTCACGTAGACAAGTCTTATGTTGAGATTGGGTTTCCTGACTCAATATATCTGTAGTGCAGAAAGTTGCATTGTAAAAGACATCTTTGCAGCAGAAGGGGACAGCTTTTATTTCATGTAAAGTGAAACTTGATTTTTCAGAAAATATTGTGTGTGCATATTATGTGTGACTCAGTTTCTCTTATGAATTGCAAGATTTTCTTTGAACAAATCCAGATGGGGCTTGACAATGGACTGGTGATTTGCTAATAAGTAGCAAACAGGCCTGGTCCTTTGCAGGAAGCCAGTTGATGAACAGAGAGCAAATCAGGAAAGGATCAAGTGACTAATAGCTAAGAAAGAAGAACAAGAGAGTTGAGGGGCCAAAGGGAGTGGATCTGTGTGGGACATGGTCTGCTGGAAGCGAGGGATATAAAGATCCCATTTAATTGGTTAATGAATTTAAAAAGGGGGTGAGGAACCGCTCCAGCCCAGCTGGCCTGGAATGCCTCCCCCTCATCCCCCATTGGGCTTGAGCAGCCTCTGCTTGCAGGGCACTTGGGTCCGCCGCAGACAGAACATTCACGTCCTTACTGGTACTGTAAGCAAGGATGCTTCCTTCAGGACTGGGGGCTGAAATGAAGAGCCCTGGGTTCCACCCAGACCTAGAGGGACTTGGCTGTTTTCTATTCTCCTTGATAACCTAGGGGTACTCCAAACTTTTAACAAACCCTTCCATTTTACATCACTGTCCAGGAGTCACTCCAGTCTAAAGAGGCCAGGGTTTCATTGTTCTCCTGTGGTGTACAAGTCTCCCCCGGAGATCCCATTCAAGTGGACTCACTGAGGAGAGCTTGCAGAGTGAGGCAGGCATGCTGAAGGCTCAGAGGTGCAGTCCCTGGAGGCGGTGAAGCCAAGTGGCTTACCCCAGCAAGGGAGTGTAACCCTGGAGGAGAGCAGACACTCTGAAGGGATTCCGTGAGCAGACACTGTTGAACAGCGCCATGGGAGAGCACCACTGCACTGCAGTTCCAGGATACCAGGATTAGTCAGCCTCTAAAAGTGAGAGAAGAGTTTAGACCAGTGTTTCTTAAACTATGTTATGCAGCACAGCAGTGTTCCGCGAGGCAGTCGAAGGTGTGCCACGGAGAACAGGTGACTTTTTCTTTTCCCCGACCCTTTTCCCCTCCTCAATAACTTTCCCCCAACCCTTTCTCTCCCCCCCCAACTTCCCCCTCCCCCTCAAAGAAACCCTTGGTGTTCCTCAAAACAAAATTGTTTGGCATTCCTCGGTCTTAAAGAGTTTAAGAAGCACTGGTTTAGACCCATTGATTAGCTACAGAAAAGCAAGCCTTGTAAGAAACTACATTTTCCCTTTCACAATATAATACTTGTAAATAAATGCAGCTTAATCACCCAAAAAGCACTAGGAATATGCTGACTATATGCCTGTGAGTACAGCTACTTCCAGAGCCAATCCATCAGGAACAAGACTAGATAATACTAGCGGAGTAAAAAGTGGAGTTTGGTCAGACATCACCAATACGTTGTTATTGTCCAGGTTTTTTAAATAGTTGTGGTGCAGGAAATTCTTGGGCAGTTTCTCGTGAGGCAGCTCATGCACTGCAACTTCCCTTTGCTATAGTTAGTTCTTGATGGCTACAGAGTGGGAAGGAAAGCAAACAGTGTAGAAGCCTCATTGGGAAAAGCTAAATGGTAGCCATAAGTGTTCTAACTCAAGTACACCCTGCAAACTATGCAACTAACAGAAGATGCAATTTCCATAATGACCATGTCTGGAAATAGGTAGAGTTGGGGCAACAATGTCTGGATAGTGCAAAGAAATTATAAAGTAGTAGGAGATAGGGTGTCAATCTGCTGCCTGCAGAGAACAGTTCTGTGGATGCCCAAATATGCATAGCAAGTGCAGAAGTGAGCATCAAAGCACATCACACTCAAATACAGAGGAAGTGAAAGGTGTTAAAAGGAAAATATACGAGATATTTGCCAGCCTAAACACAGTTTGTGGCTAACAAGGTTTGGCCAATGATCCAAACATACCAAAGATTCTCCAGATTAAACAATGAGCTAGCTTCCTGCTTCACTATCAAATACTGATTTAATAATTTGCAGACTTTCGTGTCACATTCAGAAAAACATCTGAGCTCAATCTGAATTACTGTATAACATTGTCAGTGCTAGTGCAGCTGCATCATTCCTGGAAAAGAAGCAAGTTTTCTAGAGTAGACAGCCTTGAACAGCAAGAATGGGAAAAATATATACAGGCCGAACATTGTATTTATACCATAAATAGGAAGTTAGTATTTAAATTGCTGGCATCCTTAAAGTAACAAAAAATTGTGAAAATCTGCTGGTGGCAAAACAATCCCTGCTGAGTTTCAGGGACCAACTCCAGCCCTTCTCATAAATCCTGGGCCTAAATATCTAAATTCAGATTTCAAAATTTCTTCCAGAAGCTAGCCCTTTTTATTTGTAGTATCAAACTTACAACTGCACAAATATTTCTGTAATATTTTTACTTTTGAAGACAATGTTTTATTTAGCCAGACATCACAGTTAAGCTAATTAAGTTTGGGAACAGATTTTTCCTTCTTGGGGAAGGGATAGCTCAGTGGTTTGAGCATTGGCCTGCTAAACCCAGCGTTGTGAGTTCAATCCTTGCAGAGGCCATTTAGGGATTTGGGGCAAATATTTGTCAGGGATGGTACTTGGTCCTGCTGTGAAGGCAGAGGACTGAACTCGATGATCTTTCAAGATCCCTTCCAATTCTAGGAGATAGGCAATCTCCATTAATTTAATTTAAAAAATTTCTTGTGCTTATTAGAGATGTTAAAAATCATGCATTTGTGAAAACATGAAGCCACTGAAGTTTTAAAAGTTACAGGTGGGAGCTGGTGCTTGTGGGGACCCTGCCCTGCACTCCAGCTGCTCCCTCTGATAGAGAGGTAGCCATGCGGGGGACAAATAGCTCCATGAAAGCTATTATGTGCAGAGAGCTGGCTTCCCATGTGTACCGGCTCCTGCTGGCTTCCTCCTACCCAACCTCTCCCCCCTCCCTGCCCCTACCGGGCTGCAGCCTTTGATACAGAGGCAACAACACAGGATGGGGGGGAAGCTCGTGGGGAGTCAGCTTTTAAGTCATCTCCCATAAGCACCACTTTTGCCTGCCTCCCTGTGCTGCTGCCTCTGTGGGAAGTTGAGGGGTGAGGTAGGGAGGCAGCTGCATGGGAGCCATTATGCACAGGGAGCCAGCTTCCCATGTGTATCAGCCTTCGCCTGCCCAACCTCCCCACACTGCTGGACAGGCAGCTCCATGGGAGCCAATACGTATAGGGAGCCGACTTTTAAGCCAACTCCCACCTGCTTCTCCCTCTGTTCCCACCACTGTTGCCTCTGTGGGGGGGCAGGTAGCTTGGGAGTTGGCACATACAGGGAGCCAGCTTAAAAGCCAGCTCTGCATGGGGTCCGGCTCCCACCTCCCCCCGCCAGAGGGATGTAAAAGTCACGTTTTGTTACTTAACCAGTTAAATGTGATGTTTAATTGGTTAACCAATAAGGGAGGGGTGCTCCAGCCCAAATGTGGCTTCCTGCCACAGGCAGAAGATACTTTAGCCTGGCCAGAGCAGCCCCTCCCTGTGCCTCTGCCCCCCTTCCTCTGCCCAGGTCCACTGCAGATAGGGGCTGTGTCATACACCAGGAGCAGTTCCTGTCTGCAATACACCAGGTGGTGGATCCCATTGAGCTGAGCCCCTTGCCCACAGCAGATGGGAAGCTGTTCCAGACCCCCACAGATTAACCAGAACATTAAGCACCATCTGCTAAGGGTGATGCTTACTGGTTAACCTTTCACATCCCTACAGTGGGAGGGGTGTATCCATGTGTAACCATTAAGAGTAACTGGTAAGTCTGGGCTTATCAGTTAATAATGAAAACAGATACATGATAGAATCCCTTGAGCTTATTCCACTTATTTTACAGTGCTGTTCATCTTGGAGTCCTTTGGTGAGGCATATTTTGGCTTTGTAGCAAAAAGCTAACTAAGGCCAGAAACTCAGTCACAGCTGTGACCCTTAAGTGTAGAGAAGGTCAAGCTGGAGTTTACACTGAGCTGATAAAGATTTCCCCATACTTTTAATTGGGCTAAACTCAATTAGCTTAATCAATGCAACCCCCGGCTCTGTTCTTTTTTTACACAATGGAGGGAAGCTCAAGTTCAAGCTCTTTTTGTCTTGTTTTCACTTGGAAAAAATGAGTGTTTAACTCAAGTTAGCAGAGGTAATGTGCTTCTGCAGTAGAAATAATAAAATCCAAGTGAGAGATCCTATACTTACCAAGGCAACAGATGCAATTTAACAACTGTGGCCAATAGTAAATAGTACTGCAAAAATGCTGGTTTAGGACACTTACTTCAGAATTCTCTTTCTGAAGATTAGTGAAGGTAGGTCTTTGCAAGCTCTATTTAGAGCCATCTCAAAATTCAATATTAAAAATAATCTTGGATTAAAAAAATAAGAAGTTTGATATTTTGCTTGATTTTAATCATATAATTAAATGTGATTATTTACTATTGTAGTAACTGTTCACTTATATATGTAAATAGGTTACCTTTTTCAAGACCTGAAGAAGAGGTCTGTGAAGCTCAAAACCTCATCTCTTTCCCCATCAGAAGCTGGTCCAGTAAAAGATCTCACCTACCCTGTCTCATATATGTAACCTTCCATTTAAATGGAGTTTCATAAGTCTACATTTATAACATAATATCACATCTTCCTCTGCAGTTCATTTGTACCATTTTATGACCAGGCAGTTTCAGTTTTTAACCTAAAAGAGAGGGGGCAGAAGGGGAGGAAAAAGTGAAAGTATAATCCACTGGAAAGAACATCTCTGGTAAATTAAATGTTTGTACCCATTCAGTCACTGTAGTTAAGTGCCTCATTTCGTTGACTGCTTAATATGCAGTCCATGTGCTTTCCCAGATCCAGTATCATATTTAGTCTATGGTATCTTGCTGTAATTGCTGTAGCTTGAAAAGTGGTTTCTATGTTTTATCCTGTCATATTTGTCTTTTGAGGATTAATTCTATACAGATACTTGACCACATTGTTTAGTATTAAAATTGCTTCAACATTTTTGCCTTATGTTGCCTGAAGCTACAAAATACATAATTTTTATATTTCCATACTGAAATAGTTAAGAGCCTTCGCAATAATTTTTGGTTTCTGGAACCCATTACATTTAAGTGGACCCATAGAGAAAGACCAGAAGAAACTTAGAAAACAACAGTTGAAGCCTCAGGAACATTTAAGAAAAGGTACTTGGCTAGACATTTAAAAACAAGATTTTCTGTTTAATCTTGAGAAGAGACATTATCAGGAGTGGGAGAACAGGAAAAAGTTCAATCTTTATTTTCTGTTAACTAAAAAGATCAGCAGAATTCACCTTTGCTTCATGAGCAGCATGATCTGCCAGCCTTGTTGGAAAGCAGACCACTGAGTTTCACAAACATTTCATTCTCTTTTGAAAGGAAATACTATATTGGCAGCAAAATAAGTGTGTTCTAAACTCCCAGACATACCTTGATTTGATATATAATTAACTACATGCGAGAGAGGAACATAGCAGTTTTGACAACACTGTTAAATAACTTGGCAGATCTCATGAGATAGGCAAAAGATCTAAGTGGCCCAAGAATAAGTTGGATACAGATCTGTTCACCTTACAAAAGGAGTTGTGTTTTTCCATGTTTAAGTTTAATATGATTTCCACAAGCCTCATTAAGTTACCGAGTTTTAGCATATAAAACCCGCACTCATATATAACTCTCACTCGTGTACAACTCGCGGTTTTTCTTTGCTATGTAAAAAAACCCTTCAGATTACCTGTGGACGTGTATAACCCATGGGTCCTACAGGCTAATTCACGATATCAGGATAAACTGCCATTGTCCTGCATTCCACCCGTTTTTTGTTAGGTACCCTTCCTGCTGCCAGCGGGGGGAATAGAGCATGCAGCACAGTGCAGGTAAGCTGGCCGGCCTGCAGGAGGGGAGCCACACTCGTGCCCAGACCCCCATGCAGCTGCAGCCAGGTGCAACCCACCTTCCTCCGGGCAGGGGAACAGAGAGCACAGCACAGGTGTGCTGGAAGCTTGTCAGACCCTCCCTGCAGCGGAACGGAGCTGACCCAATTGTAATAGGGCAGAGCTGTTTCTGACTAAAAATAAACTTGTACACCCCGCAGACATGTATACCCCACGGGGGCAGGGTCTGTTAAAAACGTGTATAACCCGCAGGCTACATACGCTAATTTACAGTAGCTCTGCACAGGAAAGGACCAAACCCACGTTTAAACAATTTTAAAAAATGTACACTCAAATCCACGCAGTCAGGTAATACATGCACAGAAACAGCTGAGGGAGAAACTATACTTGAGTGTTCTAATGAGCTCTAGAACGTTCCCAAATCCACAAACAGGGCCAAGGTGAGAGATGCGTCAGAGGTCCCACTATGAACAGGAGTTTCTAAGCACGAGAAGAGATTTCTGATGTCAAGCCAGCTTACTTACAGCATCTTCATGCAAAACTGACCTTCTGCTAACTAGAGGATTGAGAAAACAAGCAGAATATAGACAACTTCCTGACTCAGAGCGCACCCTCTCTGGCAAGGCAACAAAAAATCATCAATGGAGCGTGGGCAACTTTTGCTGACAAACAACAGAAGTACAAATAAGTTTCCAGGGTAGTCAGTTTTATCCCTACAGTCAACAGCTGAACACCAAGAGTGAAACTGGTCTCCCTTCTTCCAGCTTCTTCCCATTAGGCTCTACTTCTCCATGTTTCGGAGCAACACAAAGTTGAGCTAGGTCTTCTCTCCCCAAAAATGCAAAACAGAAAACTAACGCTAATTATCTCTCAGGAAAATTCAAGTGGAATGAAGACATTGTAGTTTTTGCCACTACATAACCCTCGACACTATTGCCCCCACTTACATGGGGGTAAAAATGATCAGTATTTCAACTTCACTGAGATTCTTAAGTGAGATTATTAACTAATCAAGTTAGTTGTGATCTTGCTGTAAAAAAAAACACCTTTTGGGGATGAAGAATCTTAGGCTGTGTCTTTATGGTAGGTAACTGTTTACTTGTACAATAAAATTAACCTTTTTGAGTTAGCCTCTCTCAAGCGAGAGCAACTACACAGAACTGAGTGTACAGAACAGAGAACAGTCTCAAACAGTAACCAACCAACTGCAGTTGAGGGAACTACCACACTTGAGTTAAAAGTTTGTATGAAAGACTCAAATTAGGAGCAACAATAATTAACTCTGCAACGAAGACAAGCTCAATTCCTTGCATCGTTCACTGTGCATTCTGGAAAGCTGTGAGCTGAACAGAGATATACAGATCATTAATAGAAAGGGAACGGGAGATTGCTCTTAAAGCTACATCAGAGAGCTATTTGCGCTGGTACCAGGATTCCCTAACATTAAGTGAAAATTCTAAATTGAAGCAGACATTTAATCCAAATCAGTTGCTCTCTCACAGAGGAAATGCATCAACAAGTGGTAGGGAGATTAACATCTTGTTTGAAAAGGACAATGTCCTTTGAGCAGACTGTTTTTCTGCTTACAATTTGTTTCAATTAACCCACTACCGTATTGTCTGAACAGATTAGCATATCCGCCATTCTCTTCTTAGGAACAAACAACAAACTGTCCTCATTTTCAGAATGAATGGCTATTGTACAGTACATCTTGACTTCCTTCTGTTATTGGGCAAACGTAACTGCACTCACGGGTAAGATACAATTTACATACCTCATATCAGCAAAATATGACCACCACATATTCCAGCAATAGATGCAATGTCTAAACCAATCACTGTATAGTTGAAGAGAAACTGTTTTATATGCAATTAACTCTCACCTCTTAACTATAAAACACTAAAATTAAATGCTATGAAGAATTAAAAAAAAAAATTACTTTACACTAAGTTCTTTACAAGCTTTGAACTTTCATTTTTCATATTTGATTTTGTTTTATAGCAGCACACTATAAAAAGGCAATTTATCTACTCAAAACCCCTTAGTAAATACTCTAATACACTTAAAAAGCACCGCACTATCACTTTTTTCAGCTTGTCACCTCAAACAGTTAACCCGAATTCCTGCTTAAGAGACAGGAAATCAAAACCAGGGCTTTAACAGTGAAAGTGCACAAAACAGGCACACTCTACACTTTGCAATTCACACCTTTTTCTGACACATCCAGCCTCTGCAAACTGCATACTCCTATGCAAATGCTTTCCTTTGAACTCTATTTGTTATTAGAAAACTTGTTAGGGTTTCCAGCTAGAATAAGCATTTTTACGCACTACTTTAAAACCACATGAAAATGTGCAGCACAATATATTGGCACAACATGGAAGTTGTCAGATTACACAATAAAACTCCATTATATTGCTCAGATATTCATGGCATTACACTGGCATCAAGCCAAAGCAACATGACAGTGCAATTTGATTTCAACTGTGCTTCACAATAAAACGGGAACCACTTTTTTAAAAAGCAAGCACTTTTGTTTCCCAATTTTCTTGTTTTTCCAATGTAGCATCCAACGTAAAAATGGCCATACGGGGTCAGACCAAATGTCCATCTATGACCTGACCTCCCCAGGTGAATGCTGTATCCCTTAGGCCTCGCCAGAACCCACCCTGCCCACCTTACCTTCAAGGTGTCCCTTATCCTGCCTTCCATCAGGGCCACCTGGCTGATGGCTGTCCCATCCCGTCCTGGGAGAAGCAGGACTTGAACTGACCACAATGCCATCCCCAGGTGACCTCCCTATTCCATGCCAACAGTAGCCAACACCAGATGCTCCAGAGGGAGGGATCACAACAGGTAATCCTCTCTCCCCTATCACCAACCTCCTGAGATACAGAGGCTAGGGAAACCAATTCTACCCTTCCTGACTAATAGCTATTGATGGACCTATCCTCCATGAATCTATCTAGCTCTTTTTTGAATCCTGTTGAAGTTCTAGCCTTCACCGCATCCTCTGGCAAGAAGTTCCACAGGTTGAATGTGCGTTGAGTGGAAAAAACCTTTCTTTTGTTTGTTTTAAACCTGCTGCCTATTAATTTCATTTGGTGACCCCTAGTTTTTATATTGTGGGAATAAGTAAATAACTTTTCCTTATTCACTTTTTCTACACCAGTCATAATTTTATAGACCTCTATCATATCCCTCCTTAGTCTCCTTAAGTTGTGCTGTCATCAACAACACTATCAAAACAGTTATAAAAAGTGTTATATGATCTAGCAACAAGTTTTGTAGTCTCAATGGTACTATATTGAGGGGCAAAAGGGGTGTGTTAGATTTATGATATGGAAAGCCATGTAATCTCTATCCCTGCCACATGAACCTAGGCTGACTAAGACTGAAAAATTAGCTGCTTTAAATCAAGGATGTGGCTGATCAGTTGCCAACCTGGGCAGTGCAATCATCCCAAAATGGTCCTGGGAGAGTTTACACAGTAACCTGGGCAAGGAAAATAATATTTAAAGCACTTTCTGATGATGACCAACACAAACCTTGCCAATGGTTTTATTTTTCCTGTCTAAGCATTATGTCCCATTGAACAGGTCTCTAGTAGCCCTTTCATTACATGCTGGAAGTTCTCTTAGCAAAAGAGGACGTGTTATTCTTACGCCCACAACACCAACTGATATAAACTCTACTAAAGAGCTAGTCAACATCTTCAAACATCCAAACAATGTAATTTATTGTCCCCTCATTCACTTAGATGGTGTTTTTTGCTTTGTTTAGCATCTTATATAAAATTTAAGCCTATGCAATAAGTTGCCATAGGACTGGATCCTAAAAAACAGAATACTAGACTACAAAAGTCACAGTATTCCACTAAGCTACCACTTTAGTTCTATCTTTTCCCTATTGTCACCTTGACTTTTCAGTTATAATTTGCAGTTTCATCTATACAACTGCTTAATTAAAACATACGAAATAATTTAACTGGCATTGATAAAAGGACAAAATCATATATTGTTATAAAATCTATGTATGGTGTGGATATTAACACATGCAGTCAAAATATAATAGCTTATTCAAATGTACTATTAAATTGATTCAGGCATCCCTGACAAGTTAGTGCTTAAAACATACTCCCTGTAGTTCTAGAAGTTATGAAAGGAAAGTCACATCAGACTGCCTCCAAATATGGCCATGTATTACCTTATGATACTAGTACCCGAGAAGAATGCCCTGGTTTCAATGAACTCCTACTTACACTAATTTCAGCAAGCAGCAATAGTGGAGAAATATATGGCACTAACCATCTTCTACTAATGTATGCCTGAACAAGGAAACTACTTTTTAAATGATGCCAGTGTATTATTTAAAAAGATTAACCAGAAAGCTTCAGAATATAAATACAATCAATACTGTCTGATGAGCACGGAAGCTTCCTTCAGCATGGACCAGGCCACATCTTATGCCAGCAAGTTGGACCCTACTTGGTATTGCTATTTTAAACTGATGTACTGCAAGTACTGCACGAAGGGAGAGAGCTGTTGTACAACATGGATCAGAGCAATACATACATAGAGCTAAACCAATCAAACAAAATACGCAGATTTTGTGTAGCAGCAATGGAGATAAGTGCTGAAAAAGAGCAAGATGATTTAAGCCAGAACAGGTACACAGAATGGAAAAGACAGGGAAAAAGAGGAAACATTTTTTAGCGCTAAAAAGTTAAGACTGTCATGAATCAACATTGTAATTTTGTTTTTTGTTTTTTTTTTAAAAACAGACCTACCCTTACTTTAGCTTTGCAATTAAAACAACTTAACAGGTCATTGAATATTTTACCATTGTATCAATGCTTACCTTACGCCTATAAGTAGAGCTATGAGCATTGAACAGATAGGATCTGCTATCATTAGACCATAGTTCTGCATCAGTATAGCGGATATGATTACACCAACACTTCCAAGAGTGTCTGCAACAATGTGTAAAAATACACCTACAAAATAACATTAAAAAAATTAACACAAACTCAAGATCCGCCCCCCCAAAAATGGATAGAAATATTAACATTAAATCTTTAAAGCAGACAAAAAAAATCTGTGCTAGCAAACTTGGTGCTGATGTACAAGACAATGTAAATGAACACAGGATTAGGTTCTATACCTTAAAGAATAGCTAATCATAGCATTCAGGGAAACCCTTTTTGTTTTGTGGCCATGGTAATAATCAAGAATATTCCATACTATCAGCTGAACTGATGGCTAAATGCCAGAACAGATTTAACTAGGTAACAGTCCTTCATCTAAAAGCTAGAAAGATTAATCAAATCTTTACCCCTTGTGGTCAACAGGCAATATTTCTACTAAAGGAGATCGAAAAAAATATTCTGCCAGCAGTAGCTTCGCAAAGCTTTTGCAAAACAAGAATGTCTTGCAAGTTACATAAACACTGTCCATACAAATTATCTGACAAATTTGACAGATTACTAAACATATCGTTTAAGATTAATAAATATATGGTTTTATATGGGAAGATACCACTTTAGGATAAAACAGTTAAAAGCCAACCTTTTGCAGCCAGCTAAAGATTAGTCTGTGGAGCTCTCTGCTGGCAAGTGTTGGTACAGTCACAGTTCATCAGTTGCTTTTAAAATAAGTGATTGTTCACAGCTTGAAGTATTTCACTCACAAACCTCAAAATATTTGACCAGATTAGACAAAGATTTGTATTTAAGAAAATTCTTTTCAGCAGAATTAAAATTAACTAAAGCTAGTTTTTTAAATTGTTTGCATAAGTAGACTCTAAACTATAAACACAAAAAAGTACAGCAACTTCAATATTTTTACTGGGAATTTCAAATACTTTTTCTGCCAAAATAAGGAAGGTTTTAGTGTTCATTTCAACATTCATTGTTTGCACCACAGGCAGGAAAGATGGCTTTGAAATATGTAAAATATATTCTAAATAATCGTCCAGTATCACTAAGTTTCATTTATTAAGACAAAACAGAGTAAGACAAGTTTGAATTAGATGAGTTAAACTCACATTTCATTCTAATTAATATCCTCTGCTAAGACCAACAGGCAAGAAAATTGCCTTAATTCTTTTTTTTTCCTGTTATACATTTGCTTCTGAAATTCAGTTATTCACAAACATTTTTATATTTTTTCTCTCTCCTCTCATGAACATTAAATAATAGGTATGGTAGAAAACATCAGGTAAGGTTATGTCTTCCAAGTGATAGGTCTGACACCTACAGAATAATCCCGAGGCCACAAAAGCATCCGATAAGAGACACCACAAGTATGGTATACATTGCTTTATATCAAGTATAAATAAAGCAAGAAAATATAGTTACATGTCACATACTGGCTGGAGTGTGGTTGGGTCAGACAAATAGTGATTAAATAACCAAAGTAATTTCTTATTTTTCTTGTTTAACCTCC
Organism: Pelodiscus sinensis; assembly: GCF_049634645.1. Classification (NCBI taxonomy): domain Eukaryota; kingdom Metazoa; phylum Chordata; order Testudines; family Trionychidae; genus Pelodiscus; species Pelodiscus sinensis. Next base: position 39,554,755 of record NC_134719.1, on the reverse strand, counting down.
CCATATGCAACCAAAAATTCCCTTTGGAACTCATGCATTGTTCTGTTTCATTAAAAGCCAGACAAAACCAAGCACAATTGCAGATATCAGACAGCCTTCATGCATACCCTCCACAGAGTTCTGGTAGACCTTGGAGGAGAATAAAAATATCATTTTCTTAGGGTGATGGAATGTAAGTAGAAAATTAGATAAATGGGGCTGCAGAGAGAGGTTCACAGACACTGAAGCTGTACAACCACTCAGTTTCCTTCTACTCTCCCAGAACAAAGTGTAGCAACTCTCAGTAGGTAACCTTAGCAGTCTTCCCCAAATCCCTTCAATTACTAGGAATCACCCAAGGCCTTCATTCTGAGAGAAGAGGTAAAGAGATAACTGTTTCCTCTGTAGCAGCAGATAAAGCCACAGCATGGACAGCTCAGATATCCCCACAACTGCTACGGCATAAATCACAAAAAGCCGGAAAAAGTTAAAATAGAAAGGCAGCAGTATCGTCAGCCGCCATCTATCCTATCCAGTGGCTCCTAATCCCCCCACCCCTCTTCTGTTTATTTGGAGATGGAAGAACACTACACATATCCAACACTAATACTGCAAGATATCGACTGGGGTCGAGAGATGTTCTCTACCACCTGCAATCCCTATTCCCAATATTACACTATAGAAAAAGAGTTGATCCACGTATCCAGAATGAGCTATTTAGAGTTTAGCTTTACCTAGACAAGATGGTTATTCACTCACTATATTCTCACTTTCCTGAAAAGTGAAAGTAAGTTCTGCAACCCTCAATTCTTTAAAATATGAATTATTGGTCAAAGCTTTTCAAGTGTGTTCCAGTATGACATTTCATTACTTTCCAGAGCATGTATTGCCATAGGCATCTGAAATGCAAAAGTTAGGTCACTTGTATAAACTTTTCACATTGAATTTTCCAAGAAAATAAATCCAACACTTAACATTATTTTCTGCCTGTTATTAATATCTTAAAGAATACCACTGAATTTAAAGCCAGCATCTAAATGAATCTATTCTTTAAACTGATTATTTTTGTCATACCTTCTAAAATCTGTCTGCTGGATCCTGCAGCCCCTTCAAGAGAGTGATCATCTGTAGAGATAATTATTGGCAAGTTAAGCCACATATAATGCATTCTTCTAACCTTATCAATTCTCTTGAGCATCAGAAAGTAAAACCAAATTAAGTGGCCCATATGATTATTTTTGACAAGCAGTCATAAATTTGGCTACAAAGTTTCATTCTGATATAGCAGATGCTAAGGTAAAGAGCAAGTTGAAATGAAGATTTTGGGTGGGAGTGTGTATGCAGACACACAGGTACCCACAAACACCCTGTTTATTTAAACCCTTTCTTTTTTCCCCTAGCACAAGACACTTGCGCCTGAGAGCACATTATTTATGCTGGGAGGCAAGGAATAAATTTGGATAACAGTGATGTTTGGATAATAGTGTAGACCAGTGTTCCCTGTAAGCTATGCATTTGTGGGGCCACTCAAGAGAGTTTCAAAGCCACTCAGCTGATTAGCAGAATGCCCACAGCTAGGTTTTTTTGTTTCTACTGGTGGTGCACATTCATACATGCCTTGGTGCACATAAAAAAATATTATGCACATGGATGGGGAAAAAAATCCACAGATGGATAGAAAAAAGAGATAGGAGGGAACACTGGTACAGATGCTGAGCCACGAGAAGGAGCCACTGCTGCCCCCGGAATATACCATTTGAATTTTCAAATGCATAAAATGTATAATAAAATGCCAGATCTTCAAGACACAAAGTGTGAGGGATGGCAGAGGAGGCTGCAGTCCTGGTGGGGCAGAACAGAAACTACATTTTGAACCCTGTCCTAGACACTTGAATACTTGGGTGGGAATAACTGTTACGTCCAAAAAGATATATTTATTTTGCTATGCATAATGCATACAACAAATGTAATTTATTCAAGTAATATCAACTACATGGCATAAGTCAGGCTAGTTTTGGAAAGGGCTTTTTGAAAAGCTGGTACCTTCAAGTTTTCTTCTACACCAAAATGTTTACAGTGAAAGTTGCATGTTTACTGCAACTCAAATCGTAAGTATTAGATCAGTTCTTACTGCAAAGCTGAATTTACTACAAAGCTCACAATAAAACATTCCTTATATGCCTCAAAAAGAAGCAGCATTAATTCATGTATGCTACAAGATGCATTAAATTGAGAAGAATATGCCACTAGCATTCTCCTTTTAGAAACATTTATTCCATATGCGCTGGCTAAAACAAGCTGCCAGCACCTTCTCATCTATCCAGACAGACCCGTGCCAGTAAAATGTAATGGTGCATTCCAACCCTCGCGTATGGCTTTTGTTTTCAGATCAACACTTACCGTGACAATAATCCTGATCGTGTGAGTGTCCCTTCCCATGACTGTGACCATGAGTGTGCCCATGGCCATGTTTTGATTCATGGCTGTGACCGTGGCCTCCATGACTGTGTTCATGGCTGAGAACACCATTAAATAGAGAATGACTGTGTTCATGCCCTATAAATAAATACAAATGTCAAAATATTATATATTTGAACATTAAAGAAAATATGTTCACATTCACTTCTGAAGTTCTTAATATCTAACTACTCCTCAAGGAAAAATAAACTTTCCTTTTCTACAGAGGTTAGGTAGAGCAAAAACTAATACATTATGGATGTGAATAGGTGACTTAAGCATTACCTTTAATACATTACCTTTAAAGGGTGATGCCTGCCAGGTAATGGTTAACCATTACCCAGGAGCAGCCTGCTGAGTGTGAAGGACTGCTGGCTCCTAGCCTGAATAGGCTGGGAATTAACAGCCTCACACAGAGCTGGAAGCAACTGCAGGGGAGTTTGCTGGCTCCCAGCCAAATGGCAGTCACACAGGAGGCCGGAAGCAGCATCCAGGGGGAGAGAACAGGAGCTGCTGCTTTCAGCCCCACAAAAAATTGTGACTCGTAGCCCATGCGGGCTGGCAGCCAGCAGTCCACCCACGGTCAGAAGCATCCAGGTTGGAGCAGCACCCGCCCAAGGCACAGTACTAGAGCGGCCCCCTCCACTTACCCCCATTAAGGGGTTAATCAGTTAAATATGGCATTTAGCTGGTTAAATGGGATTCTAACACCCTATAATACATATAATTCAAAACCTAAATTAATCCAAGTTATGTTGCTGCACAAAATATTTACTTAACTTGAACAAGAAAGTCAAAATACTTTATAAGGTAGGGATGTTAAAATGCGCGTAATTTACTAACCATGTAACTGCTTAAACTGTATCAGAGGCAGCAGCTCAGAGTGGCAGGCACTTCCTTGGAGCAAGACCGGGAGCCACATGTAACCATTTGGGTACCAGATAAATTCATGCTTATCAGTTACCAGTTCAAACAGCTACATTCTTATATCCCTATTATGTGTTATTTTCTTAAGGCAAGCCATTTTATACTACCAATGAAATACAGTATTCTGTATGCGTTTTTGTGCACTTCCAGCTAAGTTTGATGAAAGCGGCCATACTATTCTGCTGCGTTTATACTAAGTTTTTTTAAAATCACATTAAAAAGACTGCATAAAATACTTGTTACTTTCATCTGTCAGGATCGTTGTCATTCACAGACTATCAACAAAAAGTTAAAGCAATACCAAACATAGAAATATTGCATATAAATATTGCATGTAATTTGAAAAACAATGCTAAACAATTGCAAGGACAACTGAAAGATTTTCTTCTTAGATTTAAAATTTTTCATCAGCTATTCCCCTGTACAATGCTCTAAGGACATTTCAGTCTATTTAAAGAGAAAAATCTCTTGTATAAATACAAATTCTTGCAATCTCTTCCAATAAACTCAAAGTTCCAGACAGCAGATTCATATTTTCGCGGTTTCCATTTACTAGGAGTTCAATAAGAGGAAAAATGGGAACTTCCTTAATTATGCAGAAAAAAACCAAAGCTGTACATTAGGGATGTCAACATGTAGACAACTACAAGATAAACCAATAAGCCTAGGTTTATCCATTAATCCAGTCCACTACACACATTCCCCCACCTGCTGCCTCTGTATGAGAGGCAGAAAGGGGGGTAAAGGGGGAGAAGAGACGGAGCCAGTGCCAACGGAGAGCCAGCTTTTAAGCCAGTTCCTCATGAGCACCAGATCCACCTGTCCCACCCCCTGCACTGCTGCCTCTGATAGAAAGGCAGCAGTATGGGAAGGTGAAGGGGTAGGCAGGAGCCACTCTGCACCTGCCAGTTCCACAGAGGGAGGCAGGAGTCAGAACTCAGGGGGAGCCAACTTTTAAGCTGGCTCCCCTCCAGCACCAGCTCTGCAGAGCTGCACCTGCCTTCCCCTCCCCCCCCCCCCCCCCCACACACACACAGTGCCTTTATCAGAGGCAGCAGCATGGGTAAGGGTGGGCAGAAGAGACTGTCACGGAGCAACCTCTGTCCACGGTGGGCCTGGGCTCACTACAGAGGCTGCTCTGCAACAGCAGTCCCGGTCCGTAGGAGAGGAGGGGGTGAGCTCCTTGTGGAAAGAGGCTGCTCCATGCCAGAGCAGGCTCTGTCTGTGGGGAGCTCAGATCTGCCCATGGACAGGGGCTCCTACAGCAGAGCAGCCTCTGTGCTTGGGGAGCTAGGGCACTCCATGGACAGGGGCAGTAAGCAGAAGCTGGTCTGCACAGGGAGCTGGTTTTTAAATTGGCTCCCCCTCACAGACCAGCTCCCACCTGCCATCCCACCCTGCTACCTCTGATAAAGAGGCAGCACCACAGGGTGGCAGGGGGCTTCCCGGGAATGGAAGCCCCCTACCCCCCAGGGACTACCAAGTAGTCATGTAACCACTAACATTTTATGCGGTTACACAACTATGTAATTATGTGCTACCACCCCTACTGCACATGACTCATGCTTGCCACTGAAAGACACAAAACATGCACCAAACAGGCCCTGAACACAAACCGCCAAAAAAGAATAGAATAATGGGAATTACATCTGCCATACCAGAGCCATGCGAGTGTCCATGGCCTCCATGTTGAAAAACAAATATTCCTATAAGATTCACAATGAATCCTAGGATAGACACAGGAAGAAGTCTCTCATGATGAACATCAGGAGGCTCCAATGCTCTCTACAAAAAGAAGCAAGTTTAATGTATTAGCTATAATCCTACCACACAATTAGAAGCAATATTAGAGAACAGAGACAGTATTACATATCTGATTTGAAGCAGGCATTTTCTGATTCAATATCTAAAAATCAAGAGATTAATGACAGCTAATTAGGAATTCTGGTATTCTAGAACAATTAGGAAAGTTTTAAAAACCATAGTACCAAACAAGGAGGAATATAGGTAGCAAGTCACTAAATTTTCCTAGGGTCTTTTCATGTGTTATTAGAGCTACCTTTCACGGTCATCTCCTTCCTCATATTATGTTATGGCATTATTCAGCTCAAAGTAATATCAAGTCATATTAGTTCCCAGCTGTACTGGGACTAGGTACAATTATTTCTCAGTCTAAAGACCTTTCTGGAGAGAAAAGTGTCGATGTAAGAAATGGAGCACAGGGTCTCTTCTTGGGAGTTTTAATTACCCCTAAAAATCTTATATTAAAAACTAGCTGGACTTACCCCGGCGTTGCTTGGGAAACCAGAGAAACAAAATGTAGAAAATTCAGGAAAGGTGGGGACCCTGAGCCAGGGGACCCGCTGAGCCACAGACCCTGCGGGCTGATGGCTCCTGGCCCACACGTGACTGAGAGCAACAGGACCCTCCTTCCCTCCAGGACCAAGCAGCCAGCCCCCAGGAGAACAGTACACAGTCATGTGGCCAGTAGCAAGGGGACTTCTCTTTGCAAGCTTGGCTCAGGGATCCACCTGCCTTCCTTGACAAGCAAAAGCTCAGAGCTCACATCTAACCCCAATGGCTGAAACTAGATACAGAAGAGCCCCACTCACAGCACAAACAGCAGCCGACTGGCTTCACAGCACTGTGACGCATTGAGGGTTTAACCCGGCCCCGCCGCCCTGCGCTGCAGCAGGCACACGGATTTCTTCTGCTCGGATAAACCCAGCGAGCTGAGCAGAAAGGCTGGCCTGCTTTGGTTTTGGTTTCCGGAGGGGGAGGGTGGCAGGTGGGGAGCGACCCCGGGTGGAGGGGAGGTCACACGCGGGAGGGGCACTCCAACTTGCGCCCGGGGCTGCAGGTGCCACGGGGGGCAGGGCAGGTGCCCGAGCCGTTGTGCGCATGGGGGTGGGGGCACTGCGTGCCGGCAGCAGATGAGGGGGGAGAGGGTCAGTTATGTAACCTCGCGGGCAGGAGGGGGCGAGTCCCAGGAGGCTGCATGAGGGAGGGGCGCCACAGCTCATGCCCAGGGCCGCAGGGGGCAGGGCAGGACCCTGATCGGGTCCAAAAGTACCTTAAAGCCTTCTCCTGGAGGAAAGGTTATCCCATGCAAAGTTTGGTTGCGATAGCTCTTAAAGTTTCCAAATTATTAGCGCACAAACATACAAACGTTTTCCTTTATATATTAGATTGAAACAAATTCATCACTAAAAGGGACATCACTAAAAGACTCGGAATTATTTTTGCAGTTAGTGATGTTTCCTTTGACACCAGTTAATCCTATAAGTATATCTAACAAATGTGGAACAGGGCTAAAAAAGGAAGAAGTGCCTGCACATCTACCACGTGAATGGGTAGGGAAAAACCAATGCTCTGAAATTAGACTGTCTATTACCAAAAGGCAAATATAAGATGAGAGCATGAAACAAGGGGAGCACTCTAATGAAAAACCCAGTCCTACATTCACAACAGAAAAGGCAAGCTGTCATTTTACCAGGTTACTACTTTTAACCCCTGTGTTGGTCCCTCCATACTTCATATCAGGCTTTGAGATAGTATTTTTCCCAGCTAGTTTTTGTAGTCTTGGAACAAAAGTTTCCAAAGTTTTAAAGTGACTTATGAACCTATGTCTCACTAACTTTCAACTAAGGAACTAAGTCACTTGTGAAAATAAGATTTCCTGCTTTTGAAAGTTTTACCCTTTTATTATCACCAAATAAATAAGCTACTGTGAACAGACCAGAAATCTAAGAAAACACATCTGAAAGTTTTCAGATTGTTACTAAAACCTCTTGTAGGCAAAAATCCTCAGAATAGTAAAAAAACCCATTTTTTCTATTATTTCCTGCTGCCATTTTTCTTCACGATACTGATCTACACTATCGTTGCTATTTGACAATCGTATCCCTTTCTTTCCCTTTGACAAGCTACTAATTCTAACTTCTTACTTAGAATGCTCAGGCCATACAAAATGCTCAAATGGCTTTTGTTTTTCCAGACTCATTTTTTCTAACAAGGAAAATTCCACAGAGTACTATACTGGCTACAGAAGAAAAGTTAATCTGACAGAATTTAGTATCGTTCATGTGATCAAAATATGTTATTCTGAAAGCCAATACAGATACTCTGAAAAATGAAGATATATATATACATATATACACACACACACACACACACACACACACATCCAACATCAATGCCATCTGATCTTCTTTAGTCTGTTCAGCTGATTCAAATTTAATTGGTTAGGAACATGATTACACACAATCCATTAAAAACATTTAAGTTATGCTAGCCTCTTAAATATGCTCTCCAATAGCTTCTGCAAAGTTGAACATTTTTCAGGGGATACTTATTTATGGAAATTGACCTTTAAAACATACCTCGACACCTTCAGAGAAAATGAAGAATGCTGTGAAGATCAGAAACAGACCATTTACAAAACCAGCCAATACCTCTGCTCGAACATACCTAAGAAGAATCAAATCAGCAATACCATGTTACCTCTCCCTTTTATAAGCTTAACATATAGATGTACTCAGAGTTTCAAATTTCAATACAGCTGAGGCAGAATGGTGCCATACAATGGAGTATAGTTTATTCCCTCATTCCTTTGTAGTTATGTACAAAGGAATTTTTTAGATGGAAAAACTGTTATATGAATTAAATGGGGGAGTTATGAATGTCAACCACCTGATTTTTCTTGGCTTTGATATCAAACAACTATTATCCACATTGTAACAAGTTCTTTTCAGATGATGTCAAAGTATATTACATAGGGATGAGAAAATCCTTGTATTACAGACAAGGAAAATAGCACAATATTTAGGGACCCCTGGACAAGGTCTTTCAGAAAGCCACCAGCAGAGAGAATAGGACTAATGTCTCTTGACTTCAGATCACTGATATAAACACTGTAACAACCTGCTTCTCTTTCACCATTTGTTTACTGTTTTTCAAATATCACACTGAGATGAAAGAAATGGTTATCACCTTGTGGTAACTGTTTGAGATGTTCTATAAGCATGGATCCCATGGTTGGTGCAGCAGCACCCCTTGCACGGGTATTCTGAACTTCAAATAACCGTGTCCAGTAGAAGTCACGCATACATCTTTCATGCCCATACCTCCCCTCTCCCTACCTGTTCACCCTCAGTTCCTTCACTGCCCAGAGTCTCAAGATGAGTCTCCAAGCAGCGAAGATGGAGCTTGAGTCAAGGGAGCCACGCACAGAACCTCTTGAACAACAGTTACCATAAAGTAACAGTTTCTTCTTTATGTTCCCACGTGCATGGCTCCCATTTATGGCGACCAACTAATTCAGTGATATAGGCAGTGGGAACTAGGAGCTGATCTTCCAAGCTGAGCACATTCTGAGTTCAACCTGCATTCCAGATGTCTATACCAAGAAGAGTAGTGGTTGGTCTGAAAGCAGAGCATCACATAACTGCTTGTGACACATGGCCAGAAAGGGTTAAACATCCTGGATAAATGACCCAAATTTAATCTTTAGAGACATACTGGTTTGGCATGCACACACATAATGTTACAGGTTAACAAAATGTAATGGTTCCTGTCTAGCCTGTATTCATCTCTCTTTGAAGTGTACAGGCAGTCCCCAACTTACACGGATCCAACTTACGTCGGATCCGCACTTACGAACGGGGCTTTCTTGCCCCGGAGCTCGCAGGCAGCGGTCCCGCCACCTCAACCTCCGGGGCGAGAAAAGCTGCTCCCAGTGCCCCTGGTCTGCTGGGGACAGTCTCCAGCAGACCAGGGACACCGGGAGCAAAGCCGCAGCGGTGGCGAGGTCCCGCGCCTCTGAGGCTTTGTCAGAGCAAAGCCTCAGAGGCGGGGCACCCCGCTGCCGCTGTGCCTTTGCTCCCGGTGTCCCTGGTCTGCTGGGGGGGGGGGGGGGGGGGGCGCGCAGCTAGTGTGCCCCTCCTCCCCAGCAGACCAGGCTTTTGTTGCGGACCCTGGGGCTCTGGGCACTACTGGACCAACCCGGCAGCACCCCAGCTGCTCTGCCCCAGGCGTCCCCAAGTCAGCCGCTGCTGAAACTGACCAGCACTGACTACAGGAAGTCCAAAGCAGAGTAGCTCTGCCCCGGGCTTCCTGGAATCAGCCGCTGATCAGTTTCAGCAGCAGCTGACTTGGGGACGCCTGGGGTTCTTAAGTTGATTCTGTATGTAAGTCGGAACTGGTGGTCAGTTTCAGCAGCGGCTGAATCTGGACGCCAGTTCCCACTTACATACAGATTCAACTTAAGAACAAACCTACAGTCCCTATCTTGTACGTAACCCGGGGACTGCCTGTATAGTAAATCAGCTGTGAACAGAAGAAAGCATTTGCCTCATGTTAATCCATATAAATAAACTACCAGAGATGCTTGCAAAATAGGTCTATTGGGAAGAGTCCATAATTGCCTATTGTTTGCCTGTGACAAGAAGCCTAGGACTATATGAAGACACTTGAGATCTGATCCTTTTTAATCTCATATCTATTTAAGCTTCATTGGGGGAAGTTTGAATCACAAGACTGAGACCTTCAAGACTACTTGGATTCACCCTGAATACGCACACTGGACTATAACCCCGGGCCTAATTCTGTCAGAACTCTTTGCATCTACAAAGCTCAACATCTCTACTACAAATCTCATCTCAGTACTGTATACAAATCTGTCTGTGCTGATCTTTTAACCAACAATCTCTCTTTTTAATTAAAAAACTAAATTTTATAACTGGCTGGATGTATTTGGATAAGCTGAAATATTCATTAACCTGGGACATGATGGGTCTCATCGTCTAGGATTGGTAGAACTTTCTGATATAATAAATAAGATTTTCAGTCATCCTCATCACATTTGACTTGGGTGTCTGGGTGGAAGCCTAAGGGTGAGTTTCTTTAAAAGCAGTGGTCACCAATTGGTCAATCGCAATCAACTGGACGATCCTGGAGACTCTCCCAGTTAACTGCGACCCCAGTAGTAAGGCATGCTTGCTGATTAGCAGAGCCTGCACAGTCTGCAGCTTGGGTTCAAATGTCTCAGCCTATCTTCCTTGTCCTACATCTGCTCCTGGGATCTTCCTGCTAGCTATATGGAAGTAGGGGAGAAGGGGAGCACGCAGATCAGGCGGTCCCATCTCCACAGCTTGGGAGAGGGCACAGCCTGGCTCAGGAGGACTCCAAGCAATTTCCTCTGAAATGTGGTATAGGACTCAGTGCAGTGCCTTTCTTAAAAGGGATAGTGCACTGTTTAGAAATTTCCCGAACAGACAGCTCGCACAGTCTGTCGCATACATGCTCTCCCTGCCACCTCTTCTCATACCTCATCTCTACAGATCAGGTAAAGGAAGACAACAGGGCTCAGGAACAAGAGCAGGAGAGCTTTCAGTGCCTTAAAGAGATAGCTCATGGCATCTCCCAGAAATGTACTTATTCCGCATTAGCCAACAATGTGGCCCAAACACAGCGCATACACTGTTACCCATGCACACATCTTCTGTGTTACATACACACACTAGGTCATACACATACTGTCTTTCACACTCATCTCCCAAAACAAACTTGTATTATTGTTGTTGCTACTTCATGGTACTTTATGCACTGCACAAATATTCTCTGTAATTTTATTTTTTCAAAAGTATGTTATTTTAGTGTTTTGATTGGTCTATGCATTTTTCCCCCTTACACTTAAATTTAATTCTTTGAGTTCTAAAATGCCTAGCCTGTCCTGGCTGGAGTAATTATAGTTATAGCGACTTTTAAAAAAATATGTAACATTAGCAGATTTACTCGGTATTGCCCCGTAGTGCCAAGACAGAGCACTATTTCTCCATATTATATCCATATTTCTCAACAAGTCACACCTAAATCCCCTCCCAGAGCCATGAGCTCATACCGCCTTCCTGCCCCCAAACACTCTGCCCCAGTCCAGAGTCCCCCTCCTGCACCCAAACACCCTCCCAGAGCTTGCACTCCTTATTCCTTCTGCACCTGCATTTCTTAGCCCCATCCAGCAAAAGTAAGCGGGGAGAGGAAGCAAGTGGTAAGGGGTGGGGAATGGAGCGATTAGGGTGAGGCTACAGGAAAAGAGTGAGGTAGATTTTGGTTTGCCCTTAAATTTAAAAAGTGGACTTGAGCATAAAAAGGCTGGAGACCACTGCTTTAAGGGAGGTGTGTTGTTGGATTCTGAGTAACCAGTAAGGTATTATAGAAGCTGTTATGGTAAAGCTAAGTACTAGATTATCCACCAGCTTTGGGGAGTGGCTCCCCCATTCTTTGCAATTTACCTAACTGAATAGCTCAAGTGCTGCTCCCTACTCTTAGGAGTCACAAAATTTGGCAATACTTCTCTGGTCTCTGGGGCACTGACAAATAGGGCCATGGCCATTAAACCTGAGAGTCCTTTAAACTCTAGCATGTCAGTCTGTTTGGGGTCTCAGAGTTCTCCATTAGAAGGAACCTCAGTCTGTTCAAATTTCTAGGTGTACCTTATAAAAGTTGTGCAGATAGCACATTCTGAGGGGACACAAGCACGGAATGAATTAAGAAGCCAATAACTACAACGAAGTTAAAAGGCTAATAAATTGCAACAGTAACAAACTATACTAGCAGCTAAATCATGACAAAGCATCCCACTCACTGCCAAAAAAGCAGTTAGAAGGAACCGAGGCTCAACAGGTCATGCTGCTCCTTTATGCCCATGAAGGAAGAGGGTGAAGTGCAATGAGTGGGCATAAAGGGCACCTGAACAACTCCTACTGGAGAACACCTGTGCAAGGGATGTTGCTGCACCATATGTGGGATTCGCATGAAGTAGAACTAGAATAAAGCTTCGTTCAGTACTCTAAAATCTTCCCCACTAAGGCTATGTCTACACTGCCTTTTTTTTTTTTTTTTGGCCAAAGAGGCAATGCAAATGAAGCTCTCATTAGCAACTTCTCGTGCTTCATTTGCATATTCTCGTCCAATGCTTTTTGCACCAGAGATTTTTGCGCAAAAACAAGCAAAGTAGACGGGTCCGTTTTGCACAAAAACCCCTTTTGTGCAAGATCTTATACGGAGATTTTTTGCGCAACACAGACCTATCTACTCTTTGTGCAAAAACCTCTGGCACAAAAAGCATTGGACGAGAATATACAAATGAAGCACCAGTTGCTGCTAATGAATACTTCATTTGCATTGCCTCTTCTGCCAAAAAAGAGGTATTGTAGACATAGCCTCACATAAGCCACAATAGGAAGAGCATGTTCATGCTCCAGGTATATGTATAGAGCCATCAAAGCACTATTTTGCCTACTGTTCATAGCTTTATATGGATGACTGCTCCTACTAAAATGTAAGTAACAAGTCAATTTTCACTAAGGACCCAAACTGATGTTTTTAAAATACACAACCAGTGTTTCAACCACTCCATTTTTCAACAAGGAAACCAGAACCAATTTAGTGTAGTATTCTGCATTCCAATATAGGGAATATTCAAGTTAAGATTGGTGAAAGACAGAAAGAAAAAGCCATTTCAACTTTGGTTTGTCACCCATGAGGGTGGATGCTAGCAGACAAAAACTATCAATAGCAGCTGAACAATATGCAACATGACATTTTGTTTTGCAACAGGATTTTTGTTTCCAATAATATCAATCAGCAAATAATTGAGAACATCTTAAACTTCACACTAAAAACAATAACACTTATTTTATTTATAACCAGAACACTTACCTGGCATTGCTCAGGTTCTTCAGGGCAGGGGTCTGGTGGTGGGGGGGGGATACAAGTCAGAGTTGAGGAGGGGCTCAGGGGAAGGGGTTGGGAAGTGTGGGGAGCTCAAGGGAGCCCCAAAGCTGGCCTGCAGCAGCTCCCTGGGGGTGCCTCAGTGGCAAGGGTTGCTGTTCCTTGGTGGGACGGGGAAGGACTGCAGCAGCGAAGCTCCCTCCCTGTGCCCAGCTCTGAGACGGAGAGGCAGTGGTTTGGGGTGGAGAGCCACTTACCTGTGGCTGGCAGCCTGCAACATGCAGTGTCTCCCAGGTGTGGCCACCCCCCTGTGATCACTCTGCAATATAACTGTCTCCCATACTTGCTGCTGTCTTGTGATCATTGCAAAGCATAACTGTCCCTGCTATCCGACCCTTCCTTTTCTGTTTAATGAGAAAATCAGATTCCACACACATCCCATTATCCTAGCACAGCCAAACCCTTATCTTGCTTTAAGATCTGATAAGAGGAAGCTGCATACCAAATTTTTGCTTCTAAGTCCTACTGTTTAAGAGAAGTTCTTGAACAAATGGATTCATGGACACACAGATGCACAAATTCTCTAAAATATATACTAGACTATGCAGCTCTTCTCTAGGATAGACTTACATGCCAATTTAATGAAACTCAGGTTAAGTTCAGTACTTTACCCTTCTTTATAAACAGATAATTGTTTCTACAAAATATATTTTAGAAGTAATGCTACAATTGGCATGGAAACATGAAGTGCAACCTTTGCACTTATGAAAATATATTTCCTATGATATAAGCAGCTAAAATGTCTTACCCATATGAGAAAGCATCATTTGATCTCCACTTCGAAATGACTGAAGCTGCTAATCCAGCCAATAGAGCAGTACAGTCAAAGAACATATGAAAGGAATCTGATATTAGACCTAAACTGGAAAGGAGCAAAAATATTTCAGTTAGTTCAATAAGGTCCATGTTAAGTTTGAAAATCAAAGTGCTTTAAACCACAAACACACACACACACACACACACACACAAGCAGTGTACACTTCTGCTTTTTTGTGACTGAGATCGTACACCTTGCTGATTACTGTATGACATTCAGATGTTGGGGGTATCTGAACTTGGCTTACCTATTACATAACCGTCGTAATACCCTGAAGAATATTATGATGCTTTCCATGTGATGCCTTAAAAAATACCATGTGGAAAAAATCCTAATATTAAAATACCAGACTTCCTAAAGTCTGTATATATAACCTTTGGAATCCAAAGGGTTCTACATCTTGTGTCTCAAGAATTAGATTATATTTACTTACAGGCAAAAAGATGCCTGCTTTTTTAAACCACTAACTCTGTTAACTCAATCTAGATTGTAAAAGTAAATTTCTTACAGGTACTATCCTATTGCAACCCTGATGTTGCCGGACCAGAGAGCGCTGGACTAGAAAGGTTCAACCTTTATCATTTAGTATTACTATTGTGGCAGAGCCTAAGAAGGACTGTAAACAGACATGAAGGTTCCACTATACAACATACTGTGCAAAAGCAGCCACAAAGACTGTCCTTGCCATAGGAAGCTCAAAATCTATGAAAGAGTCATCCCTAGGGTGCAGCAAATCTAGACAACTGCTCTAGGCCCCATGTTTTGGAGGGCCCTATGGGCTGGCACAACTGGCCAGTCCCAGAAGTGACAGATTCATCACTTCTGCCCCAGGCCCAGCATCTGCCCCAGGTACGTTCTCTGACCTATGATACACAACAGATAATTAACCTTCTAGATGGGGGAGTGGGAAAGCCAAGGGAAGAGAACAACATGAAAGTAGAGACAGGTTAATTGGCACAGGCAATATATAGATTAAAATCACTGATTTAAATGTCCAATTTTAATAAATCAACAAGTAGGAAACTAGGAATGTAAACCACTTTAATTGGCCAGTATCAGAGGGGACAGTGTTGAGCTGCCCTGATCCAGAACTGATCAGGTCCTGAGGGGTGCTGGACCAGAGAACTCCAACCTATAGTAATTTAGAAACTAGGGCTGTGAAAGTGTAACCATGTACACAATTAATCAAAGAGCATGAGTTCATCAGTTACGTTCACCATTACATGCAGGGTCCCCCTTCCTCGCTGTGCTGCTGCCTCCATATCAGAGGCAGCAGTGCAGGGGAACAGGACAGGAGAAAATCAGCTCCTGGGGAGCCGCCTGCTACCCCTCTTCCCCTGCGTGTAACTTCTGAAATTTTGAGTGGTTACATATTTACTTGAACACATTTAACATCCCTATTAGAAACTGACACTAGTTTCACATAGATCATTCATACGCAATATTCTGTGCAGTTAGTTATTGCTTCATTAGTACTATAAGTTGCACAAATCAACTGGGATACTGCCAAGCACTCTAGCCAGTCACATAAATCCTGGAGTTGAAGATAGCAACGTGACCATAGAACCAGTACCTCATAAGCTTCGTTGGTGCTCTACTAGTTTATAGATACAGTTTATGGTGCTGGTTTTCATCTAAAAAAATCCTTATGTGGCATGAGACTCACCTACCAGAAAACTGTCACTTGATTATTGACATCTTCAATTGATCTCACTGTACTTTCCAGGTGAGATTTTTAACAGCACTTACAACACTAATCTAACTTTAATGTTTGCAGAACACTACAGTCTGGCATTTTTTTTATTTGTTAGTAAGCTTATATAAAGATCTGAGGTTTTTACCCTCTAAATGCAAGTGTCTCTGATCCTTAGCATCTACCATCCAAAAAACCACTACCTGGTTTACTCATCTTTTTAAAGCTCAACGACAAAGTAGAGCAAATTCAGATGCAGGTATCCAATCATCTCACACATGATCACTTGTATATTTACAGAAATTGTATTACAGTAGACTTCCGATAATCCGGAACCTCTGGGACCTAGGTGGTGCTGGATTATCAAATATGCCGGACTATCAGGAGGTACTATAAACTGGTTTTATATTATTTATATATATATATATATATATATATATATATATATATATACACATACACATACACACACACACACAGAGTCCCCGGGTTACGTATAAGATAGGGACCGTAGGTTTGTTCTTAAGTTGAATCTGTATGTAAATCGCAACTGGCGTCCAGATTCAGCCTGTTGAAACTGATCAGCGGCTGATTCCAGGAAGCCCGGGGCAGAGCAAATCTGCCTCGGGCTTCCTGTAGTCAGCGCTGGTCAGTTTCAGCAGCAGCTGACTTGGGGACGCCTGGGGCAGAGCAGCTGGGGTGCTGCTGGGTTGCTCCAGTAGCGCCGCTCCTCGGCGCTACTGGACCAACCCAGCAGCACCCCAGCAGCTCTGCCCCAGGCGTCCTGATTCAGCCGCTGCTGAAACTGACCAGCAGCGGCTCAATCAGGACGCCTGGGGCAGAGCAGCTGGGGCGCTACAGGACCAACCAGCAGCGCCCCAGCTGCTCTACCACAGGCGTCCAGAGAAAAGCCTGGTCTGCTGGGGGAGTGCAGCCCCCCCCCCCCCCCCCCAGCAGACCAGGGAGACGCGGGCGGCGGACCGAGACGCACCGCGGTCCCGCTGCCCGGGTCCTCCGCAGCTTTGCTCCACGTCTCCCTGGTCTGCTGAAGACCAGCAGACCATGGAGAGGGGGAGCAAAGCCGCGGAGCACACTGGCAGCGGGACAGCCCAGACGCGCCTCGTCTGTCCTGCCGCCGGCGTCCTCCGAGGCTTTGCTCCCCATCTCCCTGGTCTGCTGGAGACAGCAGACCAGGGAGATGGGGAGCAAAGACAGCCACGGCACGTCTGGGCTGTCCCGCTGCCCACGTGCTCCGCGTTTCCCTGGTCTGCTGGGGGGGGGGCTCCTCCTCCCCCAGCAGACCAGGGAGACGTGGAGCAGCTTTTCTCGCCCCGGAGGACGCGGGCGGCGGGACCACAGCGCATCTGGGCATCCCGCTGCTCCCGTCCTCCAGGGCGAGAAAAACCCCGCAAGTGCGGATCCGACATAAGTCGGATCCGCGTAACTCGGGGACTGCCTGTACTGTATACATTAAATACTGTATATAAAGTGTTCTTAACCCTTTTTATTGTACATACTGTATACAGTATACTGTAATATTTTAGGTTTTAAGCCTTTTTACCCTTTTTGCTTAGTTCAGCTGCTGCCGCTGTTACCTTGTGACTCATTTTTTGCCAAAGCTCACTCACTAGGCTCTTGCCATTTTGATGCCGGACTATCAGGAGTGCTGGACTATTGGGAGTTTTACTGTATATCCATATGATTCAAATTTTTACCCTGGCTTTTACTTCAGTCTTCTTCATTGTAAGACTTAAAATAAAAAAAGATGTGATACAGCTATACAAATGAGCATTGAGAGTATTCTTGGTTTATAATGAACATTTTAATCTACATAAACAATATTTTTGCCACTTGTGAAAATCTGGCAAATACTTCTGAAGATTTTTTCCCCTCCCACCCAAACACTGGCTGTCATTCTAACAGGCACTAACTAGACACCTCAGTTCTTGTCACCACAAACATATCACAAAAAGTGATTTACTGCTGGTAGTAAATCCTAATAAACTACTGAGTTCTTTCATGATGAAATAAACAAATGTAACTCATTTCTTATAAATCAAAATTTCTTACTCAATTCAAGTTTACCTAATTTAAGAAATCCACTTACAGAAATCATGTTGACTTCTCCCAATCAATTATGTTCATCTGTGTGTCTGACAATACTGTTCTCAACCAATTTGCCTAGTATTGAGGTTAGATTTACAGGCCTGTAATTGCCAGGATCACCTCTACAGCCTTTTTTTAAAAAACTGCTGTCACATTAGCACAGTTAGTAGATCTAAAAGTATTAAAGTGTGAAACTGCAGAACACTTGGGAAAATGCCATTTGGTCCTAGTGACTTGTTACCATTTAGTTTATCTACTTGTTCCAAAAGTTCGTCTAATGACTCCTCAATCTAAAAAACAGTTCCTCGGAT
The DNA here is from genome assembly GCF_049634645.1 of Pelodiscus sinensis. Taxonomy (NCBI): domain Eukaryota; kingdom Metazoa; phylum Chordata; order Testudines; family Trionychidae; genus Pelodiscus; species Pelodiscus sinensis. The sequence continues at coordinate 39,536,673 of NC_134719.1, read as the reverse complement.
GTGTTACCTAAAAAGAATGGCTCAAGTTTTGGAATCTTCTTCAAATCCTCAGCCAGGCGGACAAGTGCAAAGAATTACTTAAATTTCTCCTCAATGACTATTTTCTTTGAGTGCTCCTTTATCATCTCGATCATCCAATGGCCCCACAGGTTGTTTAACAGGCTTCCTGTTTCTAAAGTACTTTAAAAAGTTTGCTATTTTTTTTTAAGCTAGATGTTCTTCAAAACCCTTTTTGGCCTTCCAGATTATATTTTTATACTTAATTTGACAGAGTTTATGCTCCTTTCTATTTTTCTCACCAGGATTTAACTTTCACTTTTTAAATGATGCCTTTTTATCTTTCATTGCTTCTTTTACTTGGTTGTTAAACCACAATGGCACTTTTTTGGTTCTCTCACTGTGTTTTTTAATTGGGAGTATACATCTAAGCTAAGCTTCTATTAAGGTGTTTTGGAAAAGTTTCCATGTATCTTGAAGAGATTTTACTTTTGACACTATACTTTATTTCTGTTTAATTTATCTCATTTTTGTGTCATTTCCCTTTCTGAAATTAAATGCCATCATGTGAGGTTGCTGTGGTGTTTTTCTTGCCATAGAGATGTTAAATTTAATTGTATTATGGTCACTATTTTCATGTGGTCCAGTTATATTCTCCTCTTGGACCAGATCTTATACTCCACTTTGGACTAAATCAAAAATTGCCTTCCCTTTTGTGGGTCCTGGGAGCAGCTGCTCCCAGAAGCAGTCATTTAAGATGTTGAAAAACTTGATGGATGGCCTAGACCAGTGATCTCCAACCTTTTTACACCCAAGATCACTTTTTAAATGACAGACCAAGCCAAGATCTACAACCCTGCCCCTTCCTTGAAGCCCCACCCTCTCTATTCTCCTCCTCTCCATTACTTGCTATCCCCAATCCTTATACTGCTGCTTTTTAAAAAAAAAAATAATAATTCTTCTGTAGGAAAAGGTTTTCCAACATTTGGCCTGCCTAGACTGGACCAAATGTCAGAAAAAAAACCCTTCTTTTGGAAGCCCCCTTATTCCTTGTGGGAAGAAGAATATAGGGGTGACCGAAAGATCATGTTTGCTCCTCCACTAAAAAAGCAGAAGAACAAACGCAACCTTGGATGCAGAAGAGTTTTTCTGGGATATCTCCAGAATCCTGAAAAACTCCTGCAGTCTAGCCGGACCCTTGCTAGGTTGAGACAGGATGTGTAGTCTCTGGGTGGGAATGAGGGAGTTGGGTGTGGGAAAGGGTGAGAGGTGCAAGCTCTGGGAGGAAATCTGCATGCAGGAGGAAATGGAGAAGGGGACACTGGCTCGGAGAGGGGGCTCCAGGCCAGGCAGTGCTGGGGTACTAAGCAAGCCACAGGCTTGTGGATGTGAGGGTGCAGGAATTTGGGGTTGGGGTATGTGAGGGGCTCAGAGCAGGGAGTTCCAGTGTTTGATAGGCTCAGGTCTAGGGTCTGGGGAAGGAGGAATGCAGGAATGGTTGTGGCCAGATGGAGGTTTATCCCCAATTGGGGGTTTGTTGGCCAGGCTTCCTTTTTAAATAAAATACTATGTTAAACACAAAAAGTTTCTGCATTGTCTTTATTTATGAGAAGGGCAGGGAACCGGCCTTGAGTCAGGGTCACTGACCCATAGAAAAGTCATTCATGAGCAGGGGACACAGTACTGGGGAGGGGTGCTAGTGGGTTCTGGGGCAGGGAACAGGGTACCAATGGGGGCAGGGGAGAGGGGACAGGGTGCCAGAAGGACAGGTTTCTGCAGCAGGGGACAGGGTATGGGGTGGCGGGGGAGAGACAGGTTTCTGCAGAGGGGAGTAGGGGCACAGGTTTCTGCAGTAGGGAACAGGGTGCCAGAGGGAACTGGTTTCTGCAGGGGGTGCAAGTTACTGCAGCGAGGTGGGGGGGGGCAAGGGAGAGGGAACATGGGGGCAGGAGGACAGGGGACAGGTTTGGGGCAGGGGAGAGGGAACAAGGTTGGGGGCAGGGAGTTCCCTACACCAGCCACGGAGGGAAGCCTCCGTCCCGCGCTCTCTCCAGGCTGACCGTAGGGCAGCCGGACTGGAGCAGAGAGAAGCGGCTTCTCTTCTCTTCGCTCCACCCCAGCTTCACTGTGCTCAGCCCGGGAAGCTTGCTCCAGCACAGTTGGAACTAGGCGCAGCCTCCCTGGGCTGAGCGCAGGGCAGCCAGGCTGGAGCTAAGAGAAGCGGCTGCCTGGCCAGCTGGCCATCGCGCTCAGCAAAGGTGCACCATGCTTCATGTGGGCTGGTGCAGAGGGAAAGCTACCTGGCCAGCTGGCTGTGGCATTCAACCTGGAGGAGGCTGAACCACACTCCAGCTGATCAGGCGGCTTCTCCTCTGTGCCTGTCCACAGAGCGTGGTACACACTGGCTGAGTACCATGGCATGGTGCTCAGCCAGGGTGCCCCGCCAGGGCGCCCCACATGGGCAGGCACAGAGGAGAAGCCGCCCAATCAGCTGAAGCGTGGGGTAACCTTTTTCAGCTGAAAGCCACAGCCAGCTGGCCGGGGTGATTCAGCCCTTCCGACCTCCCAGCTCCCACCATTCCCCGCAGCTACTCACCTGTGTTGTTGCTCGGTGAGTAGCTGCTCCTCAAATGACGAAATCAAATTTAAATGTACTGCACAGGCACGCAGTTCAGAGAGGGCTCAAGAGCGACTCTTAGAACCCCTGAGATCAACCAGTAGATCGCGATCTACTGGTTGGTGACCACGGGTCTAGACAGTATTTGGTCCTGCCATGAAGGCAGGGGACTGGACTCTATGACCTCTCGAGGTCCCTTCCAGTCCTAGTATTCTATGATCTCTGCATCCCATCCTGAGATGCTGCGTACCTAGACAATATGGGGATAAACACCCTTATTATTGCGGTTTTTTTATTTTTATAGCCTCTCTAATCTCCCTTAGCATTTCACAGTCACCATCCTGGTCAGGTAGTCAGTAATACATCCCTACTGCTACATTCATATTACTATAACATGGAATTACTAACCATAAAAATCCTAAGGAAAAGTTTGATTCATTTATGATTTTTACTTCATGTCATTCTATGCTTTCTTTCACATACAGTGCAACTCTCTGGTATTACTTTGTTCCACTGATTATCCTCATTCCACCAAGTTTCTATGATGCCTATTATATCAATTAGGGCTGTCCATTAAACACACATTAACACCTGCAATTAACGCAGGGCAGAATTAATGCATTAATTTTTTAAACACATTAATCGCATGTGTTTCCACAGTGCTGCCCCTTTCAAATGGGCAAAGCGGAGCGAAGCCAGGGTCAGCTGGAGTTCCCAGCTGACCCTGGTATCCATGTAGTGCTGCCCCTTTGAAACACCACCGCAGCATTTCAAAGGGGCAGTGCAAGTGGAGCCCAGGATCAGCTGTGCGACGCTGCCCCTTTGAAACATCACTGTGGCACTTCAAAGGAGCAGTGTCGCAGGAGCCCAGGATCAGCTGGAGTCCCCAGGTGACCCTGGGCTCTGTGCAGCGTGCTCAGCTGATCCTGGCATCCTCTTGGCAGTGTTTCAAAGGGGCAGCACTGCATGGAGCTCAGGGACATCTGGGGACTCCAGGAGTCAGCTGGAATCTTATTATTGTTTAACAGCACAAGTAATCACAATTATTTTTTTTGCTTAACAGCCCTAATATCAATATACTCATTCAAAACAAGGTACTCTACTTCACCCATCTATTTAGACTTCTAGTGTGAACATTTTTGGCTATCAACTGTATTTATGCAAAAGCAGTTTACTAAATAGGATAAAATGTTCCTTTGGCAAACAAATTGGGATTGTAGAAGAAAACATACAATACTCCTACATATCTGATTAGATTATACACTCAGACCTGATATACTCTTAAAAGTTAGCTTAAATCAGGCATGTCCAAAGTCCGGCCCGCGGGCCAATTGCGGCCCGTGTTCCGGTTTAATACGGCCCCACAGGTAATTTGGCAATATCTATCTTTTATGGCCCCCAACGAATCCATATGTATTGAGATGAATACATTGTAAAATCTCAGTTAATGTCAGTTGGTCTAAATCAGTTATAAATATATTTGGACACAACATGTATACTTGGTGTTATGTTCCTGTTCATATTTTTTGAACTTAAAAGTTGACAGACAACCTTTATTACCAATAATATGTAATATACTTTACAATGTTCCTGACATATATTTCAGCTTCTTGGATTTTTTTTTTCATCTGGCCTTCAGATATGAAAGGCAGAGTGATTTAACACCTGTTTAGATTTGTCATCCATATGACAAAATGAAAAGTATGCTGTTTGCAATAAACTTTGCATAAAATAGTTAATTTGCATTTAATTTTAATGGTTCAAAGAATGTCAGGCAAAATGGTCGGCCCTCACGCATGTTCACTTCATCAAATCTGGCCCTCGTTGAAAAAAGTTTGGACACCCCTGGCTTAAATGCACACCCCAAAGCACCATAGCCATGCTGATCTAAACCAAGTGTATATGCAGCTAGATCAACAGATTCTTCCAGCAACTTAGCTAAGCTGCACAAGGAGAGGCATTACCTACAGCAATGGAAAAACCTCTTCTGTCACTAAATAAAGCATCTACACCACAATGCTATAGCAGCATACCTACAACAACATAGCAGTACCACTGTAATGCCCATACTATAGCCAGGACCTTAGACATTACACTATGATAATGCGTGCTATAGAAAAGCCTCAAATATCTAACCTTTCAGAGGTTTATTCTAGAATGATACAGGGATGTGAACGGGTACATGTTTCAAGGGTAAGCCTGGGCTTATCGGTTAATGTGCACGGTTACATGCAGCCTCCCTCCCTGCACTGCTGCCTCTATCACTAGAATGATACAACAGCTCAAACAACTCTTTCCTTGTGTTTACAGATTTTAATCTTTTTTCCTTTTTTTTTTAAAAAGAAAAGACTTTAATTATCATAAGGTCCAGTACTGATAAGACATTGTTTTGAGGCCACTAGGACATTATATTGAAGAGATGACAATTCCCCAAAAACAGAAAAAAGCTGGTCACATCACTTACCCATAGTACTCAAAATCAGTCTAACAACAAGTATTTTGCAGCAGACTAGAATATTCTAATATTCATAACAGATGCCAACTATAGGGGCAGCAATATACCTATACCCACCATTCTCAACTTGGGGTCAGGGGACTTATGGGAGCCTGCATATTATGTCTAAACAGATCCACATCACTATTCAAAACATTTTAGGCACCCACAAATGAACAAAGATTGAGAAAGTCATCTATGCTACACTGCATTTTAGCTTTGTCAAGTTTCCTCTGATGCAATACACAAAGCATTTTTTCTTTACAAGAAATGGCTTCACAAACACAAATGTTATTCCATGGTTTCTTCCTTGGCATCAACTCAGAACAACTGCAATACAGTTTATAGAAATTACATTAGAACAGCAAATTTATCCAAATCTAAATTTATGAAAGAATGAAAATGAAACGTCCAGTTCAGTCAGGGAAGATGTGGCCCACTTCTAGCAGCTGATGTAGAAGTGTGAAAACCAAGAGAGGAGAAACTGCTTTTGTAGTTGGCTAGCCATTCACAGTCTTTGTTTACTCCTAAATGTATAGTGTCAAATTTGGAAATGAATTGAAGCTCTGCAGTTTCTCTTTGAAGTCTGTTTTTGATGTTTTTTGTTGCAGGATGGCTACTTTTAAATCTGCTACTGTGTATCCAGGGAGACTGAAGTGTTCTCCTACAGGTTTTTGTATGTTACCATTCCTGATAACTGCTTTGTGTCGCCTTTATACCTCCACATCAGCTGCTAGAAGTGGGCCACATCTTCCCTGACTGAATTGACCTCGTTATCTCTGGCCTCCCTCTTGATTGGTACTTCTTTCTTTTCATGTGCCTGTATATTTATGCCTGCTTCTAGAATTTCCACTACATGCATCTGACGAAGTGGGTCTTTGCCCACAAAAAACTTATGCTCTAATAAAAGTGTTAGTTTATAAGGTGCCACAGGACTACAAAATCCAAGTAATGGAAATCTAAAGAATTTATACACTGCACTGCTCCAAAAAGTGCTGAAGCAGCAACTCTTTTGATGAAAGCAAAGGATTTTACCAAATGTTTCAGTGAAATATTTAAAAATCATAGGAGGGTAACAGGAAAAAAAGAGCTCTGGATCTTTAGGTTACTACTTCAAGGTGCACTATAGAAAATTGAGTTTAAGTCTTAAAGTTTGTGAAGTGTCTGATCAAAATCAAAAGTTTAGAAAGCAAGGATCTACTACTGATACTAGCTGATAATTCTGTAACCAGTCTCTGTAGAACCCAAAATTAACACAAAGACTGAAATCTTTCATCATTAGGACAGTCCCTCTGTCAACAGATAAGAGGTGCAAAGAAATCTGCTATTGTTTCTACTCTGTCCTTTAAGGGAATAGATTTTTTGTATCTGCACTAGCGTAAAGTGAGCAATTTAAGCCAGCATCAATGTCACTGCATTTTTTTATTTCAATTTTTACTAATGAAGTCTTTCATTGATTCTTAAGCTTTCATCCTGTCTGGGTCTTGTCTAGCTTTCTGAGTCTATCACTTTATCTATTCCAGGATGTTTCAATGCCACTTACCAATACAAAGTGCACTCTGCTTCTGCCTTTTGGGTGTCAGTTTGTCAACACTGCCACCTTCCAAGATAAAGGATCCACGTGGCAGGTGAGGAGAGGGGAGGAGGAGGAGGAGGAGGACTGCAGCAATCTCTAAATGGTGCAGTGCACTCCAGAGCCACCACTACTCTGCCCTGAACCCAGAAACCACAACAGAGGAGACAAATCAAAAACACTTTTCATCAATGTGAATAACTCATGAAAGAGAAACCCAAGAGACCTGTACTGGCTGCATGATTTTTAAATCTCATTTCTGGGGTCTGTAAGCAGGATGTGACACATCTTTCAATTCACAGCCTTCTCTAATCCAAAATAACCTCAACATGTAGAAAAGGACTCAGCCTAGCAGATTGCAATGTCAGGATAGGGAAACTTGCAGCCTCTTTATCACAAAGCCAACGTTGTAGGAAACGTTCTTCAATAATCCAAAAGCCTCATTCAAACCTTCTTATCAATCTAAGACACAGATTTGGGCCACTGCTAGCCGGGGAAAGGGGAAGTTTGAGATACTGAAGCTGGTGAAGGCAAGGTTGGGGAGAGGTGAATTGGTGCCTGACTTCTCCCCAGCTCACCCAACCTCCATCAGTTTCAGGGACTTCCCCGCCTGCTGGCGTGTGTACGGGCGCGCATACACCCCCACCCCGAAGGCGGAAGAGCCGCCACCTGCCGCCCCAGCGGCTCAGCAGACGTGGCACTGGCAGCCGCCGGAGCCGCCCCCCAGGCCAGTACCTGTTACTCCAGATGCCGTAGAGCAGCTCCACGAAGGCGAAGGAGAGGTTGAGGCAGAGGAAGAAGAACAGGTTCCGCGAGGTCTTGTCGGACAGGATGGACCTAGGCACAGGGCACAGCGGTCACTCGCTGCCGGGGCCCGGCCCGGGGGCTGACAGCGCGTGCGGAGCCGCCCCTCCCCTCCGCAGCTGGCGAGGTGCCTTGGGCGCCGCTCCCGGCCCCGCTGCTCCCAGGCACAGCGCCCCCGCCCCCCTCAGCCGCCCCCGCCGCTCACCTGAACCAGCCCGAGACTTTGCTGGGCAGGTTGAACTTGGGCGGCTTGTACTCGTCATCCTTGATGGATAAAGGCAACATCTTGCCGGCCGGCGTCCCCGGAACAGAGCGGGGCAGGTTGGGAGCGGCGCGGCTGCAGCGCCCCTTCGCCGCGCCGGGATCCGCTTCCGGCCCTCACCTGCCCTGCGCCTGCGCAGGCGCCACGAGGGAAAGTGGGCGGGACCAGGAACCCTAGTTCCGTGTTTGAAGGCGGGCGGAACTAGACAGGATGTGGAGCACGATTGGCAGGGCAGGGCGGGACGGTTGGCGAAGGAGGCCTGGGGTAGGCTGCCGGGGCTGTATGTCTGGATGCCGCGGTGCGATTGGCTGCGATGGGCGCCGGTTGCTAAGCTACGTCAGCCAGAGCCCGCTGAGTCGAAATGCCCGGGACCTGCCTGCCTCACCGAGTGACTTCGCCTTGACCGGCCCGTTGTCAAGACTCCTCTGCGGGACGCCCAGACGTGCCTCCGCGCCAAACCGAACCACCCCTTAGTGCTGCGTCGCTTTGCGGCTGGCACGGCCCCGTGGCCACTGCAGCGTGAAGAGCCGCTCAGTAAAATGATTTGCCTGCACAGCACCATCTTTTGACAGGCGGGGAAGGAGGCAAGTGGGTCTCTCCTTCGTCCACCGCCCCCCCCCCCCACACACACACCCACCCGCCTGGGGACGCCTTCCCGACCGCAGTGTCGTTCGCTAGCCCGTTTCCATTCATTGCCACGGCGTTCTCAACGGCAGTCGAGCCCTAAACCCTTGCTTGAAAGATTAAGTTGTTACTAAATAAAACCTACGGAAGGTATCTTCACTGTTCGATAATGTCCTGCTGGGTAAAACAGTATTTGTATCAATGGATGAATAAGCCAGCTAGCTGGGGTTCCTTTAATTTTCTGTCAAATGAACGTCACAAAATTACAGGATCTTACTTTTCTGTGCCACCTGCAACCTATAGTGAAATATTTGCATTTGAACCTAATGAAGAAGAGATTCAATCATGGAGACTGTTAGGCAAATTAGGGGAATTTAGTTTTATACATTCTCAGGTCCATTTCGAGGTGTACTCCCTCCCCCCATAGAACAGATGGGTACGAGCTCTAAAACTAACACATGCCAAAAAATCTGATTCTCTGTAATTATCAAAGCTTGCTTGATAGGGTTACCATATTTTAACTTTCTAAAAAGAGAGGGCGTGTATCTGTATCATTATCTGTTAACTGGATTAATGTGTTTGGATTAATGTGTTATCAAGCCGTTTGAAAGTAGGGATAACACAAACTATATTCGACCAGGATAAAGCGAGCTACAAATCCAAGCTTGATGGGAGGAAGAGTGTTTTCATCAGCAGGAAGTACTATGTCACAGAAAGGGGAGGTAGTTCAGGCTTGATCCAGCCCTTTTGCTGGGATGAAGAGGGTTTTTCTATCAGTGCTGTTGATTGAAAAATACAACCAATGCAAGCTGAGTTTACAAAGAATGTGCAGACTTATTATGTTTGTTTAAAAAAAATCTCCATTCTTCCTTATGTAAATCAAGGCTTAGACAAATAAACTGCCTGGCTCACGGTCTCCAGCATTCTAGGTAAGGATACAATAATGTGCAATAATATGGAAATTTCACTGATGATATGAAGTGGCTGTTTGAATTATTTTATTTGGTTATTTTATACAACAAACTTCAGAAAATGAATGCTGATTATTAGAATGAGTGAGGAGATACTGTCTAGGCAGAGAAACAGCATCAGAAGAATTATTTCTTAACCAAGAGGGTTAAAACAGCATATTGTGACCTTTTTGGAATTTTTATTTTATTTTTAGTTTGAGGCAATATTCTTTACAAAAGGTATTTTGAGACTCTGAATGGGGGTAAAGCCCCATACAATTGCAGTGGAATTTTATATCCAACTTTGCTGCATTGTCCAGCATATTCATACATGATGCATCATGATACTAACTCTAATGTAATATATTAAAGAGATGAACTTATATTATCCTTATTTATAATTTACAGCCAACTATATGCCATTAAGTAAACACAAATGTACAGAAACCCAGAATTTTAAAATAACAAATTGCACTTGTTTGCATTTTCAAGGTACAGTACTTTTAAAATATTAACTAGTTATCTTCACAACAATCTTGATAAGTATCATAACACCTGTTTTGAAAATAGAGAATCTGCACATGTATCAGTTGATGGGAGACCATTTTGAGATACTGTACCTCTGGGCTGATAAGTTCTGAGAAGCTGTAGGTCTTATAGATTTCATTAGGCATTACACTTCCAAAAGTTAAGCACAATGTTGTCTCAAGTTGATCACCCGCAATCTGAGGCAGCCAAAATCAGTGGTTTTGTTTTGAAAATTATGTGATTTCCTCTGAGGCCACACAAAACCAGAACCTAAGCATGGAGGTCCTGACTGCCTATCATATGTTCAGATTATTAGAGTGTGCTGTAAATATACAGACTTTCCAATCTGCATTTCTATTAAAGTTTATATAACCTAAAATAAGTTATTTTGAAAAATTGTTCTTGTTAAGCTTTGAGGCTAGGAGAAGCAATGGGCTTAAATTACACCATGGGAAGAACAGGTTGGATATTAGGAAAAACTTCCTATCAACATAGATAAGCAAAAATTGCCTAGGGATATTGTGGACTAACAGGGATAATAAGTTTTTAAGAACATGTTAGACAAACGCCTGTCAGAAATGGTCTAGTTATTATGCAATCCTACCTTGAAAGCAAGAGACTAGACTAGATTACTATTGAGGTTTCTTCCAGTCCTGTGATTCTATGCTTATCTTTCATCCAAAATGTATGAAATGCTCATTCTGATTGGCAAGCATGGAAAATGCCATCTCTGCAGTTCATAGATATCTCATAAAGTGCTCACCCTTATTGTGCTATGCACAATTCAAACAGAGAGCAGAACTTAAGAACAAACCCAAATAACTTAATATTTAAAAATAGATCAAGAGGGGAAGTATTTCCTTTTCTATAAAATGAGTGTGCCATAAAATAGAGAGATTAAGGCCCCAGTCCTGCAATGACCTACAGACAGGGAGACCCCAGATCTTTCACTGGCACAAATGATTTGTCCACTGTCATGTGGGAAATCTGTGACAGAAGTATGAAGTGAACCTGGATCCCCTGGACCACAATCTAGTGTCTTAAGTACAAGATGATCCTTCTTCTCTGCCCTTCTGCTTTTGCTACCATCCTGTCTATTCCCTTGCCCTGAAACTTATTGACATATCCCACCCCACCTAACCTGCCTTCAGATGAAATAGAAAAAATCGTAAAACCAACTGATCACCATGTATGCTTCCCCTTAAACCCCTAAATCAGCCAATAAACATGGGAGAAAGAGAAAATGAAAAGTATGTGCTGGAAAAACAGAAAAATCATCACCTGGACCAGCTGTGATTATTGTAGCCTACAATGTACTCTAATGTGATCTTGTGGATAGGGAACATTGGACTGAGATTGAGGCTACCTGAGTTCTGTTCACAGCTCTGCATGTCTGATCTGATGTTTGATTTTGGGCAGGTCATTTCATCTTTCTGTACCTCTGTTTTTCTTTCCACACTTTTAACTATCTTGTTTATTTAGATAGGAAGCTTGCCAAGGCTATCCGGCACAATGGGGCCTGGTGTTGTTTGAGACCTGTAAGAGTTACCGTAACACAAATAAATAATACAGCTTGAATCTCTCTAAACTGGGACTCTTTGATCCAACAGGACCATGGATGTTCCTGGATCAGAGAGTCCCATCAGCTGGGAGTCCAGCTGGGCAGGCAGCAGGGGTACTGGTGTCCAGCAGCCCTGCTGGTCTGGTTGCAGTGGAGGAGGGCTAGCAGTAGTGAGGCCAGGTGGGAGTGGCAGTCCTGCTGGGACCAGGAGCCTTACTGGGCTGGCAGCAGTGGTGCTGGCAGCCCTGACAGGGCTGGGAGCCCAGCAGTGACCTCCCCTTGGTATGGCAAACTCCCTCATTCGAGGCCAGTCAGGTCCCGAGGATGCTAGATCAGAGAGGTCTAACTTGTATTGCAAGGAGCAGTTAAAAATGCTTGAAGTAAAACTTTTTTCTTTTTAACACACTGGTTTAGGAATGCATTTTTTAGGATCAAGAAAACCAACGGAAACTCTTTAGCTGAACAGATTCATAGTAGCAAAGACTGTATACAGGAACAGATTCATAGTAGCAAAGACTGTATACATTCATCAGTTGTCAAGATGAATATACATACACAGGCATGATTGTTACAGGATCTTGGTTGGGCAGAGGGCAAATGCCTGATCAAAAATTACATAATTCCTTTCACTTCCAACAGATCTATTGCCACGCAGAATTGATTTCACCTAATCAGCACCATTCTTTAAAATAAATCAAAATAAACTGAAACAATGAGGCAATAATGAGGTAGGTGCATTTTTCAAACAAAGTCTGACTTTACTAAATTGTTTCATGCTAATATTTTCTAAACTGGTCGGTATATTGTGTAATTAATTAAGTGGTTGCATATATTGTATCTAGAATAAAGTTTACAGGTATTTTATTTCCAATCATTTTTCTAGGGGTTTAAAAAAGAAGGATCATGATATGTCATCAATTTGGCATTGTGACAAACTGATTATGTGACTAAGTTGTGTGCTTGCTTTTCTGTGTATGCATAAAATGAATGGAAGAACCTTGAAATACAGGATTTTCTTTTTAAATTGAATTATATATTAAAATAACCACCAATAATGCACTATATTGTAGAATATAGAGATGTAAAAGAGCTAACTGGGCATCTCAAACATCTCCCTTCCACTTGCTCATTCCTTGTCACATTTTCTTGTGTTTTATCAAACTATGTTAATTGACTCATCCCACACTTTGCCTTTGAATGTTCTTGTTATCAAGTCAAAAGTTGGTTCATAGATCCCCATGATGATGTGATTCCTATCTAGGCTTTATTTGCTTTCTTGTAGCATACCCAAGAATGTACTCAGTGTGCCTGTAATAATGGAATTCACTGTCATAGTTGTCCTTGCCGACTTCAGCCCAATGCCTGCCATAGGAAGGAGAAGCTCTGCAAAAGTTACAGACTAGTAATAAGAGGAAATTAACCCAGCCACATACTCTCGCTCTTTCCCTTCACAATGCAAACATGGCTTAGTCTTTCCCATCTTAAATAAACAAATAAGCCCACAACTCACTGGTTGACACCACTTTTTTCTCCAGATCTTACCCCCATCTCCCTAAGATCACTGATATAGTATTTGCTGTAGCTATCTGGAACTCTTTTCCAGTGAAATCCTAAACCTTCTCCAATTAAGCTTCCACTTCTTGCACACAATGGAAACCACTCTTACTGAAGTCTTTAATGGCTTCCTCTCAGAACTAGTACTGCATCCTCATTCTCCTTGACCTCTGAGATGGTTTCAACACGTATTGCTTTCCCTCAAATCTGTCCTCTCTTGGCTTCCATATTTGTGTCCTCTCCTCTTCCTTTCCTCTCTCTATTGCACCTCCTACCTCTCTGATTGCTCCATCAGCATGTACTTCAGAGGATCCTCATCTTCTCTCCCCTTCCATGTTTCTGTGGGGATTTGCACAGGTCTTTGGTCTCTCTTCTCATCTTCCTTCATGATTTATCTCTCTGTAATCTCACCTGAAAACACAAATGCAGCTACTTTCTGACATCTTTGTTGATGTCCAGCCAGCAGCCCAAATTCAACATGGCTAAAAAAGAGAGCTCTTACTTTTCTCACCAAAACCCCTCTCTGCTACCTTCTTTCTTTTTCACTTGGAACACTACCACCATCCTACCTTCACTTGGACCCATAATCTGATTATCATCTTCAGATCAGACTTCTTTCTAGGTCCTCCAATCCAGGCTATGTCTAATCTTGCAAATTCTTTCTACATAAAATCTCTAATACAGGCAGTCCCCGGGTTACGTACAAGATAGGGACTATAGGTTTGTTCTTAAGTTGAATTTGTATGTAAGTCGGGACTGGCTCCAGATTCAGCTGCTGCCACTGAAACTGACCAGGGGCTGACTACAGGAAGTCGGAGGCAGAGTTGCTCTGCCCCCAGCTTCCTGGAATCAGCCTGATCAGTTTCAACAGCTGCTGAATCTGGAGCCTGGGACAGAACAGCTGGGACCAACCCGGCAGCACCCCAGCTGCTCTACCCGAGGTGTCCCGCAACAAAAGCCTGGTCTGCTGGGGAGGGTTCCGCTGCCTGGGCGGCTTTGCTCCTGGGCAAACGAGCAAAGCTCCCGGGCAAACAAGCGGCTTTGCTGGACCCCCCCAGCAGACCAGGGAGACCGGGAGAAGCTTTTCTCGCCCCGGAGGACACGGGCGGCGGGTCGCCGCCCGTGAGCTCCGGGGCGAGAAAAGCCCCGTTCGTAAGTGCGGATCCGACGTAAGTGCGGATCCGACATAAGTCGGGGACTGCCTGTACATGGCCTTTCCTATCCATCTACACAGTTAAAACTTTCATCCAGCCTCTCATCTCACAAAATGATTACTGCAACTTCCTTTTGTCTGGCCTTAACAAATGCAGTCTTGTCTGCTCATAGCCTTTCAGAATGAGGCTACAAATACTATTTTCTGAGTCCATCGCTTGGCCCAGCAGTTCCCAACTGCCGGGCCACAGTGGCTCTGAGGGCTGGGGTACATCACCCAGAGCCTACCCTCCCTGCAGCTGTTGGGAGAGGCATGTCCTGCCCCAACTTTCAGCCAACCAGAGCCCAGCAGGGGCAGATGTCTCCTCTTGGATACAAAAGAGCAGTATTTTGCATAGCAGGAAGGCCACATGAAGCCCTGCATGGCAGCCTTAGAGCAGCTGCTACCCAGACAGCAGCACTCAGCTGGCAACTGGGAGGCAGCGCACAGCTAGGTGAGGGGTGCGGAGCTAGTGCTGGGGGACTCTGCAGGTGGGGGAACTATTAGAGGAGGGGGGCTAGCACTAGAGAACTATGGGGATGAGGTTAATATTGGGGCGTGGGGGCTGGCACGGGGGGGCTCAGAGCAGTTAGATGCAGTGGGGCTCCGGAAACAGGAGGCTGACACTGGGGAGTCTGGTGGGGGCTATCAGGAGCTGGCACTGAGGAATATGGGATGACGGGCTGTCACTGGGGGCCCCTGAGGGCATGAGGCTGGCACTGGGGGATTGGGTGCAGGGCACTCTAGGATTAGTGGCTGCTACAGGGGCTAGTGGAGGGGTGGGGACTTCTGGGGGGGGCTCAGGTATACCCCTTCCTCAGCCCCCAGAGTTCCCCTGCAAACAGCCAGCTTTGGCTACAGCAGCAGCCCACCATGTAGCAACTGTCAGAGCTAAAGCTGGATGTTTACAGCGGCTCTAGGAGCCAGGACTTTTGGCATTATATGCATAACAAATATGCAGATAAAATGTGGCTGGTCTGCCTAAAATTTGTAAATGGGTTTGTTGGTCCTCAGTATAAAAAAAGGTTGGGAACCACTAGCTTGGACCTTGTCACTATTTGCATCCCCATTAGGTTTCCCCTCATTTCTCTTGCACTAAATATTCATTACTTGTTTTCACTTCTGAGGTCCATTACAACATATCTCCACATTCTCTATCATCTCATCTGGTACTGAGAAGTTAACCCTTGCCTCCAATCAGCCTATGATGCAAGCTTCTATCACCCACTTGTTAAATTTCAAAATAAGCATCTTTGTGCTTTCTCCCATGCTAATCCTCATACTTGGGAGGAACTGTCTCCCGTTAGGGTACTCCCCACCATGCCTCAGTGACCCACTGCCTACATCTAGACTGGCATGATTTTCCGCAAATGCTTTTAACGGAAAAGTTTTCCCGTTAAAAGTATTTGCGGAAAAGAGCGTCTAGATTGGCACGGACACTTTTCCACAAAAGCACTTTTTGTGGAAAAGCGTCCGTGCCAATCTAGACGCAGTTTTGCGCAAGAAAGCCTGATCGCCATTTTCGTGATCGGGGCTTTTTTGCGCAAAACAATACTGCATTGTCTACACTGGCCCTCTTGCGCAAAAGCATTTGCGCAACAGGGCTTTTGCCCGAATGGGAGCAACATAGTATTTCCGCAAGAACACTGACAATCTTACATGAGATCATCAGTGTTCTTGCGGAAATTCAAGCGGCCAGTGTAGACAGCTGGCAAGTTTTTCCACAAAAGCAGCTGCTTTTGTGGAAAAACTTGCCAGTCTAGACACAGCCACTGCCTGTCTTCATCTAGCCCATCTCAGGGCAAGCTGCAGTCTGTACAGGCCACTCATCACCAGCACAGGGTGTATATCTGCTTCCCCGGGCTGTGTTGCTGCCAGCCTCCAAGCCCCAGGCCCTACAGCCAGGGAGCACCTTGGCCAGCACTCCTCTAGCCCTGCCTGGCCACCCCAATACCATTCTCCCTCCTGGGAGCATCCTGCTTCTTCCACTACCAGCTCTTCACAGCTCAACCCCTCCCCTAGGGGGCTGTTCTTCTTTATATAGCCCCCAGCTGGGCTCTCATTAGCCCTAACAGCCTCAGCTGGATCTTTGCTTTCAGCCCCTGCTCTGGGCTTCAGTTCTGCCCTTAAAAGGCCAGTGCAGGGCAGGCACTCTGTCACACCTTCACAAACACACTTTATTGTTTCTCCTTCAAAACTCTCCGGTGTCATGATACCTATAAATAACTTGACAATGGTTTGGCTGGCATGCTGATACTACTGTCTATCATGCCAATACTAACTCATTATTTCCTTGTACTCCCTAATCTGTCTCTCAGCTGTCTCTTATTTTATATTTAGATTGTAAGGTCTTTGAGGCAGGGACTGTTTTTTTGTTCTCTGTTTGTACAGAGCCCATCACAATAGATTGCTGAACCATGGTTAGGGCTCTTAGATGTTATGATAATAACAATAATAATAATAAACCAAACTTCTTGCTGCCTCCTGTCCTGCATGGCAGAATCTCTAAAGATTGATTTTCCCTGCCATTCTGCTATAAAAATGGACAACTGTTTAATGATTTAGTAAGCAGAGTCAGGAAACAGTACAGTGGATGGGGAGAAAGAAGTGGACAAACTGAGCACTGAGATCTCTGAAGAAATGTCAAGCCTTGAAGAGGCATAGAGACCTCCGACTCCTTTATCCCAGGGCTACGTCTAAACTGGCATGATTTTCCGCAAATGCTTTTAACGGAAAAATTTTCCATTAAAAGCGTTTGCGGAAAAGAGCGTCTAGATTGGCACGGACGCTTTTCCGCAAAAAGTACTTTTGCAGAAATGCGTCCGTGCCAATCTAGACGCACTTTTCCGCAAAAAAGCCCCAATCGCCATTTTCACGATCGGGGCTTTTTTGTTGAAAACAAATCTGAGCTGTCTACACTGGCCCTTTTGCGCAAAAGGACTTTTGCCCGAACGGGAGCAGCATAGTATTTCTGCAAGAAGCACTGATTTCTTACATGAGATCGTCAGTGTTCTTGCGGAAATTCAAGTGACCAGTGTAGACAGCTGGCAAGCAGCTGCTTTTGCGGAAAAACTTGCCAGTCTAGACACAGCCCTTAGTGTTAATTTCTTCCAGTAAATTTGGGACAGGTTAGTACAGTTTGCTTATAACTATGCTGTACCCACTGAAATCATAAACAAAGGACTCTGGAATGGTTAATCCAGGATTTTTCATTAGAATTAAAATTCACTTATACAATTATTTAGGTTTATAGACTCTTTGGGTCAGAGACTGTCATTTACTAAGCTTGTAAAGTTCCAGCAAAATGAGCCCCAAACTTGTTTGGCCTCTGCAATCTATCTTAATATAAATGTTTAGTGATGCAAGGAGGAGGTGGTGAGAATGGGCAGGAGGTGACATTTGAGTGAGGTTTTAAGTGGGAAGGAGGAGGAGCAGATGTTCCTTGATTCTACTCTCACTATTCTTAGCATAAGCCCCACCTGGTAGAGTTAACATGCATGAGCTATGGAGTAGACTTTGTATGGGATTCATGATACATCTTGAATAGTAATAGAGATGATACATCTTGGTTTTGCTACCACACATGCATCTACTGCCTCAGGCAGCTATATTGCTTCACCTTGGGTAACAGCCCTATATTTTTCATTTAGGTCATCATTGTGTAGCACACTTTTCTGGAAAAAATGCCCCTTTGATCCTCTTTCAATCATCTGCTGTTTTTCAGAGGGTGATCTCTTAGGCAACAGTACTTGTAGATTAACTCTTGGTGGACCTGCCATACAAGTGTAAATTCCTGAATAGTTTTACAGACTAAGAGTTATCTCATGTTTCACAGAATGATCATACAAATAACATTTTTAATGAGCATCTCAGACTATTTGATAGTTATTTTTATACAAATAATAATAATGCTGTCTGTTGCAGGAGCATGCAGAGGCCCCGTAAAGAATTATTAATTTTTTACTCGGGCAAAACTCCAGTTGACTTTAATGGGGAGTTTTGCTTGAGTATGAACTGAATGAGGTCTATGTTACTTTTATATTGAATTGACCAATAAGTAGGTTGATGAATGTTCTCTTCCTATTTCCATGTTTGTTAACAAAGATGTCATCACATCTGTAAGCTACCAGGAAGAGTTATGGGAATCCGACTACTTCACTTTTCTTCTGTGGTGATCCTTGTCCTACTCCTTGTAGCAGGTGCTTTAATGGCTTTGCTTCCTAACATTAAAGATGACAAAATGCCCAATTTGCAAAGAGAATCAAAATCCCAGAGCCAATCTGCCTTGGATTCATTTACTCTTGTCATGCAGACATACAATAGAACTGATTTATTGCTGAAGCTCTTAAATCATTATCAAGCCATCCCCCATCTACATAAAGTGATCGTTGTGTGGAATAATGTTGGCGAGAAGATACCAGAGGAAATGTGGAATTCCCTGGGACCCCATCCCGTACCTGTTATCTTCAAAGTGCAGACAGTGAATCGCATGAGGAACAGACTCCAGATTTTCCATGAACTGGAAACAAAAGGTAATAAATGCCTCAATCTTATAGGTAGCATTGTTGCTAACAGTGTTATTTTCACTTTTCAGGACACTTCCCATTTTACCTATCACTCAAAACAACTGTATATTTTATCATTATGGGAAAAATCCCACAAACCAAGTGGATCCAGAAATCTCTGAATCTAACTGATGTTGAGCAATTCAACTTAGCAGAAAACAGTGGCAGGGAAGATGTAAGCAGGACACATGGGCTGTGTCTAGACTGGCCAGTTTTTCTGGAAAATCAGCCGCTTTTCCGGAAAAACTTGCAAACTGTCTACACCGGCCACTTGAATTTCTGCAAAAGCACTGACTTCCTACTGTAAGAAATCAGTGCTTCTTGCGGAAATACTATGCTGCTCCTGTTCGGGCAAAAGTCCTTTTGTGCAAAGCTTTTGCACAAAAGGACCAGTGAAGACAGCTCAGATTTGTTTTACGCAAAAAAGCCCCGATCACGAAAATGGCGATCGGGGCTTTTTTGCGGAAAAGCGCGTCTAGATTGGCACGGACGCTTTTCCGCAAAAAGTGCTTTTGCGGAAAAGCGTCCGTGCCAATCTAGACGCTCTTTTCCGCAAATGCTTTTAATGGAAAACTTTTCAGTTAAAAGCATTTGCGGAAAATCATGCCAGTCTAGATGTAGCCATGGAGATCCTGTAACATGGATGTTAAGTTACAGCAGCCCAGAGACTGTATTAAAAACACTGGATGGATAAGGGAATGGAGGGAGAGCACACACTGTACTCATGGAAATGTGGCTGCTATCTCGGTTGTTTTCTTCCAGGCAAAGGTGACTAGATTAGGGATGTTAAATATGGGTTAATTGAATAGTCAATTAACCTCATTAATTTTTATTGGTTAGTCAACTATTCTGTAATATCCTGGGGCGGGGCCAGCAGCCAGTATGCTCCAGCACCATTCCAAATAAGCTCCTTGCCACTATGCACTGCTAGCTCTGTATCAGAGGCAGCAGTGTGGGATGCCAGGTGGGAGCTGGCCCATGAGGGGAGCCAGTTTAAAAACCAGCTTCCCTCGTGGACCTGTTGCCTGTTGCCCCGCGTTGCTGCCTCTGATACAAAGCCATCAGTGCAGGGTGGCAGCAGCCCTTGTCCAGGGGAGGTCTGAGCTCCTGGACCCGCATGAGTCAGGACTAAGCTGGGCTGCCTGCCTGCCCGCCCAGCTCCTAATACGCTTTAAATGCAGAGCCACAGCAGGGCTAGGTCCTGGACCCATCGCAAGCCAGGACTGAGCCAGGCTGCTGGCCAGCCTGTTAAAAAATGTACTCCCAGGGTGGCGGGGGGAGTGAAATGCGTATAATCTATAGCATTAACCTATAAGTTTTTGCTTATCAGTTAATCGACTACCCTATTACATTCCTAGACTAAATAAATTAGCCTTCCAACCACCACAGACAGGGGTTGCTGCCAGACTAGCCTGCGTTCATGGTGTCCAGCTTGGGCTGCTGTGGACAGAGACTGCTTTGCGGCAGCCTCTTCAGACATCTTCATTCCCCGCAAGCAATCTCTGTCCACAGGGAGCTCGGACCCTTGTGGACAGGGGCTGCTGCCACCCTACCTCTGTATCAGAGGCAGCAGCATGGGGCTGTATGCACCAGTCTGCATGGGGAGCTAGTTTTTAAACTGGCTCCACTTGTGGACTAGTTCCTGACTGGTACCCTACACTGGGGAAGGCAGGAGGCTCCCTAGGGCTATGTCTAGACTGCAAGCCTCTTTCGAAAGAGGCTTTTTCGAAAGATACTTTTGAAAAAGCCTCTTTCGAAAAAGAGCATCTAGACTGCAAGCGGAACTTTCGAAAAAGCAAGCCGCTTTTTCGAAAGGCAGTCTGGACGCTCTCTTTTGAAAAACCCCTGTTTGCATTCAAGAACGCCTTTTTTCGAAAGAGCACTTTCGAAAAAAGGCGTTCTTCCTCGTAAAATGAGGTTTACCACCGTCGAAAGAAAGGCTACTTTTTCGGAAAAAAACCCTGAGTCTGGACACAGCCTAGGAGTGGGGCCGGAGCACACTGGCTGCTGGCCTCTCACCCGAGGACTATCAAATAGTCATCCAACCAATAAGAATTCATGTGGTTACATGACTGTTCAATTACCTGACATCTAACAACATCCCTAGAGATAGCAAGAGAAACCGAGGTGAATGAATGCCTGTGATTTCTGCAGTGTCAGGGAACTGATTTGAGCTAGATCCATTTAATCCCTGCAGTTAATTGCATCCCATGCTGCAGAGGAATCCCAGATCCCAGGTCACTGGATCTGAAGCAACGGGTTTTATCCTGCACTTAATAAGAAGGGATTTTTGTGTGTATAATATGCTAATTTTGCTTGTCTAGATTCCAGAGAAGTGGTATGGAAATATTTATGTCTTGGTGTTTCCTTGATATTAAGAAATAATTCTGTGGAATATCATGGAATCCATCCCACAAAGTGGACAGAGCTCATTGGTCAAAGCATGAAGGGGCATACAAATGTTTAGTATATCTGGCATGTAAATAACTTGTGATGCTAGCCACAAAAGTGCCATGCAAACCGGGGATGTGAATGGTTAACCCTTCATGGACCCTCTTCCCGCCTATCCCCATTTAATCAGTTTATCGATTTAAACATAAAGTTTAGCTGGTTAACTAATTAAATGGGATTTTACATCCCTAATGCAAATACCTGTTCTCACTTTCAGATAATATTGTAAAAAATAAGCAGCAGCATTCTCTCCCATAAATGTAAACAAATTTGTTTTAGCAATTGGCTGAACAAGAAGTAGGACTAAGTGGACTTATAGGCACTGAAGTTTTACGTTGTTTTGTTTGAGTGCAGTTATGTAACATAAAAACCCTTAGATTTGTAAATTACACTTTCACGATAAAGTTGTTATACTATATTATGTGTATGAGATGAACTGAAAAATACTATATCTTATCATGTTACAGTTCAAATATTTGTAATAAAATAACAATATACGCTGTATTCTGTGTTGTAACAGAAATCAGTATTTGAAAATATTTAATACATTTTAATTGGTATTCTATTGTTTAATAGTATGATTAATCAAAATTGATTTTAATCACGATTAATTTTGAGTAAATTGCACGAGTTAACTGCTATTAATTGACAGCCCTATTAAAAAGCTATTAGGACAGCAACCTGATCTTCAATTAGTAAAGTCTGTTGTATTTTTTCCCAACCCCTGCACAGCTGTTCAGCTATGCTACACAACTTTTAAAGCTACAGTGATAGTTTATGATTAATAACAGCAAAAACATCCTAAACATTATGTTTGGTTTAGGTCAATTAATCATCTGCTGCAATTTCAAAGTTAAACATTCTTTTTCACTCTAATATTAGTATGTAAGTATACTTTTTCAGCCCAGTACCTGTTGATTTAGCTGTGAAGCTAATTCTAATGTTTATAGAGTTGTCTAGCTAGCTTGTCATTGTATATAGCACAGGTATATTCTCACGGTTATCACTTAATGATTTTAATGTTTTTACATGTATTACACAATTAAAATGTCTCCCCCTCCTTTCAGCTGTTTTAATGATGGATGATGACACACTGGTTAGTGCCTATGATCTTGCATTTGCCTTCTCTGTTTGGCAGGTAATGTTTGTATATTACATCCAGCGTATTTATAAGGGAGTATATATTAATTTTACTAAATGGAAAAATTAAATCAGCTTATTGTTGGTATTCCTCGGACATGGTGATATTATCTGTCACATGGACCATCAACTAAATTCTAAAGGGCAAGAGGTGCTGAAGAACAGTATTTTAATGATAGAAAATGATATGTTTTTACCATTCCTCTGCTTAAAAAGCAAATTACCAAGTCACAGATATCAGAAAACCTAATTGGTTAAATGCAGCAGAGAAAATTTAATTTTATCAGGAATCTCTGCAGCAGAAATCACTGGTAATATTTCTCTTTACTGTGTAGAGATTATCTGTAGGCTTATTTTTTATCTCAAACACATGAATGCAAATTAACTTCAGCCAGATGCTACTTGGCAATGTATGATGTGGTATGAAGCACAGTGTTTATACAGGTCATTTTGTATTAACTTGCAACAAAATCTCCATGTGGTTCAGGCCAGCAAACCATACAGCTGATTATATTATCTGAATCTTTGATAGCAATTGATTTGCACCTCTAACTCTAATAGCCTCAGAAGGAATACTTTATATAAGAGGTTTTGTACTGCTGTATTGATTCACTTTTTGACTCTAGTGCAGAACTTTTATTTTGCTCCCTCTTGATTTTTCTTACAGCAATTTCCAGATCAAATAGTGGGATTTGTTCCTAGAAAGCATGTTTCCACTCCTTCAGGTATTTACAGTTATGGCAGCTTTGAACTGCAGACCTCTGGATTTGGAAATGGGGATCAGTATTCCATGATTCTCATAGGAGCAGCATTCTTCCACAGTGGATACCTCGAACTCTTTCAAAAGCAGCCTGATGCTGTTCGTGCTTTGATAGATGAAACTCAAAACTGTGATGATATTGTCATGAATTTTTTAGTGGCAAAGCATACTGGAAAGCCTTCAGGAGTGTTTGTGAAGCCTGTTGACATAAGGAATTTAGAAAAAGAGACTAACAGTGGCTATTCTGGAATGTGGCACCGAGCAGAGCACTTGCTCCAAAGATCTTACTGTCTAAATAAATTGGTTAATATTTATGACAGCATGCCCTTAAAATATTCTAACATTATGATTTCCCAGTTTGGTTTCCCTAATTATGCCAATCACAAGACTAAAATGTGAGCGTGTATAAGAGGTATCAAACAGTGAACTCAAGTCAGCATAAAATAAATTAAATTCTGGTGGAATTACTCCAGCTTGGCCTCCTTTACACATAATCTCTGAATTTTGCCCACAGTATTTTCCCTCAGTGTAAGTTATTTTGCAAGTTTAAAAAATAGTATATGCAGTGTTCACTTGTCATAAAATCACCTGAATCTCTTAATACTTGAAATGATGCTATTGTCAATATTATAGGGGCAGATCTTCAAAGGCATCTGCAAAAAAATGTGCAGTCACTTGGTGCACAAATATAAAGAGCATAAACTCTATTTCTTTAGAATATATTTACCTAGTCAAGTGATATTTTGGCATATTTGTGTTAAGTATATTTTGAGACTTCTATTTTTCTCAAAAATTCCTACTGAAAACTTTTAATTGCTACACTGATCTATTTCCCATGGTATTAGATTTGGTTATAAAACTCTACAAAGCTTGCATGCTAACTATTGTTCTTCAGCATGAAGTTTTCCTAATGTTCCAATCAAAGCATAAGCCTAAAAATGTCATGGAACAAAGCACAGTCTCAGTATCAAACAACTCTAGGAGCTTCACCTACAACAGCAGCCACTGCTGAGTTCTGGACCATATTACTGATATTGCCTTTTTCCTATCATAACTTTGCCCCCAGTCACTGGGGTGCTGCTCCAATTGAAAGGAACTTGGGTTAACTTAGGAAAGATAGTGAATATGCAAAACATATATAATAAGAAATATAACTTATGTTACCACATATGAAGCCAAAAGAGATACGTGCCATATTTGCTGCTTACTATGGACTTTAAAACTTACTCTTATTTCAGTGTTTTGCATAAACAGTAGAACCTCAGAGTTACAAACACTTTGGGAATGGAAGTTGTTCATAACTCTGATGTTTTCATAACTGAACAAAATGTTATGGTTGTTCTTTCAAAAGTTTACAACTTAACATAGTTTTAATATAGCTTTGAAATTTTGTTATGCAGAAGAAAAATGCTGCTTTCCCTTGTTTTTTTAGCAGTTTAACACTAAAGTATTTGTTTTTGTTTTCTCTGCTGCTGCCTAATTGTGTACTTCTAATTCCAAATGAGGTATGTGGTTGACTGGTCTGTTTGTAACTCTGAGATTTTACTGTACATTATGTCAGAGAAGTGTGCCTGAAAACCAACTCATATTTTTAAAAGAATGTTTTAAGTACAGTTCTTGGTTTAGCTTCAGATAGATTTTATGTCTGTCTAGCTATTTTACATCTGAACCTGAAGGTATATTTTGTAAGTGTACAGGTCTACTTTTTATTTTCTTTTACTGTTTGAATTGAATATACTCTATTTTTGTTTCCTTCACCTCTGTTTTCAACTGGCAAAGCTAATAAAAGTCTATGATAAAAATAAAATGTCTTGTCATCAATGGAGACTTTAGGAAATACATGGTAGGCTACATGCCTGCATTGGCAAGGACTGGACTAGGTGACTTGTTGGATCTTTTCAGTCTCCGAATTCTCTGGCTATACCTACATTAAATGAACCTGTTACCATCGGTTGTCAGCTTGGGACCACTGAAAATATTTTAAATGTTAGAATACAAGGATAAAACCATTACAAAAATATTCTCGAGACATAATCTATGGCAAGGCCCAGATTATTGGGCCTTGATGGAACCAAATCTCAATTGTAGAGTTGGAAGAAAGGAGGTCATTGAGTCCCCCCCCCCCCCCCCGTACGAGCAAAGGCCTACAAGGCACCATTGGGAGTGGAACCCAGGATCTCGTTTCCTAGGCAGGTGCTTTAGCCAGCTAAGCTATGGTGCCCTTCTCAGTACTAGAAAGGAGTTAGTATCATCTACACTAACAGCAAAAATTGTTCTTAGTAGTAGTTAAAAGAGGATCTGTGGCAGGCAAACATTGTCAGGAATAGTGATAGAAATGTAGCCGTGTTAGTCTGGTGTAGCTGAAACAAAATACAGGACTATGTACCACTTTAAAGACTAACAAGATGGTTTATTAGATGATGAGATTTCGTGGGCCAGACCCACTTCCTCAGATCAAATAGTGGAAGAAAATTGTCACAACCATATATACCAAAGGATACAATTTTAAAAAAGAACACATATGAAAAGGACAAATCAAATTTCAGAACAGAAGGGTGATGGGGGGGGGAGGTAAATGTCTGTGAGCTCATGATATTAGAGGTGATAATTGGGGAAGCTATCTTTGTAATGGGTAAGATAACTAGATCCTTTATTCAAACTCAGGTGTAAAGTGTCGAATTTTAGCATGAATAACAGTTCAGAGGATTCTCTTTCAAGTGCAGTCTTAAAAGGTTTTTGAAGCAGGATGCAGGTAATTAAGTCACTGAGACAATGTCCTTTCTGGTTGAAATGGCAAACTGTTTTTTCTTTGTGATCCTGTCTAATATCTGTTTTGTGGGCATTGATCCTTTGGCGAAGTGTCTGAGACGTTTGTCCAATGTACATAGCAGACGGACACTTTCGGCACATGATAGCATAAATTATATTTCTGGATGCACAGGAATATGTGTTCTTGATCTTATAACTCACTTGGTTAGGTCCAATAATGGTATCAGCTGAGTGAATATGTGGACAAAGCTGGCAACGGGGTTTGTTGCAAGGGAAGGTACCAGGGTTGGTATTAGTGTGATATGTCCTGTGGTTGTTGGTAAGAATCATCTTGAGGTTAGGTGGTTGTCTATAGGAGACTATGGGTCTGTCTCCCAGAGCCTATTGGAGTTGAGTATCCTGTTCCAGTATAGGCTGTAGTTTATTGATAATGTGTTGGACAGGTTTAAGTTGGGGGCTGTAGTGCTACATAGTCCTGTATATTGTCAGGAATGATTCACTTACCTTTAAAGACCCCAGGATTCTGGCAGCTTTAGTTTCCAGATAAGTTTTGTGACTAATCATTTGATAGGAGGAAAGGTATGTCTCATTGCTAAGTCAGAAAGACTACAGGCGAGAGAATAACCTCTCAGACCTGCCAGTGAAGCAACAGCTGTAGCAGTTTATCTTCCTCTTGTAAAGATTTGGGAAAGGACGGAGCATGATTAAGGTTATGTCCAGCTAGCATGTCAGAGATAGCTTGCAACTACTGTATATGTCTGCAGCTAAGGAGTGAAAATATGATATGCAGAAGGTGGTGGAAGGGCTGGAGAGAAAACCCCTACAGCAGCAGTGGGCAACCTGTGGCCTGAGGGGGACACATAGCTCATTGGAGTTCTGTGTGGACCATGAGACATTTTGTTTGTTAGTGCCTATGCACAGGGTTGCCAGATTCCATTGGTTTCTGTCCATATCATTTTTTTCTACTGATATTACTAAAGTGACACACGTGTAAAACAAGGGCATGTGAAGTGAGATACACGTTGATTGCACAATGACTGTAAGAGCCATGTGCTCCCACCGCATTCAATCAAAGTGCTGCTGTAGTTCAATCTGCACATTGCAAATTCTAGGTACACAAAAGCAATTAGCAAAACTACCCTATCCAGGGAGAGCATCTTGACTACAACTGTCCTGAAGTCCACTGAGATGATGGAGGGCCACTTATGTGACCCACTCATGACCTAGGTTGCCCATTGCTGCCCCTCAGTTGGTGATATGAGGGGAGGACAACGAAGAAAATCTAACTGAAGGTCTGTGAAGCTTGTAAGCCTTAAAGATAAGGTGCATGAGAGGGAGATTCCTGTTCAAGTATTCAAATAGAACTAACATTTTATTAAAACAGAGAGAGAGATCATATTTTGGAACTCTATGCATGTAATGTGTGAGTCTTCCAGATGTCTGATTGCAGAGGAAACTGAGGCATAGTGGTGTGCCTGAAGAGAGAGACTACGTAATCTGATTTACCCAAACTTGGGCTGGCAAAGGAATTGCATCAATATGAAGTGGTAGGAGAGGTAAGGTACAGCTATTTTTGAAACTATAATCACTCTGAGAGGGGGGGACACTTATCTACACACACATCCCTTATTCTAGGCATCAGCTACTACAGGTTGCATCTCCCTAAACCAGAACTCTCTGGTCTGGCAACATCCATGGTCCAACATGACCACGGCTGTTTCTGCATGAGAGCGCCCTGGAGCAGAAGGGCCAGCAACTGGGAGTCGGGCAAGTGTGGTAGCAGCAGGGCCACAGCAGCAGTGCTGGGGCACCATCCGAGCTGCCTACCACCTGGCAGCAAGGCCACGTGATTAGGGCCACCTGCTGTCCGGCAGTGGGGCTGGGGCTGCAGTCACAGCAACCTGGGAGGGGAAGTCTGGCTGGGGCCATGGCAGCCCAGCAGAAGCAGCCTGATGGGGACTGCGTGCCACTCCACAGCAGACTGAGGCCACCTACTGCCTGGGCCATACCAGATCCAGGGCTCGCCAGCAGACAGCCCAGCTGGACTGAAGGAGCCAGGCATGGGCTGAAGGGTTGGTGTCAGGGGACCTCCCCTTGTCCAGCAAATTCCCTCGTCCAGGACTGGTCAGGTCCCAAGGGTGCTGAACCAGCGAGGTGCAACCTGTACTGCTTCTACCAAACAAAGCAAAATAAGGGTATCTAACTCTGTTTCACCTCAGCTGGCCTAAGACTTAAAAAGACATCTGAACTGACCAAGTATTAGTCTTTCATTATTACCAGGTATAAACAAGTTATGAAAGCTTTTATCATAGTACAGATATTTCCTAAGTCTTTACAATAGCAGCTTGTATTAAATATTACATCACTGGATAACTTTTAGAGGCACCAGAAGAATGGGCTCAGAGTGGCTGTAGCTTAGCCCAATGCACTAGGAATTTTTGTAGTGCAGTAAGAGGAAGCTAGCATTGCCAATAGTTGTGATGCCCAACCTCGCTTTCAGAGACTGACACTAGCTTACCAAGTTTCCCATCCAGAAAAGTGGTATTCATCAATACAGCAGTTCCTATGGAAACATTATACCTGGGCTAAAGCTAAGAAGTTGGAACAAGTACCCACTGGCTGAGTGAAGCCCAGCAAGACTGGGACACACAGAGGAGTGTGAGAGGTCTGCCACCTCCCCTGGATCCTTGCTCACAGACAGGCCTGAGGGGAAGTAATTCAGTAGGGGAACTTAAGAGGTATATCTGAGGGGGCATGACCGCAGTGCGTCTACCTGGACTTATTGGAAAAAACTGGGAGGTGGGTGGTGCAAGCCTGCCCACTTCTAAGTGCCTCTCTCCCATCCTTGAAGGAGAGACCACTGGGCCCAGGACTCAACTCAACTTTAAAATGAGGGAGCTGGAAGGGGACACTGAGCAGAGAACCTCAGAGAGCCCCTGCTGCTCCTGGAAGCTGTCTAGAGAGCCAGTGGATGCTGCCCAGAGGAAGTGGGTCTGGCCCACGAAAGCTCATCATCTAATAAACCATCTTGTTAGTCTTTAAAGTGCTACATTGTCCTGCATTTTGCTTCAGCTACCCAGAGCGTGACACTAGCCGCTTGTCCAGCATCCGCCTCCTGGTGCTGTAGATGGTGGCCTTAGCCAGGGCCAGGAGGAGGTTGAAGAGCTGCTCCCAATGCAGCCACCTGAAGATCTCACCCTGCTCTGCCCGCCAGCCTGGTGCCCTGCAGCGGGAGCGGGCTCACCACGTTCCGGCCCGGGCTCCGAACGCGGGAGGGCGCTCGTCACTGGCTCACCGCGTTGCGCACCCCACGACAGGTCAGTCCGCAGCGGGCGCTGAGGAGACTTGGCTCTGCACGTGAGGCTCAGGGGCGGCTGCCTTGGGAGGCGCGGTCCGGGCGGGGTCGCTCACCGCGTGTAACTGGGGCGCTTCCGCCCGGCTCGGCTCTGCAGGAGGCTCGTCCGGCGCTGAGGCGCCACCCTGCGAGGGGGGCGGGGCGGAGCTGGCTCGGTGCAAGGCGCCTCGGAAGGGGCGGAGAAGGGGAGCGGCTCGCAGGCGGGGGCAGTGGGCGGAGCAGCGCTGGGGGCTCTGAGGAGGCGGGGACGGCCGGGCCGGGCCGCCAGTGTCTGCCCCCTCCCCCGGCGCTGTGTCCGGTGTAACAAAGCCTTGGTAACCGAGTTGCTAGCGCCGTGGTCGGTGCCTGGTAACCAGGCGCTGCCCCTTTAAGCGGCCGGGGCGTTTCCTTGCCGGAGGCGGGGAAGAGCCGAAGTTCCCTCCGGCGCCCGCCCGCCCGCTCACTCGCTCTGTGCGTGCAGGAGCTGGCAGCTCCCGGGTCCCGGTTCTCACTCCCATGCGGGCGGTGACGGCAGGCTGGGTAGCGCGGCCGCGGGCGGGCGGCTCCTCTCGGCATGTCCTGGGGGCGCCCTGCCTGCTGAGGCGGCTCAGGTCCCGCCGGAGCGGCCCCGGGGTCCCATGAGTTCCGAGCTGCTTCGCGCCCTCTTTAAGATGGAGCCGGCTCCGTCCGCCTCCGAGTTACTGGTGGGAGCTTCCGAGTTCCTGAAAGGTGAGAGCCCGAGGGACCCAACGCCACGAGCCCGGCTGCGGCTCCTTCTCCCGGGACCTTGCCTGCCTGTGCCTAGAGTTGTGTGGCCGTCGGCGTCCTGCTCTGCCCTTGGGACTCCCGGGTCCAGCTCCCCAGGCTGGTGGTCTCTACGCCGGTACCTGTCGCCACGAGCGCTGCGCTGGGGGCTGTCCCTGCAGCGTGCTCGTCCCACCCAACCCGTGCCTGGGGGCAATGTGCGGCCAAGCGCAGGCTGCCCAACTTTGTTGTCTCCTTCTACGCAGGAGAAATGTAGCCATGCCCCGCCCGCTTGGAGGCCGAGGGTTAGAGAGCGGATGGCGAAAGCTCTTCTATCCCCTGGCCTTGAGCTACTCCCGCTGGTTGGGGGGAGAGTGGGGAAATAAGTACAGGTTGGAGGAGGTGGAGAAAGGAACCAGCACATCTGTGTGGCTTTCGTCAGTTTCCTTCAACTTTGTTTCAGATCGATTATATTTTGCTACTTTACGGAATAAACCCAAAAGCACAGTAAATACCCACTATTTCTGTACTGATGAGGAGCTGGTGTATGAAAAGTAAGTGGCTTAGTTTCTTACTACCATTGTGCTTGCTGTAAGGCTCTTGTTAATTGCTTAAGCCTCTTGTTTCATTTCAGTCCTGTGTAGTGAATCAAGCCCAACAATGGTGAAATACATTGCTTTCTCCCCCTAAATCAGTGTTTCCCAAATGATGTTGCATGGAACCCTGGGGTACCGCTAAGTGAAAATAAGGGTTCAGTGAGAAAATTCTATTACACTAACATTTTATGATTTAAAAAAATATTTAAGCATTTATGAATTTTATTGAAAACAATTTTTATTTGCGTTTGTCATGATCTTGTTTCACTTTTATTATCCTTACTTATTTGTGATCTACTTTTTCAGCTCCATATATAAGACTGTTAATAGGGCTTCTGCAAAATTCTTTCTAGTTTAAAACCATTCCATGGTGAAATAAAATTGGGACACGCTGCCCTAAAGAACAGCAAGACTGCAGTAAAATTTCTTAAATTGTAGTTGTCCAAGGAGTGAGTGGGATGGACATGCTATTCAGGATTTATTTGTAAAGAGAGGCCCCTTTAAGGCTAATTGAATCTTATTAAATGAAGCTTTAAATAGAAGTCTGTGTCCTGGGAAGGCCGGTGAAACAACTGTCTTCTCTGTTTTGTTAGTGATTAACACCTTATTTTCAATATTCTGAAAAGTATAATGTGATTTTACGATTATGAGATAGTAAAGCTTTGATCAGCTCTTAAGAGGAACCTAAAACTGGATATCTATCCCAATGGGGGGCGGAGGGAATAAAGGTAGCTTTTACTAATAATTTTGTAGGCTTTTTTTAAAAAGTTTGTTTAACTTTTTTCTGTCCTGTGGGCTGTAAAAGCCACATACACAAGAGAAACTGATATTTTAGGGCCAGCAGTGAAATTGACTGTACATAAAGTGGTGGCACCTGCACAAAACTGAAAAATATAGATTAAACATATTCATAGATATTGGCGATAAAAGTACTTTTAGATGTGTGGCTTTTTTAAATTGATTGTGGCTCTTCTCAATAACATTATTAAAACAAGGTGGTTTTGTTATCCTGTTATCTATTTTATTTGTATGATCAGAACTCCTCAAAGGTAGGCTTATAGCCTCATTTTGTTGAATGAAGTTATAACTTAGCCTATAGAATACAAAATTAATATTAAACTCAAGAGAACTAGACTATATTTTGTATGTATCAAGTATGATCTGTTTGTAGCTTTATCGCAGTATGGGCATTCAGAGTTGTTTAAGTAGTACACAAAAATGGCATGATACTGGAGGCCAAGGGAAGAGGCATGAAGAATAGGGACCTGAAACTAAAGGAGAATACATTCTAACTTCATGTGCTTATTTGCTTTTAATCTGGTTATCTGGGGAATTCATTACACAAATGTATTTAGCAAAATTTAACTTTGACCCTAAACAGTTTAGTTTTGGAATTCTTGTATGCAAAAGTTCCTTTAATACAGTGCATTCATACAAAGATGCAACATGTATAAGTTGCTCTTTTGGGGGCAAGTTGCTTATCTGATGGAATATTTTTGTTAGCATTTGGTCAATCACCCCCAAGGAGACTTTTGGGTTACTGACAGCTTGATAAATTTGTATTTCTGCTCCATTAAAAATAATTCTGTATGGTTTTCACCTATTTGCAGATTAATTGCTTTTGTGAGTTGTGCTTCTGTGTCAGGGGGAACAAACAAGTTAAATTTCATATTCAGGCAGGTTTAACTTTACTGAGGTTCTGAGGATTTATGAAAAATGTCATACTGAGCCAGTGCATTTTTACACTTGAAATGCTTTAGCAACAAGGCTGCATTAGTGCAAGTAGTGATTTGGTGAAGATACTAGTACACTGATGGGAGTAAGTCAGCTGGACAGATACTGTTTTGGACGGCAGTGTTAAACATACACAGATAACATCCGGGTCTGTCATCTTTTTATTGCATTTGGATGGACAGTATGTATTGGGATTAGGAAAAAGTAGCTGAAAGAACCTGGTAAGACAAGTAACGTTGCCAGATGTTTCCCCCTGCCTTAAAAACAAGTGAGACTGGTATCACTTCTGAAGAGATCGTTTGTCCTCTTGCAACTGCGAGATACCCTTAGATCTACAGTTAATTTTGGTAAGGAGTGTTACTTTATTAAAATAGCAACTAAAGCACTAAGGCTGTACTTATTTGGTGAAAATGCCCGTGACCTCTTATGGATGTGGATACAGTTTTGTCCATATTCAATCACTACAATATGGTCTGCTAGAGGAGACCAGAAAACCACATGGAGTTTTCACCTAGTACACAACGCATAGGCCCAATTATTTAGGTTAGGTATATGTTAACCAACATTGCTGTAAGAGAAGTTTAAGTGTGACTTTTTGCCAGAAAAAATCTTAATGTAGATGAAGTTTTATTGGCAAAAAGTGCTTTTGCTGCTGTAGTGTATTTAACCACTGAACCAGAGTAAACTATGTTGACAAAAGCACTCATGCTTGTATGAGGGGCTTAAGTCTTCCAGTTTTCTTCTATAGTTAAACCAACAAACCTTTAAAAACATAGATTAGATCAGAGGTCAGCAACCCCCAGCACACACGCCACAGGCAGCATGTGATCCAATTTTCGATGGCACATGGGGCAGGTGTCCAGCCCATGCAATGGGAAGCTCAGGCCACGTAGCTGCAGACCAGAGCAACAGGTCCGGCTTCCTTCTGAGGTACGGAATGGCAGAGGCACATGCATACACACAAGTCTCTGGGGTTGCCCCATCTCAGCCTGGACATACAGCTCCCAGGAGCTGAGGGGTTAACCCCTGTCTCCTGACTACAGGCTCTGCTTCCTGCTTCGGGGTGGGAGCATGGCTGGGCCTGCTCTGCAGAGCCAGGGCTGGATGGCTGGTCACATGTGGCACACCGAGGCCCAGGCTGCACCGCACTGCTCCCCATGGGCTGTGTGCAGGCATGCAAAGCCCCTTCCCCAGTGTTCTGTTGTGCCCAGCTAGGCTGGAGCCAGCCCTGGGCTCTACCTGTCCAAACCCCAGAGCCTCAGTCTGCAAGCAAATGGCTGGGCCTGGCAGGGAAGAAACTCTGCGCCCCTCCTCCTCCACACATCTTTCCCCACCCCAGCGCTGCTCCCGGGGGGCTGCAAGTTCCTGTGCTACTGTCCTGCTGGTGAGTGTGCTGGAGACGGAGGGTTGTGGGTGCAAAGTGGGTGAAGGAGGCTGTGGGGACAGGATAAAGGGGACATGGGGAAGATGTCAGTGGAGTGGGATGCAATTTTAGTTTGCAGAAGCTGCACTTTACTCCCCAGTTCTTTGCCTCCCTCCCCAACTAGCTATTTGACTGCATTCTACCCTCTCACCTTTTCTGCATTACTCCCCCTCGGACCCACATCCTCTTCAGCCGCCAAACTCCCTTCCAGACCCTGCCATTCTCACCCCCATCATGCACCCCACCTACCACCCAGATCCTGCATCCCTGTCCTACTTGCTGGCAGCCCTGTCCCACACATTGAATCCATCATTTTTGTTCCCTCCCCTCCCCCCCAAAGCCTAAGGGGGGTCCACAAAATGGGCTAACTTTGGAACCCCAGAAAAGTAAATCTAGCCCATGGGAAGCCCTGAACCTGAGTCCTCCCGTTCCTTCCCCCTCACCTGTGAGAGCTGGAGCGCCACAGGAGTGAGGTGTCTCAATTGGGAGCCACATCATTGAGGGTTGGAGGTTTTGGGAGGAGGGTTTTTTGCTTCTCGTTTATGAGGTCCCCAGCTGATTTTTTTTTTTCTGTGGGTCAGTGATGACCCCCCCCACACCCACCCAAAAACGGTTTTCCACCCCTGCAGTAAATAAAACATTGAAACCTTTTGTTGGAAATAACAATGTACTTAGTTTATCAAACTTCATTTTAAAACGCTTAATCTGTTCAATAATTTAAATTAAACTGTTCTCCCCAGCTGCAGAACTAGCAGAATGGCTGGGGCATGATTATGTGATAAATGGTGAGGTTCCATCAGCAACTGGTAGTTTGCAGAAAGGTGTGCACTGACCCATGTGGTCCATGGGGCACATGGTAGAGAGAGCCCCTTCACTTTTCCCTGGAGAGTAAATCTTGGCACTCCACCTGGGAAAGGTTGCTGACCCTGAATTAGACCTTGGTTGTAATTCTTGAGCTAGAACATGATACCTGTGTTCCATGATTTTTATTGCCTTTCAGTTTACCTTTCAGATGCAGTTCAAAGTTATGGGTTTATTTCTGTTACAGTATTTCTTGGGTTTGAGCTACCTAAGACTTTCTCTTTCCATGTTGGCCCACACAGTTGAGATCCCCTAGGTTAGAGAACACATCTGTAATCTATCTTGCCAAACAGTAGAAATTTACAGGAAAAATGAGTATTTCCGGTCCACTTACATCCATTGATTGTTTTTCATATAGCTTTAGCAATAGCTTGTTAATTGCTCTTTGAGTCACTAGGAAGAGCCCAAAAATGTTATTTCATAGATTAATGAAAAATAGTTATTTTAGTTTTTGTGCACAGAATGACTATCTTTAATAAAAAAAAAAAAGCTTCCTGAGGGGAGGGGACTGGATATTTAGAAACTAGGTGACAATTATCAGCCAATATATAGATTTTTAAGTAACTTTGTGCAGGAGTGTGTACAGGTTGGACTTCCCTGGTGGTGTAACCGCAGGACTGGAGTGGTCCCAAAGGAGGGAGTTTGTTGGACCAGGGAAGATCAGGCCTTGGGCTGACCCAGGACTCCCCCTTCTGGTCATAGGCCCGACCAGTGGCCTTCCCCTGACTCACTGGCAGAGTTTCACTCAGGGATTCACCTCTGTTCAGATTGGCGAGGCTCCCTGTCCCTAGATGGCATAGCCCTGGATGGTATGAAGCTCTTCCACTCCAGCTGGCAGCACCTTCAGGGCTGGTGGGGTTCATTTACAGGCTCACTCCCTGCCCCTAGGCCACTGCCCCTACAGGCTGCCTGAAGCCAGACTCTGAGCTCCCAGCCACTGGCAACCTCTGAGGTTGGGGCTGTAGTCTAGCAACATATGTGGTCCTTCCGGAGCATGGATGTTGCCAGACCAGAGAGTCCTAGTCAAGAGGTTCAACCCGTACCTCCCTTTAAGTGACCAATGCAGAGTTTTGCCTTGACGTTTGTTACTCTTTGTTATTCTTCATATAAATATAGTAGACACAATTTGGATGGCTTCAGCAGTACTTTGTCCTCTACAGAACTTCGGTCATCCACAGGAAAGTGCATGATGGCCTAGCAACAGTATCCTCCATATGTTTTATTCATGTATTTGTCTGAACATAGCAGGTAGTAGCAAAGCTGGAAATAGAATGTAAGTCTCCTGATAGCTGTAGGTGTCATATCGAGCAAACCAGTGGCCTTGTAATGCTTCCTCTGTTTAGAGTACTGCAAGCTTTCTGTGGCAATAACTGTCTTATTAGGTTTTTGAGGATCTGTGAGGTATCAGTTGAGATCCCAAATTGTTTGAGAGTCTTTATAGGTATAAAAGAATGTTCAGAATAATGGTGAGATGTGAGTAATCACACAGCTGATGACATTATGAATGTGTCCTCTTACCTACCACTCGGATACTTTTTTACAGAAGAAAATAAGCCTGTCTTTTATGATACCATTATAAGAACCCAGAACTTATATATTTAATTTAGTTGTAGAAACTCTGAGGCCCATTGTGCATCAATTAAAGCAATAGATATTTCCTAGCTAGTAACTCCAGACACTTAGGCTATGTCTTTGCTACCAAGTTTTGTCAACACCCAAAAATTGACACAACAAAACTCACCAGAGGGTGTTCATGCTTGCTTCCTGTTGACAATCCTGCCCACACTGGAGGCATGTTGACTGTGAGCAATGCACTGTGCGTAAGTATCCCACCATGCAGTGTTGTGGAAAAGCAAAGTTGATCACATCTTGGGATTCCCTTCCACAGCCTCCTCAGCAGCTGACAGTGGCATCATGAGTAGCTCTGTGAACTCTCCTGACTAAGGAATGTCAACGCAGAGCAGCAGTATGTTCCCTTCTCCTGCAGCAGCAGTCTGTCTGCTTCTGTGTTTTTAGTGCAGGGCAGAACAGGAGCATTCTCATGATTTGCTTGGTTTCCCAAATAGAGCAGCTCACTCAGCTGTCGGATACTTCCCAGAGTTCTGAAAAAGGAGGGGTGTGTACATAGCACAGATCAAAACATTGAGCAGAGCGATCAGGGAAGGCATTGTGGAAAACTGGCAGAAGACAGTTCTTTTGACAAAACAAATTGACAAAACACTGGCCTTTTCTCAACAAAAAAGGGGAATGGAGAGAGTCGGGGGGGGGGGGGGGGGTTATTTGTCACCAGAATGGTCATCTTAACAAAAATCACACTGTAGTATAGGGATATAAGCAACTCATCAACTAGTCACTGTCTGATAAGCAAAAGCTTTTTGGATAGTCGACATACTAGTCAACTAGTTTTTCTTCTCTCCTCTTCCCCCGCCCCACCCCCCCAGCTGCCTCTAACACCCAGAGGCAGCAAGGTGGGGATGAGAGGCGGGTCCTGGAGGGAGCTAGCTTAAAAGCTAGTTTCCCTCCAGCTGTATGGGAGGAGGTCAGGATGCAGCCAACTTGGAAATGTACAAGAGCCTCAGTGGAGCCAGGCCAGCAGGGAGTCCCCCGCTGATCCCAGGCTCCATGTGGCTCTTCCTCTTTGTAATGTACAGAAGCCCCAGCAGATTGGCACTCCGCATGAAGCCTGGGGTTAGCAGGACTCTCTGCTGGCCCCCGGGCTTTACACGGTGTTTCATTCTTTGATCTGCACACTTGTACATTTCAAAGGCAGAACGTGGAAGTTCTTATCGACTAACTAATCAAGTAGTCAATGGGATTTCCATTGACTGTGATTGATCAAAATTTAACATCCCTATTGCAGTATGTGTGCACTCACTGTTGTCACCAAAAGACTGTATTTGGAGACAAACTTGGTAGTGTAGACAAAGTGTTAGGCTGAAGATTGCTTTCCTAGTGGTATTTATCTGATCGCTCCAATATTTAAGATCTGTCACCTATACAGCTACGTGTTCTTCAAACAGAAGTCTGTGGTGTAAAAATGAATAGTTGTTAGACATTCCATTTTAATAAACTGAGATGGACTCCCAAAAATTCCTATGCACGTTTTACGTGTTCAATCTTAAATTCTGGTCACTCACATAATTTAAAGAGAACTTTTAATACTATAACTATTTCTTATAGTCCATCCTCTGTACTCTTGCTCATACATTCAAATCAAATGTCTATTTTATCAAATGAAATGCATTTAAAAGCTATTTAATCATATCACAAATGCCTACTATCTTGAATCTTACTACTGTAATAACTGTTCCACATAAACATGTTGTGCATTAACTTGAACCTATCATGCCATGGTGCATAAATGAGAGCTTGATGAAAACCACTTTCTCTCCTCCTTCTCCTCCTCCTCCTCCCCTTCTGCCCCCCATTTTCCCCTTCTTCCAGCTCCCCACCCCCATTTATTTTGGTCCAGGACATCCATTATTTTGGTCCCGGACATCCAACACTCTGGCTACCTGAAGAAGTGGGCTGTGCCAACAAAAGCTCATGATACCATTTACAATGTTTTGTTAGTCTTTAAAGTGCTACCTGACTTTTTTTTAAGTTGATTCCTTTTTCTTGCTAGCCTTGTATATCAGCAAATGAAAGGGAAAAAGCTGAACAGAATAATCCATCTGTGGTAGTATTAGATAAAATTGGTTCTGATCTAGTGAAGGTTATAAAACCACATAGTTTCATTTAAGATAACTGTTGTCCTTCTTCAAGAGGTGAATGCTTTCATCTGTAAAAAGGTATACCAATTTTGATGCCTTCCAAGGCATAGAGCTGACGAGAACCCAGTTTGTAAATGATGACACTTTGGCATGAAGACATAATAATAGTTAATGAGTTAGGCACTGGTAAATGGCTTTCTTCAAGAAGAATAGTGGCTCTTGTTCATTTTTCAGCAAACAGAGCTGGGTTGGGCATCCTACACTTGACTGATCAACTTACAATAGGCTTTCACTTGTGTCCAGCAAGCTCTCTGGTTTTTCTTTCAATTTTATTTATTTTTTTATAAAAAAAAAAAAAAAATTATAGTACTGCAGTAATGAGGCATAAGGATCCTTCACTGTCTTGCTAATTTATTCTTTAATCAAGAATTTATTCTTGCTGATGATTGCACTTACTATGAAGACATCACAGATACTATGCCACCAGAGATACTTTTGTGAACAGCCGCGGAAATAATTATATGTGACAGTGGAACATTTTGTACACCATATACTTCATATCAGCAAGAGGATCTAGGTTAACTTAATCAAAGTATGATATATTACCGTAGAACATTTACGCTTGATTCCAAGAATATATACCCCCTTGTTTTTGAGGTTAGGAAGTAGTAAAGTCAGTATCTTGAATGCTTGTTCTGTAACAAAGTTAGATTTAGTACTGTCTAGAGCTGCATGGGTATGAAATGTTTCCTTCACTTCCTTCATGCTTTTTAAGAAGCAGTTTCTTTTTCCTGAAAGAGCAGTAGTAAATCTTCCACTTACGACATTAAATGTCTACACAGCAAGTGTAGCTGTGCAGAAAGCCCTAAATAGTCCCTGATTCAGTGGCTGTAGAACCAATAGTGCAAAATGAAAAATGTGACTAACTTTGTCATACCACACAGGGCTACCACTTCACACAAAAAACAGTTTTGTTCCTTTCAACAGCATGTGGTGGTCAATTGAACATCAGTTGATCAGTCTTGTCAGGTGATAGATTACAGCAAAGGCCATTTTAGGTTAACAAGTTTTCTTATTCCCTTTTAAACCTATAACACTATAACAGTGGTCCCCAACCTTTTGGGGCTGCCGGGCACCCAGGGCAGGGCTGCACACGCACCACACGTGCGGGAGGGCAGGATTAAGGTGGGGGCTAGCTGGGCAGCTGCCCAGGGTGCCAACCTATGGGGGGGTGCCTGATGGTAGCTCTAAGGGGTGCCGTGCGCCCAGCCGCGTGGCGCCCCTTAGAGCTGCCATCAGGTGCTGCACACCCGGTTGTAGTTGTAAGGTGCGCAGCACGCCGCAGGGTGGGGCCGCAAATATACTGTACGCCTGGGGGCAGAGCCGCGCATGTGTCGTGCGCCCACTGTCCAGGGTGCAGGAATAGCTCGAACTGGCCCTGCTGGCTTGGGCCGGCCCTGGTCACTCGGAGGGCATACATAAATACCCCGGTGAGCGCTATCAGCTGATTCTCGGCTCATGCCTAGTCCCGGATGCCCTTCTGCTTTTTAAATGTATTAAGAGCCTGCCACCCACCCGCTGTTGGCTCTTAACCCATTTAAAAGGCAGAGTTGCAGTGGGGTTAGCCCCAGTGTGGGCGCTAACCCCACTGCAGCTCCCCGCTTATCGACTAGTGGATTTTTAAATTTAACATCCCTATGGCAAACTGTTCTATTTATATAGGTTGAGTGCTTGATTCGCATTCCCATTCCCATTCAATCCTAAATATGCTGACCTTGAATAATCCAGCATGAAAATGGAAAGCACAGGGATCACTGTGGCCAGATTGTTTTCTAGCAAATCAGATGTGGAACAAGGGGATATATAAAACTTATTTTGAAAATACTAGTTGGTCATTTTAACATTAGAGATGAATGGAGAGCTGGACATCTTAGCTTTGACCTCTTCTGGTAGTTGGACAGGAGGAAGCTTTTAGTGAAAAGGAGAATCCAATCTCTGTTAATTCTCTGAAATATTTCTACTTTTCCACTAATCTCTTATGATTTTTCTTGAGTTCGA
Source organism: Pelodiscus sinensis (assembly GCF_049634645.1). Lineage (NCBI taxonomy): Eukaryota > Metazoa > Chordata > Testudines > Trionychidae > Pelodiscus > Pelodiscus sinensis. The sequence goes on along the minus strand of NC_134719.1, from coordinate 39,496,369 downwards.
TGTCCACACATGTAGAATTTCTGACACAGGATTTGCAGCTCTGTTGCTTAACTTGAGAATTGCCACTAGTCATCAATAACACTTTCATGAAAGGTAATAGTTACCTTTTGCTTCTACTGCTTGTCCTCCAGACACCAATGAGCTAGGGCACAACACTGAAACAAGTATTCAGAAGATCCAGTATCTATAGCCCCTCTCAAATATCACAGCTGTGTTAAGATTTGATTGGAAACTTGCTCTACTTTGAGAATGATCATCTTGAAATTTTGGGTCAAAGATGGCTGTACTTGTGTGAACCATGTGTGGCTTCACTCACCACCAGTCTGATGTGGTAATAGTTCCACATCCACTGGACTTCCAGCAACTTCTCTACATAAACTGATTAAAGTAGTTTGCCTAAAAGGAATAAGATTTCTACCCTCCTTCAATAAATCCAATGATAATTGTAGCTCATGAGAATTTGGGAAGCTGAATGGTGGAGCACAATCATTTTACAGACTAATACTCCTGTAAATACCTTGTCCATTCCTTTCTCAGAGCAGCATCACTCTATAACACTATTTGTTTAATAATCATAAATAATAAACATTATTTGTTTAATAATCTTTCTGAAGGCTAGTGCATCTGCAGCCAGGCTGAACTGAGGACTGTCAGGGATAAAATTGGCACCCCAGTAAGATATTCACTGAATTAGAAAGTGCTTGTTCAGTACTTTATTTGATTATTCTGTTTCTAAACGTTTAGGAAATTATTTTCAAGGTTGAGAGGGTGCCAGATTCATTGCACTTAAAGACTTCTCTCCCACACACTGTAGTTATGTATTTTAAATCTCCCAGCTTCCACTGATCTGAGTGCCTCAGTTGTGACATGGACGCACTACATCAAGAAGCCAAAGAATGAATTTTCTAAGCTTTTAACCTTTCAGTCTACCTGCTGAGGTAGATTCCATAAAGTGCTATAAATAGGCGAAGTTGTTGTTGATGGTCTCAATGTGGAGACGGTTATCTGATAATCTGTGAAATTAGCAAATATAGGTTGGCAGTAACAAAATAAGACAGCTTCAAACTGATGATTTAGGGTCTCACTCTGAATCCATTTCTCCTAGGTCAGTGGTTCTCCAAATTCTATTAATAATATGAATGTTCTCCTAATGCAGATTCTTTAGGAGAGGCAGTCCCACACTTATTATAGGCTACTCCTTATGCCTAATTATAAGGAGTAGCCAACTATACCGTTAACTATAAGCCAGAGGCGGCAGTGCAGGATGGCAGGGGGCTCCCCGGGAGTGGGGCCGAGTGCAATGGCTGCTGGCCCCGCTCCCGGGGACTATGAAATAGCCATGTAACTAACAATATTTTGTGCAGTTACTTGATATCTAATATTTCTACTTATAATAATGTAACATCTTTGTAGAAAGTACAGCAACTGTTTACATAGTAAAGCAGGACTGATCATCTACTTTCAACTTACTTTTTTTAGTTGAAAAATTGACCAAAACATTTTTTTTTGTGTGTGTGGAAGAACTGAAGCCCCAAACTCACAATATCCATCTTTGGATAGGCCACCAGTGCTGCAGTTTTGTTGCCTCAACTTGCTGATCTCTTCAGTGGCCACGCTTATCAGCTGTACTATAGCTGTTTTGAACAGCTAGTAATTCCCTCTGATGCCATGTGCCCCTGCCAGGTGGAGGAGACTTTGTGCTCTCCCCCTGTCCATAGGTCTTGATGGACCTGGGGGTGAGCGCAGCAGCAGGGTGGCCAAGGAAACTCGCATAAGTTAGTAAGGGGGAACTTTTTAAATAAAAGAAGCAAAAATGTTGAAGACAAGTGACCCTCTTATACCCCCAGTTTTTTAAAAAACAGGGCAACAGATATGAAATTAGCATCTTTGTACTAACTAGACTCTCTTCCCTCTGTTCCCCCTTCTTTCCGTTCTTCTGACTCTCAGAATATTTTCAGCAGAGGAATATGTTGAAACTAATAATCACTAGTACTGCACATTTCTCTCCCTTTTGAATAAGAGGTGGCAGCTTGCCTGGCTAGAGGGAGCATTGGCTGGGCTGGATGGTAGAGAAGACACTAAAAGACTATAACAACTATAGCCAACCCGCGGCTCTTGCCCCCCCACCCAGAAGTGTGGCTCACGAAGCCACTCCTGCGTGACCCCCACTGGCTCATCCCCCCCCGCATGGTCATCCCTCCTTCCCCCCCTCCCCCGCCAGCCCCCAGCTTCCCTGTGCTTACTGGGTTGGAGCTGTGGGATTTTAAAAATGGTGCCCAAGATGGCGGCTGTCTTAAAGGGGCAGCCTCCTTTAACTTTTTTAAATTTTTTTGTTTGTTTTTTGCTTGACAATTCTGTTCTGGGTTGTTTTTTTCCTTGACAATTCTGGTGTGGCTCTTTGCAGTTTTTCTGCTGCTGTTTTGGCTCTTTGTTAAACGGGTTGGCTACCCCTGGACTAGAAGCAGTGATGTCTTTAAAAGTTTCATAGTGGCTTCCATTGTAACCCCTTGTGTTCAGTCATGCAGGTTCAGGCCAAAATTCTTTAAAACACATGGAGGGTTTTGACTTAAAATTTCACCTTTTCTTCAGTGGGTATGTGTTCCTTAATGCAGTAACCTAACTCATAGTATAATCCTAGTGGAGATAACTTGTGTGCAAATTACATACTGCCTTAACAGGTTGATTTAATAGACTGAGTTAAAAAGCCTAATTAATGCACTTTGCACCATAATACACACAAGGAGGCAAGAAAATGCTTTTAACTTTGGTATTTTCTGAATTTTAAGCTAGGGGATAGGGGGGGACACACAAACTGCTAGGCTTTGGGGCTGGTGTGCAAGGGGAGTGTCTTTTCTGCTTCTCAGTTGGAGGCCATATCAGTGAGTAGGGGGTGTGGTTTTTCTTCTCACTTGTGTGGCTAAAACTGATTTTTTTCTATTAGTGGCCCCTGATCCCTGCTTTATAGCCTCAGTGTCCCTTTTTAACAGGGTTTTGTTTTTCTGTGTAATTATGCTACATTCAAGAAAGATGTTAAGACCATTGTTTTTCAAGGAAAATGAAGCATTCAAGTTTTAGGAAATGCTGAGTGTAGGATTGCTGTGGATACCTTAACATTATATCTTTACATGTGCCCTAATTACATTGTCACTTTTTTTAGAGCTCCATTCAACACCTAGGATAGATAAGCAAAGGGACTAAAATTAAGGTTGCCGAGGCAACCGTAAATTTGAAACTTAACTATAAAGTCTGTGACTTTGTACCCTAAATAATGTTCTACTAATGTAAAGCTTCAGAAGGGTAGCCGAGTTAGTCTGTAATAGAAAAAACTTAAACAGTCTAGTAGCACCTTTAAAGACTAACAAAACATGTAGATGGTATCATGAGCTTTGGGTTGTGCTAGTAGACAGTTTTAAGTTTTTCTTGTAATGTAAAATAAGGTTTTCATGAGTGTAACTTCCTACACCAGGTTTTTAAGCTAAAATAGAAATTTATACTTGTAAAGGTTACAACTTCCCACTCTGACTGGTGTTTATATCCTTAATCGTCAGCACCGCAGGGCAGTGACTGCCCCTTAAACTACATAATTAATGACATTAGCTGAAAGTGTGAGGGATGTTTTCCCAGATGTAGAAATGGGTTGCTGGAGCCAGGTACTGGATCTGGGAGGTGCTGGAGGTGAGGAGGTCACCTCGCCTGGAAATATCTTCTCTTTCCGGCTCAGGAGCTGGGCAGGCTCCTGTTCCCTGGTGTGTGGTGCCAGAGTGAGGAAGGGCCTTTTGAGTCATGTTCTGGGTCCATAATGGTAGTCAGTTTTTCCCAGCTTTTCTCTGATCCTGCACAGCTATTTTGGCAGTTTCCAGTGCTGTCGTCAGCAGTTGCTCTTCATATGGTAGCATGGGCCCAGTGTTAGAATGTTTATTTGTATTCAGCTATCATTTGGACAGGCTGCTATAATTTCCCAAAAAATGAAGGGGAGAGAGTGACTGTTTTCAACAGTGCAATTCTCAATAAAAACGGAACAGACTAAATGGAACGAACAGAGGGTTTCTTCAAGTTTTAAAAATATTTTATAAGTTGGGCAACTAAAATATATAGGCCCCCGATAATGAATAAACGTCATTTTAATCTCTCAATATACTGAATAGATAAGGTGGTTGAGGTAATATCTTTTATGGAGCAACTTTTATTGATGGGAGAGACAGGCTTTAAAGAGCTTTTCTTTTGCTCCATGTAGGCGTGAAGACTTCTCTACCACCAACAGAAGTTGGTCCAGTATTGTTTTGTACACTTTGTTTCTCTAATATCCTGAGACTGTCAGGGCTACAGCAACACTGATGACACTGTATCTAAAATGGAACATAGCAAAATTACTAACTGGCTTGCAGTTTAAATGCCTAGAAGCAGAAGTTCATTGAAGTACTTGAGTTCTTTTCTAAATGTTTTTTTTTTTTGTTCTCTTCTCCTCCTCCCCCCCCCCCCCCCCCACCCCCACCATTTGTTTCCCCATCCCACAGTTTCTATGCAGATTTTGGACCTTTAAATTTGGCGATGTTATACAGATACTGCTGCAAACTAAATAAGAAGTTAAAGGTAAAGTTTGAACCCTTTCTATTTAGATTTTTGTACTGAATATTCTTTTTAACCAATTGCATACATAGCATTGCTATGCAAGTGTCATTTACATGGTTAACCTTGAGCTTTGGACGTGGAAGTTGTGCTGCCTTGTCATGGATATACTACCCATGAAGAAATGAAAAGTGAACCTTTTTATTCAGCAGTTGAATCACAGAAGACAATGTATACCTTTCTCCAAGAACAAATGTAATATAAGCCAAAGGAAGTTAGTGGAACAGTAAGCAAAGTGGTGAAAGCCAAAATCATTTTGAGTTGTGTTGATATCTTGAGTTCATTGCTAGCATACTTGTCTGTAATCTATAGCTATGTTAGTATTAAAAGACTGAAGGCTGAAAATGTATGTTTAAATGAATATTTTTTTCCATGGAAGAGTTGGCGCCAAGGATGTAAAAGTTGTTTAAAAATGTCAGTGTAACAGCTAAAAAATTTAGTGGTAATATGTGCTATGGGCTCTGCAGATAAAGCTTTAAATACTCTAAAACTTTAAATACTTTGTCTACAGTGAAGCCTCATGGGGGAACAAGGCTAGTAGCCTCCTCTAGCCCTGCTCCCAGGGCAGCTCTGCTGTGAGCTCTGTAGTATGCAGCAAAGCCTCCTTGGGAGTGGGACTGGCAAGAGCTGATGACCCCACCCCTGGGGAAGGAGGCTTTGCTGTCACAGCGAAGCCACTTTCTTGAGAGCAGGACTGCCACACTCCTGGGAAGCCAGCATGAAACCTGCAGCAGGGGGGCAGAGGCCTACCATGGACAGGGTCTGTTCCAGGCCTATAGGCTTGGAGCACCCCCATCCCCAGGGAGAGCTAGGAGCTATTCAGCTCCTACTAGTTAACTGTAACCAGTGAGCCTCACCCATTAAGGATGAGGCTTACCAGTTTACCATTTACATCCCTACGGTAACCCCTAACAAATGGGGTTACCTTATAAGAAAAGCAAATATCTTCACTAAACTTTGTTGGCAATCTTCTGACAAACAGGCTTTTGTCAGAAAATGTGACGTGGTCTAACCAAAAATGTTGACACATCGGGTTTAACTGATTTCCACGGGTTCTCTCATCAGGACTTCCTGGCAAGATATTGATGATTCCAGGGACTGCAGCAGTGGGGCAACCCTGCTATGCAGACTCCAGTGAAGACCCTGGAGTTTGCAGGCTTCCTGTTTGGAGGACTCCTGCTTAGCAAGTTTTGAAAATCTTAGCTTGGCCTTCTAGGTCCATAGATCTGGTGTAGACCTTCCTATCAATTTTCACTGCTGTTTTTCAGAGATGGATAATTTGAAATTGACAAAAGTATATCCATTTCAGCCGCCAGCTGCTGGATTCTAGGGCACAGGTTTTGTTTTGGAAACACCATGTGCTGGTGCTTCTAAAACTAAAATTTTACACAGTTTTAGGTTCACAGCAAACTCTGAAATGGGGAAATTTCCCATCTACTACAACTTTCCAAGTTTTGACCAGTTCAAATTTTTTTACTTGGAAAACATTTTACCAACTAGAGAGAGTCTCAAACTAATTTTTATAAAGTTTAATAAATTTGTACTGAGCCTTTCAAATTCACTGTCTATGCAATATAGTGGAAAAGTGATTACTCAAACATGAAGTACATTACTATCGCCTAATTAAGTGTGTGGACAATTGGATAGACACTTTTTTTTTTAAAGATTGTCTGGTAAGTCAGGTTGTGATATAGAAAGGTTGTAGTTAGGTGCTGCAGAATGTTGATTTATTGGTATGTTGTCATGTAGGTTAGTTAGAACTGACAGCCAAATTAGAGGGTGCCCTGCTGCTTTGAATCATTGAGTAGGCGGAAGAATTAATATAGTTAATTGGTGGCACTTGGTATTATTTAAGATTACCTTATGAATCAACCTCTATATTATCCATTTTATTCTATGAAAACTTCCTGAAGAGTTTTAAGCAGTTGTCAGGCTGATTGCTTCCATTTTGGTGGCTAATCAACAATTTCAGTTAGTTGCATTCAGCTTTTACAGTTGGTAAACTTGTACCCTTAGGAACTGACATTGCTCACTTTAGAATCATAGAATACTAGAACTGGAAGGGATCTCAAGAGGTCATCGAGTCCAGTCCCCTGCCCTCACAGCAGGACCCAGTACCGTCTTACACTTATCAGGGATAGTCATTTATATTTTAAATATTTGCTCTGTAAAAATGATAGCATAGTGATGTTAGAAATTGTTTAATTTATTGTGTAACCACCACCATTTTTACCAGTTACACATTATTCAATGATCCCCACGAGTGAGGATGGCAGCCAGTGCACTTCTGGCCCCAATCCCAGGGAACCCCTTGCCACACTGGATGGGGTGTCAGACAGTTCCCCTGCATGCTCTTGATTTCCAACTCAGACCAGGGGACTGGGCCAGCCTGCCTGTCTGAGTTTTAAAAGTAGCACACGTGAAGGACAAGATGGTTGCGGCCTGTTGTGGCTAAGTGGGACTGTTAACCAATAAGCAATAGCTTATTGGTTTAAACCAGTGGTTCCCAACCTTTTTTGTACTGCAGACTGGCAAACACATTCACAAACTTGGTGATGAACTGGTATTCAACTGATATTGAATATGCAAATAAAATGTTACTGGTCCACCTAGCCCTAATCCAACCGCTTGTTCCTCCGTGCCTAATGAGGAGTGCCGCTTGCTCCTCAGTGCCTTTGACCTGCCCCCCCATCCCTACACCCTGTGCCCTTTGACCTTTTAACCTCTGACCCCTACAGCCCAAGCCACACCCTCTTGCCCTGTTACCCCATCACCCCTTCGCCCCCTGTCCTCCCCAGAGCAGGCTTAGGCAAAATATGGCCCATGGGCCAGATCCAGCCCACCAAGCCTCTGGATACAGCCTGCAGAGACAGCGGGGAGCCCCAGGCAGGCTCCTCTGCTTCCCCGGAGAGCCCCTTCCTCCCCTGCACTGTGAAAAGACGTAGCTGCCGGGCTCTGTTTCTTTCAAAACTACAGGGGAGGGAAGAAGCTTCAGGAACCACCCCACCCTCAGTCCAATCCCATTGGCTAATTTCTGGCCAGAAACCAGTCAATGGGAGATGGTTATTTGAATAACAGACAGCCAAGAAAAACCTCTCTTTGGCTTAGTTATTCACAAACACATGGACAGGCAAGTAGACAGGCTAGTTGGCTGGGAAATGTGTTAATCTCTGCAAGCCTTAACTCTGTAGGTAGGCAGGCTGGTTTGGCTGCTTGCTGGTAAGTCTCCTGGCCACAACCTGCCTCTGGCACCCCATCTCCTCCTTGCTCCAATGCTCTGCCCCCCACTCAACATACCCAACCCTCTCTCCCATCAATTTTTGTTACATAATTTCACTCAAAAGTCCATTCAGTTCTACATCTTGTTCAGCCTACCAAGACAACCAAGTTGGGTTATGTTTATGGAAGATATTGCTGCCAGCTTCTTATTTTTAATATCACCGGAAAGCAGGAAGTCACATGGCACTGTTGTAGTCAGTGTTGTAAAGTATTTCTGTACTAAGTATGCTAAACATTTTTATGACTCTTCATGCTTTGGCCACTATTCTTGAGGACATGTGATCTACATGAAAACTTGTTTTTAAAAAAAGTGGTTTAAATAAATTTTGTGATTGAACTACTTGCAGGAGAATTGTCTCCAGCTCTGTATTACCCACATCCTGCCATATATTTCATGTTGTCTGAGTTTCAGATGATCCATCACAAGTTCTTCATTTTAAGAACATTTTCACTGCAGATTTGAGAGAAGGCCAAAGAAACCATTGAGATTTCTAAAGATAGCTATAGCACTCAACCTGAGGTTCAAGAATCTGAAGTGCCTTCCAAAATCTGAAAGGGGTGAGGCATGGATCTATTTCAAAATAGCGCATCCACACTGATTGGGGGCTGAATTGCGTTTAAGGCCCCCCCTTTTCCCCCCACCCCTGGAAGCACTCTGGGCAGGGCATCAGGACAGCACTCTTCTTCTTCAAGTGGCCCCGTGGGTGCTCCACTCTAGGTGTCGGGTCCCGTCCCGGCGCCGCAGCTCGGAGACTTTTCATAGCCGTGCTCTGCCGGCTCGTGCATGCGTGGTTCACCAGGATAGCGTTCGCGCCTTTGATCAGCCGCGCATGAGCCGGCAATCGTCAGTTCCCCTCAACCGCCTCAGGTCGGAGCTCCCTGATCTCTTCTTTAGTCATGGTTTTAGGTAGTTATCTACCTGTAAATAGTTAGAGTTTTAGTGTTAGCTGTGTTCCTGTTTAAAAAAAATCTTTAAAACCGTGTAATTGACTACCCGCAGCGGGGTTACACAGGAATCAGTTTTTTTCTGTAACTCTGCTGAAAAATGCCAGGATCAACTGGTTTTAAGAAATGTTCAGCGTGCCGTGAAGCCATGCCAATGGCTGACAGCCATGACACTTGTATTAGGTGCCTGGGGGAGACTCACGTCCCTGACAAGTGCACCCATTGCTGCAAATTAACTTCAAGAGCCTGGAGGGAGCGGGAGATGAAACTAAGAATGTTTGTTTGGTAAGGCATTGCAGCCTGACCCTACCCCTCCAGCAGCCACAAAAATCTCCCAGCACAAGAGGAGAGTGGCTTCTCTGGGACCGGCAGGCTCCAAAACGTCAAAGCCGTCCCCGACACACTCCCTCCCTGCGGCAGTTTCAACCCCGGCAGCGGCTTCTAAAGTGACCCCTGGGGGGTCCAGACAACTCACGGGGGATGGCATAAGGAGCCTCCACCATCCAGAGGCAGAGCGGCTTCAGCGCCAACACCGGGAGTGGCTCCGAAGCTGACCAGCAAGCCGGCATCGGCTTCAGTTTCATGCGCCTTGAAATTGACAAACGTGCCGGCGCCGCAATTGATCAGCCTCCCGGCACCGGCTTCAGCAGCTTCAACGGCACCCAGTGGATCAGCGCCTGTTTCCTCTGCCCCTACTCTGGCACCAGGTGTCCTGCTGGCACCGACATTAGATCAGCAGCAGCTGACCTCTCCGGCACCGTCTCACCTTCACTCGGTGCCTGGTTCCCCTATGCTTCGTGGTAGGGATGAGACTTCAACATATAGGAAGTCATTGTCAAAGACCCATCATAGGGACAGGTCTCTTTCCCCGCCTGCTTCACCAAGAGGGCGAAGCCACTATCACGGCTATTTTTCCCCCCCTTGGATTATGTACAACCGGCACGGTTATAGGGACGCGGTGTATTTAGATGCACATCAGTCCCGTTCACGATCCCGGTCGCCCTCCCGTCTCTCGAGATACGGATCAGTGAGGCGCTCTCTATGCCGCGTCTATTATATCCAGCATGATAGCGCACGTTCTTCTCGATACCCCTCTCCGTCACGCTCTGAACGTTGCTGTGACCGCTATCATAGATCGTATGACGATCGCCTCCAGCGTCACCATTCACCACCATTGCATAGGGGATCTTCTCACATCTGCCAATCACCATTAGCAGAATACTTGCCTCATAAATCACAACCATTACGCTCACCTTCTCCAGTTAAAAGCTCAACAATCCAGTTAGACCAATCCAAACCAGAGGAGGGTCAATTATCGGAAACAGAGGACCCTAAGATGGAAACTTCCCCGGCGGACTGCCCATCATCTTCCCCGGATGAAGCAATTTGCCCAGCTGAAGTCTCCCCACGGGATGATCTGAAACATTTTCAGGATCTCTTCAAACGAGTGGCAGACACACAGGACATACAGCTAGCAGATGTCTCTTAACAGGCACATCGCCTTCTGAAGAATCTCCGCCCACAACAACGTGCGAAAGTCGCGCTGCCAATCGATGAGGCGATTATGGAAGTGGCAGACGAGATATGGCAAACCCCAACATAGATTACACCTACAAGTAAAAAAGCTGATAGAAAATATTTTGTTCCAGCAAAGGGGTTGGACTTTTTATTCAATCACCCCCAACCCAATTCACTGGTAGTAGATGCAGCGCAACGTAGGAGTAAGGCGCCACAGTACAGAAATACCCTTTCAGACAAGGACAATAAAAAATTGGATATTTTTGGGAGGAAAGTGTATTCTTCAGCTACACTCTTACTTCGCATTGCGAATTACTCAGCCCATCTGTCAAACCATAATTTTGATAATTACTCCAAACTAGCAGATTTGTTGCACCATCTCCCAGACACCAAGAAACCACTCTTGAAAGCAATAGTACAGGACGGGTACGCATCATGTAGCGCTGCGCTCCAGATTGCTATGGATGTGGCTGACACAGCAGCTTGGGCTTTTGCTACTGGTATCGCCATTAGGAGATCATCTTGGCTTTCGTCAGCAGCGGTGCCCAAGGAGTTACAAAGCAAGGTTGAGGATCTGCCCTTTGACAAACTTAAACTTTTTGCGGCAAACACCGATGAGGTCCTCCACTCGGGAAAAGACTCACTCACCACTTTACGTACACTGGGGTTGTACACCCTTCAAGCGTAGGCGTTATTTCCCTTACCAACGGAGATATGACTTCAATTTTCCTAGACAGCAATCACGTCCCTTCGACAACCAGCGTCCTAGACAGCGCCCCCAGCGCAAGTGACCACAGCAGAACCGTTCGGGTAATCAGCAGTCGACTAAGCAACAGATTTGACTTGCTTGTCAAGGATACAAACCAATCGTCCATAGTCAATACGGAAACCCATCATCTTTTTCACCATCGTTTATGCTCTTTTTACCACCACTGGTCTACGATCACCTCAGACAGATGGGTGCTAGAGGTAGTTCAATCCGGCCTCTCCATCCCCTTTCTCTCTATTTCCCCCCTACCACTCCCCTCTCCCCGTCCCTCTTCAGGGACCCCTCTCATGAGAAACTATTGGAGCAAGAAGTTCAACGTTTGCTCACCATCAGGGTGATAGAGTTCCCAAGCAGTTTTGGGGGAAAGGTTTTTACTCCCGATATTTCCTCACACCAAAGAAGTCAGGAGGATGGAGACCCATCCTGGACCTTCAAAGACTGAACCAGCACCTTTGGAAGCAGCGTTTCAAGATGGTAACTTTATCAACCATTCTTCCGTCATTGAACGAAAAGGATTGGTTTGCAGTCCTCGACTTGCAGGACGCTTATTTCCACGTAGAGATTCACGTGGCACACAGGCGTTTCCTTCGTTTCCAAATGGGGAGCGAACATTACCAGTACAGGGTTCTTCCATTCGGCCTGGCATGTGCTCCCAGGGTTTTCACCAAGATGTTAGCAGTAATCGCGGCCCACCTACGCAGACTAGGGGTAACAATATTCCCCTACTTAGACGATTGCCTTCTCAGGGGTACGACCTGCATGGAAACATGTCATATGGTTCGGACAGTATCAGACGAGTTTGCTACCCTGGGCCTTCTCATAAACTTGAAGTCAACACTAGTTCCATCCCAAAATCTCATGTTCATAGGTGCGCGCCTCAATTCAACCATGGCGTGCGCGTATTTACCGATGGAACGTTTTATAATAATCAAGGAATTGGTGCACATGATGGTCCACGCTCCAACAATCCCCACACGTGTCTGTCTACAACTGTTGGGGCATATGGCTGCTGCCACCATCATAGTGTGCAACGCAAGGTTACGTTTTCGTTGCCTCCAGCACTGGTTAGCCACGGTTTACATCCCGTCAAAGCACGGTGTCCACAGGCCACTAGTGGTGCCGCAGTATGTCCGGGAATCCCTACAGTGGTGGATCAACCCGACCAATCTCCTCACAGGTGTTCCATTTCATCGCCCTCAACCTACTACACAAATAACGACAGATACCTCCCTCGTAGGCTGGGGAGCTCACATGGGAAATCTCACGGTCCAGGGATGGTGGTCGGCAAGAGAAATGCTATTGCACATCAGTGTGCTCAAGTTGAGAGCGGTGCGGCACGCGTGCAAGCATTTTCAGTCACACATTCAAAATACGACGACAAGGATTTTAACAGACAACGTGGCGGCTATGTTTTATATAAACAAGCAAGGAGGTGCCCGATCCCATTCTCTTTGCGCAGAGACCATCCGTTTATGGAATTGGTGTATTACCAACAACACTGTTCTAACAGCTTCCTACCTGCCGGGTGCCGACAATTTAGTAGCGGATTCTCTCAGCAGGCGTTTTCCACACGACCATGAGTGGGAGATTCGCTCGGACGTACTGAATCGTATCTTCGCTCGATGGGGGTTTCCAACGATAGATCTGTTTGCAACAGAACTCCATTTGAAATGTCCCAATTATTGTTCAAGAGCCAGGATAGGACACCATTCGCTGGGGGACGCCTTCCTTCTCCATTGGGGGCCGTCATTACTGTACGCTTTCCCACCAGTAGTATTAATTCCCAGAGTTCTCGAAAAGATCAATGTAGACAAAGCTTGAGTAATCCTTCTGGCGCCAGCATGGGCTCGTCAGCCTTGGTTTTCAATGCTCCACCAGATGTCAGTGAAAGCGCCATATCCTCTACCTTCCCTTCCGAATCTGTTGACCCAGGATAATGGATCTCTCAGTCATCCGCGACCGGAGGTCCTACACCTCACTGCGTGGATGCTGGCTGGTTTACCAACTCCGAGCAATCCAGCTCCCAGCGAGTCAAGCAAGTGTTGATGCATAGTCGGAAACAATCTACTCGAACTGCTTGCACAGCTAAGTGGACAAAGTTCCAAGCATGGTGTGCGGACAATAACGTGGACTCGCGTTTTGCACCCTTCCCTTGTGTATTGGACTATCTCTTGCTACTACACGACAATGGTTTGGCAATTGCATCGCTACGGGTGCATTTGGCAGCAATTAATGCATTCCATCATAGAGATGACGGTATTTCTTTGTTTGCTCACCCCGCTACGAAAAGTTTTCTGAAGGGGCTTTTGAATCTCCACCCCCCGCGGAGGCCCCTCCCCGCATGGAATTTGGATCTGGTCCTACAAACTTTGACTCGACCCACTTTTGAGCCCTTAGCGACAGTAACACTATACTTACTTACGCTCAAGCTGGTTTTTCTCCTAACCCTCACTTCAGCTCGCAGTGTGTGTGAGAGAGCAGCTTTCATGGCTTCACCATCCTATACAGTCTTTTCGAAAGAATCAGTAACGTTGAGGACCCATCCAGCGTTTATTCCGAAAGTGTCTTCTGAATTCCACATAAATGAACCAGTGGTCTTACCATGCTTCTTCCCAAAACCCCATACCTCAACACAAGCAGCACACTTACATACTTTGGACGTGAGAAGGGCGTTGGCGTTCTACATCGACAGAACACGGGTTTTTAGGAAAACAGACCGTTTTGTTGGTGGCAGTGGCGAGTCACTCAAAAGGACAGCCTTTTAACTTCGCAGCGTATTTCTAAGCTCATAGTTTTATGTATATCCATGTGTCATTTGCTACGAGGGAAGTCTCTCCCCTCTCGCCCTAAAGCTCATTCAACTAGGGCAGTTGCTGCTACTACGGCCTTCCTCAGTGGAGTGTCCTTTCGTGACATTTGTAGAGCAGCAACATGGTCTTCATATGCGATTTTTATGAAACACTACGCTATAGTCGAACAGTTTACTTGAGATTTTTCCGTGGCTACAGCGGTACTAAATCGTGTTGATAGTCTTGGTTCCGGAGCGCTTTAATTCTGCTCTGTGTACTGCTCCGGAATCACCTAGAGTGGAGCACCCACAGGGCCACTCGAAGAAGAAAGAGAAGTTACTCACCCTGTGAAGTAACAATTGTTCTTCAAGATGTGCCCCGTGGGTGCTCCACGACCCGCCCTTCCTCCCCGCTCTGGAAATTTTTCTTCTTAATGTCTCTTTCAGATGAGCGGATGAGAGGAACGGACGGTTGCCGGCTCGCGTGCGGCTGATGAAAGGCGCGAATGCTATCCTGGTGAACCACGCATGCACGAGCCGGCGGAGCACGGCTATGAAAAGTCTCCGAGCCGCGGCGCCAGGACGGGACCTGACTCCTAGAGTGGAGCACCCACGGGGCGCATCTCGAAGAACAATCGTTACTTCACAGGGTGAGTAACTTCTCTTTCCTGTAGCTGCTGCCTTTAGGCTATCAGAGGCTTGTGCTTAAAGGGGCTCCCATCTATGGCTGTGTTTCAGGCTCTTTAACTTTGTCTGCCTCCCCAAGGGTCAGCAAACTCTTGTTACTGCGTGCTTTGGCTGCCCTTGCAGACGCCGTAGTACTCCAGCCATAGAGCCAGACTTGTTGCATAGCACTTGCCAGCTCTTGGACCTCATGCCGACCCTCCTGATGCAATTACTGCAGACTGCTCATGTGGCATTGCAGGAACAGCTCTATGGTTCTATGATTCTATGTACTTTAAGTTAAATGGCTTCTGAGGCGTTGTACTTCAGGTGTGTGTGCAGGAACATGGTAGGGAGAAGTCTGCTTGCTTTTTTTTTTTTAAGGTTTGGATTGGAGAGTGTCGAGTAGTTTGTTTTTAAAATGTTAATTGTAATTAAAAAAAACCATCTTTTGCACAGTCAACTGTCTCAAGGGTATCTTTTTTGAGAAAATTGGTGATAAAGCACTGAGAGGTTACGCTTGATAAGAGAGCCTGTTGCCATTTGTTTTGATCTCTGATTGCTGTGGAGATGATGTGATGCTGTTCTGAGTAATCAAAAGCAAGACAAGAATACTAGATCATAGGATACTATTTGATATTTGAAACTGAGCTTGAATGAAATACTTAACCCCCTTTAACATTGCAATATTGTGGAGCTTGATTGAAAAAGCACACTCATTAACTTCCCTGAACAAACAAGTGAAGAACAAATACAGTATGTGGTGCTATATTACTGTTTTGTTCTGCTAAATAAAGCTGACTTCATAAACCTACTATAACAAATTACTTGCAAACCTTATTTTGAACACTGCACAGAGCTTTAGGGCTTCAGACTCCAAATTATGCTAGATGACAAGTTTTTAAACTTTTTCTTACATTATAACTAAGAAGTTCAGATAAATCTAACTTTCTGTTAAATGCAAAGCAGTATGTTCACCTTGAATAATGCGAGGGCTGTGCCATATTAATTGATTAGTATATTTGTGACATCCAGTGACAGTTCTAATGAAATGCTAATCTAATCACAGCACAACTGAGAATTTTTAAAATTTATAGCATTCTCTTTTGTAAGGCTTACTCGGTCTTGGATCACTTTATAATTGAACATTATGAACTTTTTGGTGATTCTGTTGTGTAAAATGAATGGGTTAATTTTTTTCTTGTAACTAGAGAGTAGTATGTTGCTTTTCATTTTTTTTATATTACAGAAGGACATACTGTTAGATGCTTTAACTTAAAAATAACGTATTTCAGGGTTTACCATGAAATGTATAGCACTGTTGGCATGTTTTGTCTAAGTGGACTTTTGCCTCCTTAACATATTTCTATAGTGATAAATAAGCCTGATGGTTTGTGTATAGTTAACTCTAATTAAATTACTAAAATAACTTTAAGGTATATTTTTGATATACATAAATACTACAGTACTATGTGATGACTTCCTAGAAAACCAGAGAAAATATTCTCAGTTCTTTGCATTAAACATATTACATTGTTCTTTACTTATATCCTGTGCTCCCTATAAGCTGTGCACTTGTGTAGCCATTCAGGAAAGATTCAGCTGCCACTAAGTGGGTTAGCATATTGCCCATAGCTAGATTTATTTGTTTGTTTCTATGGTGGTGCTTGTTCACATGTGCCTTACTGCATAAAAAAATTGATTCTGCACATGGATGGAAAAGATTAGAGGGAACATTGTTTCAGCTAGTTTTTGTAGTCTCTGTAGTGCCATATACTAACTCTCTTTAAAATAAGACATCGCGACACTTTTTTCCTTCCACATGTAAATTTTTTTAAACTGTAGGTATTACTATTTCTAAGTGCTATAGCATAACTAAAGGCCTGTCCCTGTAAGCCAGTGGTTCTCAAACCTGCAGTCCATGGACCACTAATGATATGCCGCCACCTTGTGGGTGTGTCCCAACTTGAGGTTCAGCCCCCCCCCCCCCGATTCCCTTGAAGCGTGGAGCTGGTGCTCCAGCCCTCCCTTCTCTCCCTCCCCCTATCCCCATGAGGTTGGAGTGCCAGTACTGGTTTCCCACTTGGTGGAGAGAAAGCTCTGAGCCTTGCAAGGGGAGCAAGTGGCTCCGTGCGCTGCCACTCCCCCTCTCCCTGGGTGGGGTCACAGCCAGAGGGAGTAACTCTTGGGAGTGGTAGGGGGTGCAAAGTGAGTTAAGTGCCCCCCCATCCTTTCATGAACCTTCCCTTACTCTTGCACCCTCCCTCCTGGCCAGAACCCCCACCTTCAGCCCTCTCCTGTGCCCTCCATCCCTTCCTGGCCAGACTCCCCATCCCCAGCTCATACCTGTACCCTCTGTCCCTTCCAGACCCTCTTCACCCACCCCTCCCCCCCCCACCCCAGCCTGCTCCTGCACCTCCCTTTTTGGCCCCAAGCTCCCACCCAGATCCTCCATCCCTATCCCACTCCCTGGCAGCTCCCTCCTCGTATTGAACCCCTCATTTTTGGCCTCACCCCAGAGCCTGGGGAGATCACAATCCACTAACCCCAAAAGAGTTAATCTGGCCCATGGGAAGCCCTGAACCTTGGTCCTCCTTGCCCCCTTTCCACCCCATGGTGCCAGGGGAGTGATTTTCAGTTGAGGGCCATGTCAATGAGGGTTAGGTTTTTTGTTCTTTTTTTTTTTTTTGTGGGGGTGGGGGGAGGGTTTTGTGACCCCTTACTGATCTTTCTGTGGATTAGTGGCTCGCGATCCAAAAAAGGTTCCCTATCCCTGCTAAATAAAGACAAAATTGAAACCTTTTGTTTTGGACATATATTAACGTTTTAGTTTATTTAAAATGAAGTTTAGTAAGCTAACATGATAAAGTTAAAGCACTTAATTTGTATTTTGATTTTGATGTTTTCTTTCTTACCGTTATATACACCCTTACGTTATAGCTCCGGTAGCCTAATATGAATAAGTTAGTATTTGGGTATTTAGAGGTAAGTGATGGCATTTTGTCATCATGAGCGGCTGGCTGATGATCCATGAAAAGGTTTGCACTACGCCAAGTGTGCTGTGGGCCAGAAAGTTTGAGAACCACTGCTGTGAGCTGATCTCAATAGTGGACATCTGTGACACTCCACAAATCTCAGAGGAGTCTGTGCTTTTTAGGTTTGTTCCCACATGGATCAGCTTGAAGAACTGGTATCTGTTGGGTTAATATGTTAAATATAATCTGTTGCATTTAATTCTAGTCTGTCTAACTTTAGCTATAGCAGTGAAACTGGAATTGATGCTGGGCCTGAAGTGTTGATACCTAATGCAGTGCTTTTGCAAACAGTGTGACTTCAACCAATAATGGTAGCCATTGTTCCCACATGAATAGGATTTAATATAGCATGGAGGTACTGTTCTACATTTCTGAATCTCCTGGAATTTGCAATTCAAATGTTTGTCTTGTAAATTTCCTTCAGCATTTGCTGTATTGCAATTTTTTTCATGTCAGTTCAAGACAAGTTTTCAATTTCATATTCAAAGCTTCAAGCTTATCAAAAATTGATTTTAAATGTACACTATCTGGGTCCCTAGAGATTAAAGGGTAGCTTTCACTTCTTTTTGAACAACATAGGAGCAAAATTCTGTTCCAATAGTTTAAATGTCAGAGATACTTCTGAGAATTTGAGGGTATGTTGCTCTCCCACCTGTGCCCCGGTACACCAAGAACACTATCTGTCATACAGTGTTACTGAAGTCTCTTGTCACTCTATTTTTAAAAATGGCTAAAATGTCTGCTTAAATAGAGGAGACTTTTACATGATTGGTAACCAATTTTTTAAAAAGCAAATTCCACAATACTCTTATATATAGAAATAATTTACCCTTTTTAAAAAATAATTCTATTGCTATAAACTATAAGATGTAGACAATAAAATGCAATTGTAATAGCTTGTGTGGCACTCTTACTGTAATTTTGTCCGATTTAGAGCATAAGAGATTGGCATCCAGAGTTCTCTGATTTTGGCCAAATGTGATAAAGAAAAAGCTTATATCTATATTTTTGAGCTATTGGTGTGGCTAGTCTGATTTTAATATTGGTTGAATTCCAGAGAAGATGGGGATTTGAAAATAAATATAAAGCAGGTCATGCTTGTCTGTCTCCAAGCATGATCTGTTGTAATTGATGAAGATGCCCTCCCCCACTCTGAGGGATTATAGTCCCATTTAGATGTACTACAGTCACATTAATTTAAATCATACTGTTTATCCTCCTGTGTAAGGAGTGGTGAATAAGACCAGCTTATCGAAACATACAGTCAGATCCACTGCTAAAGGGGCTATCCCTATGGAGGACAAAAATAAAGAAACTGATTAATATATTACAATAAACTTCTTATATTTTGTCAACTATTTTTGGCTTTCATTTAAAGAAATTCTTTTTTGTATTGAAGATTTTTTCATATGAACCCATATAGAAACTTATAGTTTGTTTTATTTTCAGTATGTACTAAAAGTCAATAGGGTTAGCACCAATAAAACTACAGGTTGAACCAGCCTGGACCATGGATGATTTTAGTTAGTGGGCTGCCCACTTATGTGTGTGACGGAGTTTTCTGTGGTCCCATAAATTTTTACAGCCACCAGTCCAGTCCTGGCTCTGTGTTCTGAGCTGTTGTCTTCTAAGAGCCCAGTAAGCAGTGGAAGTGTTAGTAATGCTGTTAGATAATATTGACCTCTTGTGGTTCAGCATATTCTCTGATTTGGCACTGGTCTGGTTCTGAGGATGCCGAACTAGAGAGGTTAAACCTGTACCAGCAATTCTTGGGGGGGGGGGGAAAGTCTGTGGCAGCATGCAACACTCCTTAGTTTTCAGTGCTTAATCTGAGGGAGGTTTCTGTCAGACCTGCTCCCTCTGAATTCAGTCTTCACAAATATTGCTTAAAACATTTGCAGAAATAGATGAGCATGGATTTTTACACTTTCTGAAAAATGCATTGTGATCTGAAGCTTGCACAGTTTACTGGAATTATATTTTTAGTTATTCAACACGTTCACTGAGTGAGCTGAATTTCACAGTATCGTTGTGGTTTAGATCAGGGATGTGAACATATATCTTTGTATGCAGTTAACTGAGTATTGGCTCATTAGTTAACCCTTACGTTACACATAGCTGCCTGCCCCTTTACCAAGGAGGGGAGTGCCCTCCTTCACACCCCTGCACTGTTGCCTCTGTATCAAAAGTCCTACGAGCACCGGCTCCTGCTTCCGCTTCCCTTTCTCCCCTTGTGTAAGCATGTAACTGCTGAAATTTTTAGTAGTTACATGTTTACAAAAACAAACGCATTTTAACATTCCTAGTTTACATGTGCTTTAACCAACAGTATTCTAGTTTTAAATCAGTTATAGATTTCTGAGACTTCAATGATTATAAAGTCTCAATAAGAATGGGTCTTTAATTCTAAAGAAAAACCTTGTGAACTAAATATGGCTGTTTTTAAATACTTAGTCACTGTGACTTTTATCTGGTAGTCTGTGCTGCTAACCGTTTCCTTTTGGGTGGCTTTAGGAGGATTAGTAAAATCAATGCAGGAAATAAGATTAGGTCTAATGCTAAAGTTACATCTACACTAGTTAAAAATGCATGGCAGGCCCATGCCAGCTGATTCAGTCTGAGTCCTTGTGAGTACAGTGGTCTGTTTAACATGAGCCTAAATGTCTGTACCACAGCTGAAGTCTACGCTCTGGGACCCATTCACCAGCAGAAGTTCCAGTAAGAGATTACCGCACCCACCTCCATAATATTTTTGATTAGCAAGTTGAAAATGGCTCTAAGTCTTGTGACTTATTGTAATTTAACATAGCTAATGCATCCTTCTCCTTTTTCTTTAAACAGTCTTTCAGTCTATCGAGAAAGAAAATAGTCCACTATACCACTTTTGATCAACGGAAACGAGCAAATGCGGCACTTTTAATAGGGTCATATGTGGTAAGTATCACTTGTTTATATACACTTCTATTCTTCTCTGAGAAGACACTTTAGCTACCATTTTACATGGCAGCGAAACATAGACGTCAATGAAATAGTGAGACTGTTATTCAATCTTCTGTAATCAAGCTCTTTGTAGTGTTTCTTCAAGGTGTAATTAGAACTTTGCAGTTGCTTTTTCTGTAGCAGCCTATTCTGGTCTCTAAAAATTTAACTTCAAGATGAATTGTTTATGTAGTCAGTAATTTAAATGGGTTATCCAAAAGTGTGCTCTATAGCTGAACTAATTGAATAACACATTATTATATATTTTTAATTTACAATGCAAATACAATTAAGTCAACTGACTTCTTCTGTTTACCCTTGAGTTGTACAACTCCTGATTGAATTAATATGCCATTTATACAATACATGGGAAAAGTTCTTAAGTCTTTTTTGTAGAAGACAAGTTGTAGGTTTGCTAGCAATTGGTATTTCTTGCTCCAGTGGTATGTGTTTATCTTTTGTAAGTGAATTATTTCTGTAACATTATCTACATTAATCTGTTGAGTTCTCCTGTAGTGGAAGGAGACTTGTATAGATATCAAACGTATACCTTTTTTCAGGCAGGTAGCACATGTCTTGAAGGAAATCAGAGCAGGTAATCAATGGAATTATCCCAAAATTCTGAAGAAAGCCTTACTAATGGAAAATTTAAATTTAAACACTTCTGCACTCATGGTGGTTCAACTTGGACCCTTTCCCTTTATAATCTAGCTTTCCTTAATTGCAAATAATCATGATTTGACTTGTGAAATTGTCCAATATTGAGTATTATCATATGATGTGAGCAAGTAAGTGGATCTGATTTGTGAATGAAAAGTTTTTGTTAATTATGATAGTGACTGATAACTGCAAACTCTTGCAAGATTTGCCGCATTACTCTTTTTAATCAAACATTACTCTTAATTGTAAAAGCTTTGTTAGAAATCGGAGTACAAAAAGCGTTTTATAATTTTATTGCCAAGCATTACCCCAAAATGGATCTGTGTATCTGAAAATTAAAAATTGGGGTTGGGTTGTCATGAAACATCAAACTCTGGAAACAGAGGTATTTATAGGATAGGAAGAAAGAATTCTCAGCTTGGCTTCAGGTGATACTCATGGGCCCTGTGGGGCACCCATAAGGGGGGGGAAACATCTCAAAGATCTGTACAGGGTAAAAAACTTCTCTTTGCATCCATCCTCAAGACCTGATCCAGATTCCAGGAAATTAACAAAATTGTAACTATGATTTTTACCAGTAGAGAAATACCAAACTGAGGACAAACTATTCTCCAAAAGAGAGAGGAGGTGGATTTCTGAAATCTATGTATTCTAGAGTGTGTTTGTGTGTCTGTCTAAGAATTCCTCTTACACAGTAAGAGCTAGGCCACCTAATTTGATAGGCATCTTCCCCTTCTCCTAACTAAACCAAGGTCAGGTTTTGGTTGTCAGTACATTTGGAAGTCCCCTTCAAAGGCAAGGGCTGCTCTTCGAAGGGTTGTAGTATGAAAGTGGCCACTGGGGCAGCGAGCCTGCAGGGCATAGCTATCCTCCGAAGTGTCCACTGGAGGACAGCTGTACCACCAAGGGAGTGGCCAGCTGGGCTGGGGCTCCACCATTTTGTCTGCTGACACGCTGGAATAGCCCCTTGAACACAGAACTGGAGATGAAGTTTGGAGTGGGGGACAGAAAACACAGTTGGTAGCTGCGAAGTTTTTCAAATGAGAAGGGGAGAAAAGGCCCGTGCTCCACCTCACCCCCAACTCCTTACACAAGACTGGGTCACCACCTTGCTCATCGGCACACCTTTGAGATTGGAATGTGGTGTACACCTCCAAAAGTTATGAAGTAGATATTGATCTGAATCTTATGATCCCATAAGAGACTTTCCTGCATGGGAAAAGGCAGCAGGAGCAAATGGCAGGCTCTCCCAGATAGGGTTTTTTAACTTTAGCCCAATTCTCTTTCCTTAAATGTCAAACTTAAACCATATCCTAATCTTCTCAATGCCCAAACTGCCAAAAGGCAAGAACCCAGGGTCAGAGTATCTGATGGTGGTACTGGAGGAAGAAGGGACTTTGGGGGGTTAAGTCTAAACTGCAGCAGGGAGCCTGTGCCTCAGGCTTAGTAGACAAATTTGTGCCAGTGCTAAAAATTAACTACACTGTAGATGTTGTGGCTCAGGCTAGTTACCCAAGCACAGTCAACTAGGCAGTTGAAGATAAAGGTTTTGTGAGGCCCTGGGACAGAGCAAATGGGGATAACCCTCTCCACCCCTTCTGCCTACAGCCCCAACCTGTTCTGCCCTGTTCCTCACATGGTCATTCCCATTCTCCCCCACCCACTTTCCATCGGTGAAAGAGAAGAGAAGTTTCTGTGTCCCACCCCTTCTTCATGCCCCGAGGCTGTAGCAGGGAAATAGTGCTCCCCCAGTCTGGGTCATAGCTATAGTTTGACAGCTATATTTGCAGAGGACAAAGCATGTGTGCATTCCTGCACACTGAAGTCAGTTTCCTTGGTTCATTGACTCTTTCCCCACCTACAGTGGTACCTTGGCTACTGGTGCTGGATGGGAGGAGAAAGGGGGAAGAGGAGACAGGAAGGCATAACAGAGGGGAGCCTTAGCTACTGCTGGTGACCACTGTGACACTGGATGGCTGCAGCAGTTGACTCTCTGCCAGGGCTGCTGCTGCTGCTCAAGGAACTTCCCTGACTCCTGTTCCTGTATCCCCTTCTTTCTTCTGTGCCTCCCCACTTTCTCAGCTGCCTCTCTTCTCCCCCCTTTCGCCCACACTCTCACTTGTGGAAGAAACCAACATTAAGACCCGGGAGGCAGCATCTAGCTGCTGAGGAACGGCTCCAAGCACAGGGAGAAGAGCTGCTAGGTCCTGCTCTGTCCAGGAGCCAAAGGGTGCCCATTTTTCTGGGGTCCCCCAGTGGGTGGGCCCTGGGCACAGACTCATCGGCCTCATGGCTAATCTACTACTGTGTACCCAGATTGATAGTCAAGCTGCAGCAGACATACCACAAGAGCAGTCCTGGCCAAAGACTCTAGTTTAGAGCCATAGTAATAGATTGAGACAAGGAACCACCTAAACCATTTTTCTCTTCTAAATAGTACGTTATCTCTAAATCATGCGCAGCGCTCGACAAATAATACAATCTACTTGCCCATGGTGAGTAGATTGCAACCTGGAAGAGCCGGATTCGGGCATTGTGCGCATGTGCAGATCGCCAGACAGTGCGGCTGGCGAGCCCTGATCATGCGCTATACCTTAAATCGGGGTGGGCAATATTTTTTGATGGGGGAGGGCGGCACTCCAAGAATTTGGAAAGTGGTCGAGGGCTACCTCACTCTTCCATGATATTAGTGGTGGAGGTACAGGGTATGGGATGGAGGTTGGGTACAGAAGGGAGCTTGGGATAAAGGAGGGAGTTTGGGAGAAGGAGACAGTTGTGACCTGGGGTATTGGACTGGGATGCATGGGGTTGGGTTGTAAATTAGGGCAGGAGGGGATTGTGATCTGGGGCAGGGGATTGGGGTGAAGGATCTGGGAGGGGTATGGGTTTAGGAAGGGAGCAAAGGGTTTGGGTTTTGGATCAGGGAGGCAGGAGTGGGGGGCAGAGGGTTGAGAAAGGGAGGGGCTGTGGTGCTAGAGGCAGGCTCTGGCCAGGAGACTTACCAGCCAAGTAGCCTGTTCCTGAATCAGCCTGCCTGCCTGCCCTGCCCCCGCACAGGCTGCAGCCATGTGCTCTGTGAATAACTATGAGCCCCTTGGGCTTCATGGCTGCCTGTTTTTTTTTAAATGGACTGCTCCCATTGGCCAGAAGCCGGCCACTGGGATTATACTGGGGGGTGGAAGCAGCTCTTAAAGCCTTCCCCTCTCCTGGCTCCGTTTTTAAAGTGAAACCACCTCTCAGCTGCGTTTGAGTGGCATGCGAGTGGGACGAGGCAAGCAGGGAGCCTGCTTGGGGCTGCCCGCAGTATCTGCAGGCCGCATCCAGTGGGTTTGTAGGCCATATTTTGCCCATAACCATCTTAAATTAATGCAGTTATCCTAGTCACAATCTTGGTACTTGCTATTGACTTTGCAGTTCTTAAGATGTAACTGCTCATTTATCCCCTCAAAATCAGTATATTACTGCAGTGAAGAAAATTTCTGTATTTGTATCATTTAGCTAGCTTCTCACTTAGGAAGCCAACATTTTACAGGGCTTGGTCTGTAAAGACTGCTGTACTTTCACTTTGAAGGTCTGTTTATGTTCCCTTGTAGCCTCTGAAGCATAACAAGAAGACCCCTGCCATAATGTGGCAGAATTAAACATTTATACTTAGATTAATCTAATTCACATTTTGAATATCTTTCATTTTATTTCTTCACAGGGTAGAGATCAATTCATCCTTAACATATATTCATTACTAAAGCAGTATGCAAGAGGTGACCACCTTTCAAGTTCTAACTAGCCTTTATAGGAGAATGCTTCAATCATCCTGTTCAAGCCATTTTTTTCTTTAATGTACACTTTAATTCTATCTCCAAATAAAACCAGAAAGGATAACTTTAAGAATTACATAGCCCTGAGGTAACAATATTTGGGGACTTATTGAGACTGTGTAAGTAAACCAACAGACTCTTGGCAATAATTTAAATCCTATAGATAGGGACTACATATGATCTAGTGAGACTCAAAGTAGTATTAGGGGTCCTTGAACATTATAGATAATGTTTGTTCCTTTGCTAGTAATATTTCTAAACAATAGATGATATGGCTCTTGCTAGTGAGAGCTTTTTTGTGTGTGAAATACTTGCATCTGAAGTTGGATGTTGTAAAAATGTTTAAAAATGATAACATTGATTTTTTTACAAATAGACTTAGTTGCAAAACAAGCCTGCATATTCTTGAAGTACTTTTTAGAGGAAGATGTAGTGAATACTGTTTGGCACAAAACTGCTTGTTTTAACAACAAATTAAAAAGAAATTGTTTTGCAAAAACGTTAGCTAATTGAATTTCCAACACTGGAATTAGATCTGAACCTTAAAGCTCAAATTCGAAAATAAGGCTGCAGAGATTTAAAAAAAACAACACCTGTATCATAACATGGGAAGTTAAATATTGTAAACAGAAATAAACAAATATTCAAAAAAAATTAGATTACTTTGTCACTATCAATAACTTTTCATTCAGTGCCATCTTGAGGATATACATTGTAATTTCTACTACAATATTAAGCCAGTAAAACAGATTAGTTAGACCTGTGGAAAACTTAGGTCTCCATAGAAATCATTGAAAGTTAAGACTGTCAAGATAAATATCATTTTAAGAATGAACTGTTCTAACTTGGTTACTAGGTAACTTGATAGTTTAACAACTGGCGAAGCCAACTATTAAAACTTTTTTGTGGAAAAAAATCTTTTTTTTTTCCCCTGCTGGTTTTTACTAGAACTAGAGTTTTCAGAGGTCCAGTCTGACCTGGAAACTTTAGTGATGGCAGATTTCTACCTGGTTTATTCGAGCACTTAAAAATTTATTTACTCCAGATATAATGGTTAAGAATAGCTTAGTAAAGTTCCCTTTTAACTAGTACTTTAACCAGCTGTATTTGGGGCTCTAATTTTTTTTTGAGAGAGAGTTCTAAATTACCTCCCTTCTGTCTTGCACCTTATCCACCATTCTTTTGGTCCCCTTCCTGCAAATTCCTGCAGTCCCATCAGTGGGGCAGCGCTTAGCACAGGTTAATGTATTTTATTTCCTTTTCTCTTCCTCCCTCCCTGGTATCCTTTATTTCCCTTTCCCTGGTACCTTTAACAGGATTATTTGCTGCCCTTACTAGCCTCTTTCCCTCTGTTAATATAATGATGTTAAAAGTAGATCTTCAATACTTGTTCAGAACAACATGGCAGGGGTCCAAAAGTAGAGAACGGTCTCTATGTGTGTTGAAATGAAGTATTCCTGGTAATAGGACATTCTTAGAATATGTAAGAATGCTGAACTAAAAGAGATGGAGAGTAAAACTGGATTCCCACCACAAAGCTCATGTAAAGAAATCCAGAGTAGGCAAGGAATCTGGAATAGACAGGATATCATGTGCTTCTGCAGAGTACCTGTGAGAGAGCTGAAGACATATAAAGGGCAGGGTGTGTTCCTTGTGGAGGAAACATTCAGATGGCCCTTGATCCAGGCTCTGTTGCTCTGAGTAGGAACTGTCTAAAATTGCTGTTTCAGTATTTAATGCTGAAATAAAATCAACATCTGGGGCTACGTCTATACTTTTTGCGAAAGAGTTCTTATGGAAAAACTCTTCCAGAAGAGAGCGTCTACACTGGCATGTGCCTTTGTGCAAGAGATGTGTTTTTGCGCAAGAGCATCTTTGCCATTGTAGACACTCTTGCGCAAGATGGCCATTTTAACCATAGGGCTTTCTTGCACAAGTAATTCATGTTGCCTGTCCACACTGGCCTCTTGTGCAAGAACAGTTGCGCAAGAGGGCTTATTCCTGAGTGGGAGCATCATAGTTCTTGCACAAGAAGCACTGATTTCATACATTAGAATGTCAGTGTTCTTGCGCAGGAACTCGCGGCCAGTGTAGACACAGCCTAAGTGTTGCAGCTTTTGCGCAAGATTGCGCCAATGCAGACACAGCCTAAGTGTTGCAGCAAGTTAAGTATTTTTAAATGTACCAGTGGGAAGGGCCTTGGAAAATTTCCATGTGGTACAGTTGGCAGTCTCTGCTAATATGAGTGCTTGCCGCAAGCTATCCAGTCCTAACTAATGCTTTCTGATTGCCAACACACTGCCAGGGCTTGTATGTGCACAGGATACTATTTTTCTCTTTGAAAAATAATCTAGTGGTTTAACAATCCTTGGGCTGCTTAATGCTGTAAATCTCTGGTCACTGATGTGCAGATAATAGCTTGGTCTGTTAGATGAGTGTGACTGTAAAACAAAATATTGTCCCCCTTTCATGAGATTTTGATATGCATATTACACTCTTGATTTTTAAAAAACAAACATACAGCTTCTAAAATAGAGAAATATAATGAGTCTCATTTTATACCACTGTGCAATTTTCATGCTGAAAAACAAGTTTAATTTTAAGGAGTTTAAATTCATTCTTTGATCTGTCTAGATAATCGCAGAGTGAATTTTTATAGTACCTTCATGAACTTGGAAGTGTATTATAGAAACACATGGACACCTTTTCTTTTCTGTATTATTCTGACTCCCAACTAAGTGCTGATGGGTAAATGTCTGTAGTAATTAATACAGTGAGTAGCTTTGACCCACTCTATATAATGTGGTCTTAATAAATTGGCTGCTATAATTGCCCTTGAATCCAAAAATATTCATTTTCTGTAACTTTTTTATTGTGCATAAGTGTATGTTAACAGTGATGTTTGGTACACAGTCATCAACTGTGGGAATGTACAGCGTTAACTTTCCCTTGAAGCACAAGTGCTCTAGTTTTTTGACATTTTAACATCTGAAAAGTGGCTCTCTTCCCTAGTAACTGTGATACTTTATTTATGTGCTAGAGAAGAATCTGTTGGCAAATAAATGGAGTGTACCAGTCAGATATGTTTTTTGCTTGGGGACGCATA
Organism: Pelodiscus sinensis; assembly: GCF_049634645.1. Lineage (NCBI taxonomy): Eukaryota > Metazoa > Chordata > Testudines > Trionychidae > Pelodiscus > Pelodiscus sinensis. Next base: position 39,468,186 of record NC_134719.1, on the reverse strand, counting down.
CTGCTAATCTAGTAGTACACCACACAGTCTTCACACATAATGGAAACAACGCTATCCTAGGCAGAGTAATATAGCAGTATTTTCAAATAAACAAGCTGTTCATTTTCTACTGTAAACTTTCTGATTCTATTGCAAAGGATTAAATCTGAAATTCCAAAGAGCCTGTCAGTGCTTAATTGGCTTTACTCAGGCCAGGATTACACCCTGATTGCTATATTTTTTCCCCAGCTGTCAGTGATCCTATTGAAAATGTACAAGTATAAGACCATCTAAGTTGGCAAGAAGTGAAAGGTGATAATTGTGTATAATTCCAACACTGGATTAATTCTGGGATTGAGATTTGAGTGGTAATAATTTTATGCTCTGGCTTGGTACCCAAAAAAACCCAATTTACATGAATTGCCCTAAACCATCCCAAGTTAATAAAGGTATCATTTAAATAAAGGGACACCCTTGAAGGGAGGGGTAAGAGCTGCATAATGTGGATATGACTGAATTAAGGATGTTAAGGACTAGTCCAGTCAACTAGTCGCTTCTCCCCCTTGCTGCCTCTATCAGAGGCAACAAAGGGGGAGAAAGAGGAAGTACTTCAAAGCGGCAGCGCCACACAGAGCCCCAGTAAGCAACAGCATTTCAGAGGGGCAGTGCCACACAATTGCTGCATGCCTGGGCACCCCACAGGCTGGGGCTGCTCTGGCAGGGGGCTAGTAGCTGGGAATCAGCAGAGCCAGCCCTATGTGGGGCTGGTAGCAGGACCCTCCTCCCCCTCCCCCCCATGGATTGGGGGCTGCTCAAGCTGGGCTGGAGTGGTTCCCAACCCAGATCCCACTTTAGTCAGTTAACTGGTAGGTCAACCCAATGTTTAATTGCTTAACTGATTAACTAGGATTTTATATCCCTAATATAGGGATGTGTGAGCATACCATTCTCATTTTCTTCTCTGTTGCCCTTGGCCCAAGACAGAACTCAGATGTATCTGCCTAGAGCATACTTGATTTTTCTCATGATCTCGCTTTTTGTCAAGTTAGTTGGCTTAGGGTGATTGGTAGAGATTATATAGTTTTAGGTGAGAAGACTGTCTCCCCCCCCCCCCCCCCCCCCGGAAATTTTGTTCTCTTGTGACAGAGTATGCCTGGTTCACCAGGGTTTATGCCCCCCCCCCCCCCCGACAGCCTCTACTGGTGAGAAATAGGCACTCCTGGATGTCCATTTTCTGGACACCTCTCCGAAATGTTCATTTTATTTAGCCCTTAAATCCGTGTCTAGAAAGATGAGGGAAATAAAGCTCAGATGACTGGGGATGGCTAAGAGGATGGTTGCAGTGAATGTTCCATGTCAGGAGAACAACCCCTATATGTCTGTCCTTGCTCAAAAGGAGCACTGGACTCTCCTTCATCCTCACTGGTTGCTCCTTGCCATCCTGATGGTTCTCAGTAGGAAAATTCTATACCACACCTCATATGTGGACTTCCCAGAATGTTCCTATTGAGAACCTTAGGTTGTCTATTGGCAACAATTCAGAGACCACTGGTACCATCTCTTAAGGAGACCACGGTTTCCCATCCACCCCTCTATCCTTTCATTGCAATAGGAAATGTTTGAAGAGCTGGAGCCTGGGACAGATGAGTCATCCCAAGATTCTCATTTTATTGTTGGCCTAGGTTGAAGTGTTTGTACTTTCCCTCTTATTCTATTGCTGACAACTTCAGACAATTCCAGACATTATGGTAATTGATGCTCTACAGATCTTTCTGGAGGAGGCCAAAGCTCTTCAGCACAAGCACCTTGATATTTTGCAGTTGGCAATATACTCCAGCCTGGTGCTGCCTATTAATGAGGCTCTCCAGTTATCTGGCTAAGACAGTATGGAAGATGCCAACTGCTATTGCCAACATGCAAAACAGAAAACAAGAAATACCATGTCGCATCCCAAGGGTTGTGACTTTTTATTTTCCCATTCCCCACCTGTGAATGAATGGGGTAAGTAATATTTTATGAGAACTAACTCCTACAACAAGTACCACAAGCAATTGAATCTTTTGGGACCAAGTCTTACTCATCTGGAATCCTTCAGTTTTGGATCGCAAACTTATCAGGCAGTCATGGCCAAATAGAGCTTTACCAATTATAACAAGGCTACTCAACACATGGCCTGCAGGCCACCTGCGGCCTGTTCGCAGCCCACGGGTGGGAGCTAAGACAAAAAAGGAGACAATATAATGGTCTTCTGTTGATATGCGTTTTAGTAGTTAAATTTCTGGACTGTCATTGCTCATTAAAAGAGCTGACATGGATGGAAATTGAGTAAATGCTGCATTTTATTATCAGCAGAACTGACTTAAATGGGGCCTGTGTGTTGTGTAGTCTTGCCTTAATTTTGATATTCATGCACCTCAGTGTGAAAAGCTATTTGCATATATATTTGCATGTATATGCAACCTCACTTAAGTTGTGACCCTCCGCATGTGCTGTGAGTATCATTGTGGCTGCTGTGGCTTCCAAAGTTGAGTAGCCCTGAATTACAACATGCTCATGGCCTTTATAAAATATCTGCCATGTTACTGCAGAGAACAGTTCTAGTCAATTATTTAAAGACGACCAGCTGCTGGCCAAAATGGCTCTGCAAGTGTCCCTAGATATTAAGGACACTACTGGTTAGATCCACTTCTACAGTAGTAGTTATGCACAGGGCATCCTGGTTACTTGGTCCCAAGATCTTTGAGGAGACCATAGATGATGCCCATCAGAATCTTTCAAGGACTGCAGGACTACCTTATGTTCCTTGGGCATTTACACACCTATAGGCAGGAAGTGTTCAGAAGGTCACAAACTAAGCAGAGATCATATGCTACTCACTTGTCAGCATACTAAGCACCTACAGAACAGCCAGCCACCCCTCACCGCAGAGACAGGTTTCAGAGAAGAAGATTGCCCAGCTACAGTCCCTGACCATCCAACAATCATCAAAACAGCTGTTTTCATGGGTTGGTCAAGGATGTGAATCTACTGCTCATTTGCTTCTTTTAGCCCACCTCTTTCCCTCTAACATGAATTTCTTTGTAGTATCAATACAAAGAATACAGTTTATAAGGGTTTCCCTGGGCTCAGTGACAACTGGGGTATACCTTCTTTTAGACAGACTTATGATTCTGTAGGGACTAAGGATGTTAAATTGCAGTTAATTGACTAGTCAAGTAGTTAATTGAATTTCTATCGACTACTCAACTAGTCGATAGGCACTTCCACATTCCTCCTTTGAAATGTACAAGAGTGCCTGCTGGGGCTCTTGTACATTTCAAAGGAGGAATGTGGATCTCCGAGTGCAGCCTGGAGCCAGCGGGAAGTCCCGCTGATTCCAGGCTGCATGTGGGCTGCCTGATTTGAAATGTACAAGAGTCCCTACGGGGGCTCTTGTGCATTTTAAAGCCATGGAACCCAGGATCAGCTGGGGAATTCCCAGCTGACCCCGTACTCCGTGGTGCAGCCGCCACACAGCTTATCCCAGGCTGAGCTGTGTGGCAGCTACCCCTTTCAATCACTATCTCGGTGTTTCAGAGGGGCAGCACTATGGAGCCTGGGATCAGCTGGAGAGTCCCCAGCTGACCTTGGGTTCCACGGAACTGTCGGCATTACAAAGGGGCAGCACCTTTGAGCCCGGAGTCAGCTGAGGACTCCCCAACTGATCTCGGATTCTGAACAACATTCCAGCGGAACCTGGTATCAGCTGAAGATTCCCCAGCTCACCCCAGGTTCTGGGGAAATGCCACAGGGAACCCAGGCTTAGCTGGGGAGTCCCCAGCAGACCCCAGGCTCCATGGCACTTCAGCATTTTAAAAGGGCAGTACTGCACAGCTGATCCACAGTGTCTCCATCAATCTGTTGAGGCTCCAGGTGATGAGAAATGCTTGCTTTCATTTGCTGCCCTTCATCAGGCCAAAACAGAATCCTGATGGACAAAAGGTTCTGTCTGTCACTCATCAGCAAGCAGGGAAGAGCAGGATCCTCCTCCTTGTTTGCTGAAATCATGAAGTTCTGGAACTGGTGCATAACCAGCCATATCCAAATTTCATCAGCATACCTTCCAGGCATCTGAAATACCATGCCAATGCCCCCATCAGTCACTTCTGTATGACTATGAATGGGAGCTGGATGCTCAGTTCCAGAAATTGATTGGTGGTGAAACAATGAGAATAGGAAGTGTCCTATCTTCTGTTCAAGCGGGAGTCTGGGTCACCACGCTCTGGAGATTGCCTTCCTTTTACTGTGAAAAGAGTCTATTTCATGCCTTTCTTGCAATGCCTCTAATTTTAACAGGGATAAACGAGATCAACAGGACAAGGCGAAAGTTTTTTCTCATAGTGCCTATTTGTCCAAGACAAGCTTGGTATGCTTACATCCGTTAGCTCTTAGTCCACTTGAGTCCACCAGAAGAAGCATACAGATCACGCCCCCAACTATGCGTCCTCTCTTGTCTCAGAACATGAGCTGTATGTTTCATTCCAATCTGATGGCTCTCAGGAATGGAGGTTTCTTGCTCAATGGAGGTGCAACAGGTGCTAGCTATTGTTAAACAGTTAAAAAATCAACCTGTAATACTTACCTGCAGAAATGGAAGATGTTTGTGAACTTTGTCATGCTACCTCTGACTTAAATTAATTCCCCTTTCTTTCATCCTAGATAACCCAAATGTCTTCATGTAGATAAAAGTAATCAGTTTAGTCAAGTATGCCTGGCTTCCATATTAGCTTTTTATTGCCCACTGAAGGATTTGTCACTGAAGGATTTGTCATTTTTGGTCCCCAGTATTGTCCAGATTCATTAAGGGTCTGCGTAATCTCTTCCATGTTAGATACTCCACTCCGTTTTGAGACCCCGACCTGGTGCTAGACCACTTCACAAGACTTCCACTTAAGTAGCCATTGGTTTATTCCCTACTTCATTTATCTATGAAGACTGCCTTCCTACATTATCCAGTAGGATTGGGAGACTGGCACCTTGATGGCAGATCTCCCTTTTACCATATATACATTTTCATATTAAGGTCTCTACATCCACATCCTAGGGTCCTACGCAAGATTACATTGGATTTTCATTTATCTATCCATCTACCAGTATTTTTTTTTTAAACTCAGTTTCAGCAGGAATTCTGTTTCTGTACTCAGGGCACTAGAAAGGCCTTAACTTTCTACCTGGATAGCAAGAAACAATTTAGGAGATCTCCTAGATCAGGGTTCTCAAACTCTGTCTGTGGGCCAGCTCTGGCCAAAGTGAATTGGTCCAGGACTCTCTCAATTACTGTCTCCCCCCACCCCCCCCACCCCCGAAGCTCCACCTTTTTCCATCATCAGTGGCTTTAGGGATCACTGGGCGAGGGGTTGGCACCACACAGCAACAGTGGTTAGCCTCCTCTGCACTAGATGAATGCACACACTCCACTTTCCTGAGGCCTCTGCTGTTGTGGGACATGTGGGAAGGGTGTGACCACTGCTGCTGTGTGGCACCAGACTCCTCCCCCGGTGATCCCTGACTGAAGCAGGGTCCTCGGGGGAAGGGTGGGATTATGTTGGGAAGGGGAAGAGTTTGGAGGCTAGTAATGGACAGTCTCTCTCCCCACTCATCTGTCCCCATCCTTCCCAGCCCATATTGCACAACTGCTCCAGCTGGGGAGTTTGAGACCAGTGTCCTTTGTGGATAGATCTAACAGAGCTCCCATTTTTACTAATCCCTTTAGATTCTCTTTGTTGGGTTATTTTTGTGCTTGTTATGAGTCTGTAAGTTCCAAACTTCCCCTATCCCTAGGGGTGTGAGTGTATTTGCTAGGTCATGAGCCATATCAACTGCATTTTAAGAGTGTTTCAGGACCTGAGAGATGTTCTGGTGGAGTTGGGAGCATTCTGTTCAATAACTTATTCCTAGCTGGGGAAGTCATGGGAAAGAAATGGTCCAACTGCTGAATGTAGATCTGTTTGTGAACATTTTCCTAAGATGAGGTTAAATCATAGGAATAGTTATGTATTGAGTCTTCGTTGTGTCCCTCTAGATTGCAGTAATCTTATCAACAATATTTCTGTTCACCTATAACTTTTGTTTAAGCTAATTTCTGTGTAGATATATTCTAATACATAATAATAGGGAAGGAATAAATTACATGCTAATTAAGATGACGAATACAGATTACTATATTTCAGTATCAGAAGAAATGCATTATACAAATTAAAATTTGACTTTTTTTGTCTACTTCACACCCTAGTCCAATGGCTATTTCCTAATGTAATGCTTTTTTTTTTATAGGTAATTTACTTAAAGAAAACACCAGAAGAAGCATACAGAGCACTTCTATCTGGATCTAATCCACCATATCTTCCATTTAGGTATGTCTGCAAATTCAATATTACTTTCTTGAAATTTTTACTTCAGAACTTGCCAACCATACATTCTTGAGGGCTTTTTCAAATTTGTGAATGTGTGATTATGTAAAAATCATATGATTACTTCCCAAGACGTTCTTCTTTATCTTTTAGAGAAAACAGTTTGCGCCCAGATAAAATAAGAAGTCTATTTGGATTGAGACATGTTTGACACATTTCCATGTGAGACAATCACTTCTGAACAGCCACTAAATAAGGCTAAAACACTGTAGTTTAAAATTATCTTATTAGAAAGATAACTTGCTAATACAATTTTCCATGTCTTACACTGAGTTTTACAAGTAGCAGAAACCATCTCAGTCCATTTCTTTCATTGGGGCATGTATAGCCCAAGACTTACAAATTAAATTAATGTTACAGAAGTGTATTTTGTATCCATTGTAAAGATCTCCTGCCCTAGGGAATAGCCCTGATGCAATGGGACCTCTCTGCCTATTCCATGGCAGTGTAGGAGGCATTTTCAGGGCAGGCATACGTGCCTGGGAAAGCAAACGGAGCATGTTGAGAGAGCTGAACATAGGGTATCCCAGAGGACTGCCTGTGGACTGTGCTAGCTCCTGCAACTGCTCAGTGAAGGAACAACAAACAGCCATCCTTCTGCTGGTGTCTGCCTGAATTAGGCTATTGGACAAACGGTTGGGAAAATGCTAAAACAGTTGGATTAAAAACAGGCTTTATGAAGTCCATTGTAGATAGAAAAACCTTTTGCTGATGACTTTGCTGTTAAAAGAACTTGGCATCAGTCCACTGGTAAAACTGATTGCTGGAGAGTTGTTTTGTTCACACCTTGTATTTAAACATCTGCTAAAAATTATACAAAGCTTGCCAAGCTGCTGGCATCAAAATCCTGCTGAGCGGCAACTATTTATAAAATAATAAAAAGGCACTCGATGGCTTGCATAAAGAAACGTACCATTTACATGCAAACACCAGTGCTTGTCCATAAAATCCAAAGGACTGAAAGTGCAAAAGGCAGCTGAACTAGTTTGTAGTTAGTCTAAGTAACTCTGTTCCAAACAGTGCATTTTTTCTGGTTCCTGGTTCCTTCTAGTCTGCAGGTTGGGTGGAGCCTCTTCTCTCGATGCAGATGCTGTTTCAGAGACTTTAATACAGGGGTGGGCAATAAGTTTTGCAGTGGGGCCACTCCTTGAATTTTGGTAAGTCATCTTTGGCTGGCTCCAGGCCCCTGGAAGGGGCAGGGCCTTGGACATAAGGAGCAGGAGGAGAGTGTGTGTTGGCTGCTGCTAGGTAAGCTTCTGAAATACCATGCACTCTGTACAACCGGGAAAGCCTTCCTGCTCTGTCTCCCCTCCCTTGCTCTGCAGAGATAAGATATATGGGTGGGAGAGACAGAGAGCGAACTAGCTTTATGGGCAGGAGAGACTGAGCGCACGAACTGGCTTCCAGGGAAATCTTTAAAAACAATGCACTGCCTCATTGAGGCACTTCTTTCAGTCACTCACCATACGTCATACTGGAGTAGCTCTTCTCTATGTCCCTTTCTCCAACCCCTCTTCTGCAGAGATGGGGTACAGGCACAGGGAACACCCTGACTTCAGCACTCTCCTCTCATTCCCCCCCCCCCCCCCCAACCCTTAACAGCTAGCAGGAGGGTCCTGGGAGCAGCTTGGCTACAGGATGGAACAAGGTTGGAGCAAGAGAGGAGATGCTAAATACACACTGCTGGCTCCAAGTATGCGCACACTGCTAATCAGTGGGGCGAACTGTATTTTGCCCACTGCTGTTTTAAGATTGGGGTGGGCAAGATAGGGTCTGTGGGCTGGATCTGGTCTGCATCCACCCTGCCATTCCCCCACCCCAAGGCCAATCAAGACCTGGGGGTGAGGGAGATACCAGAAGTCTGCTCCTGCTGCCAGGGCGGAATGGCACCTAGAGGGAACCTCCAGCTGTTCAGAATGGTTGCTGGTTCTCTCTAGGTGCTGTGTGCTCCTGGCAGGATGAGAGTGGGGGGTGGGGGAGATACTTCACATGCTTCCCCACCCCAGGCCAATTAGGGCCTGGGAGCTGGGGATCATGTGAAGTCTCCTCCCCTGCCAGGGGTGGGCCACATCTAGAGGGAACAGCTCCCTTTTGCCTGAAGCCCTGTAAAGATTACTGCCCACCCCTGGTATAGACCAAGCCTTAGAAACAACTGTGAGAGCAGTTCAGTCCTTTTCAGTTCTTAGGCAAAAAACATCAGATCTCCTTACCCTGTTGAGGACTTTGATGAGCAAGAAATATATATATTTTTTAAAATTCTCTGAATCCTCATTGCGTTCCACCTGGCAAAAAAAACCCTCCCATGATCTCTTAAGGGTATTTCCCTTCACTGCCTCTCTAACTACATACTGAATGATGAAGAGATGCTATCCAAAATAGAGCACCAGACAAAAGAAGGTGATCCTACAGAAATGATGACCTCTTCCACTCATCACAAGACAAAAATGTTAAGACCTTAAAAAGGAGGAAAGCCAATAATTGCCTCAGCTTGACCTCTTCTCATAAACTCTAATACCTCCATCAAAGGATTTGCTTCAGGATTTTGAAAACTCTGTAATGGAGAAACTGGAGCATTTCTTCCCCAGGCATGTTTGAATATGAGTGGATTGATTTTGCTTTTTAAAATAGTGACTTTAAGTGTCTGACTGTATTGTGATTTTTAAGTAAGCAAGAAGGACTTGAGTTACTTTCTTAAAGAGAGGATGATTTTCATCAGCTGGTATAACTGTTAAAATATCTTGACTTACAACCACTGAATATAACCTTTACACTAAACATGGGGTTAGATTTTGTTTTGCTTTTTTGGGGTGGGGGTTGTTTGCTAATCAAGATACACTATATATACACATCCCTTTATTTAAGCAATTACATACATTAACTTACATTCATTCAGAGTTTTAATTTTTACGTTTGTTTGAAAAGACATTTACATACAAAATTATAACGTGATTTGTTCTATCCGTATTTGTAATTTGGAATTCAGTTAAAATGCACAATTAAAACATTTTAGTTAAATAAAACTAAATATGCAACATACATGTTTTTTGCATTTAAAACTGGCTCATTGAACAAAGGAAGTATTTGTAATTAGTAACCAGAAACAATCAATTCAGTTTTTGTCCTTCCAGTTTTTTGAACTAGTAGACCATATCGTCTTATGTCTTGTTTTTATTTATGGTTTTGTACAAGAAAGCAAGCTCATCTGTTTTTGAATTCCCAGTTTGCTTCTCAGTTTTGAATGAACTATTTGAATAAACAAAAACAGAAAAAAACATTTTATTTTGAGAAGAGGCTGGTGCTGTCAAGAGATGATTTAACACTTTAGCAACATCTGATGCCAAGTCTTAGCCAGTGAGTTCCATCAATTCAATGGGTGAATTTTCTTTTCAACTTGAACAACAAATTTTAATAGTTTGCCTTAATATAAATGATTCTGATTTCAAATTTTGATTATACATTTATTTTTAAGACATTTTTAAGTCTGTTTGTTTAATGGATTTTTAAAATTGGCTTTAGTGGGAATCCATTTGGAGGAAGGTGGTGGGATATCCAACCTCAGAGGATGAGCAAGCTAAATCTAAGGATAACTATCTCCTTTGCAGCATTTTAAAATAAGTTGCAATCCCCTTGTATTCCTCTTTTTGACTAAGCCATTAGGAAATAGTGGGGAAACTCCTGACAAAGGAGGCTTGTCACATGCTCAAATTCTAAAGCATCTTAGAATGTAGCCTGTTGTCCGAGTTCCCAAGTTGATGCTGTAGAGGCAGAAATGGTAAGCTCTGCAAAAAAATAAACCCTTCTGAATAATCCAGTTGAATATAAAGCTCTCAATACAGAAACTTCCTGAAAACTGATGATCCTCAAGGCCCATGATGAATGTAACAGAAGCTTGAGATCTTGAGTAGTGTTCGGGATGGGTGGCTTCTGTGAAGTTGGCAATAAGAATCATGACAGCAATTCAGTGACCAGAAGCCAACTCTGTCTTATGCGCTGGATAGCAGATAATTATCCAGAGCAAATCGTATGTGAATTTAGATTCACAGAATTCTGCTCCAGGAGAAATTGGATGTTAGAAAATGAGACAAATTAAAGTGTTCACTTTTGGAAGTACAAGAAACTATAAGACTCTGCTGTAAAGATGAGAACAAAATTTACTTCTAACCTCTTCTTATTGAGAGGCAGCAGAGTGGAGAATGACAGGGGCAGGTGGAAGCAGATACACATGCTGAGCTTTCCCCTGCCCCTCCATGCTTTTGCCTTTATAAGAGGTAGCAGCGTTGGGGGCAGGAGAGGATGCCACTGAGCAGTCTCTGTCCATGGCAGCCCAGGCTCACCATGGACAGAAGCTGCTCCGTAGGATGCTGGAGCAGCCTCTGTCTGCGGGGAGAGACCAAAGCATGTGGCGGCAGCTGGGAGCAGGTCTGCGCAACCTCGCGGGGCCAGCTCTCACTTGCCACCCCACACTGCTGCTCTCATACAGAGACAGCAGTATGGGGTGTTGGGGCTCCCCAGGAGTGGGGCTGAGAGCGCACTAGCTGCTGGTCCCACCCCTGGAGATTGTCGAATAATGGTGTAACTGCTACATTTTGATGCGGTTACACAGTAATTCAATTACTTGATATCTAATGTCCCTAGCATGAAGTTTCTTCAAGCAATTACTTTTCATGTAGTATTAAATTAAGGCTGAAGAATCATTTTGGAATTATTTTTTTCTGCCTTACTACGCTTAGTAAATCTCATCTATCCAACCCAGAATGGAAAATATAGTAACCTCGTAGCTTCCCTTGGGAATAAAGAAGTCCATTAGTTCAGTCTATTCAAGATGTGTCTGCATATCTACATGATAGCTTCCTTAGTAGATCAGTTAGAATTGCTCTACACGTTATTTCTAGTGCGGGATGTCTAATGCATGTGTTAGGCAGGATTGGTAGCACTGCCTGTTATAAAGTGTGAAGTGTCAGGTAATCATAAGACCCCATTTTCAATTACTTAAACTTTGTTGAAGTTTAACCATGTTGGCTGAAGGGTCCCCAGCCCTGGCTTAAACACTTACAAAGTGGTTCAAATTTCACAAGGACATTGAACTGGTTAAGATACTTGCACCACATTAAATTTTCAACATGCTGGCTGTGGCCTCTACTTAGAATCACAGAATTGTAGGATTGGGAGGGATCTCGAGAGATCATCTAAATCCAACCCCCTCCATTCAAGGCCAGACTAAGTATTATATAGCATCCCCAACTTGTAGCATAGTATTTTGGTTATGTCATAGTCAATCAATTTATGAATAATTTGGTGCGCCAATGTGTCCAAAAATTGCACAGATGTTAACGTTCATTAGTGTTAACTCTGATTGCCAGTGCTGGCAAAATAAATATGCTATCTTGGGTCAAGACATTCTGGTTATATAAATGGCAACTAGAAGAGATTGAAATCCTCAAATGCAGATTAATTCTGAAAATGCTTTGCAACAAAAAAATAAACTTTGTGATGTAATGATATTAGATGTCAGAGTCGATTCTGAGGGACTAGCAGAGCAAACAATGATTTTTAATGAAACCAAGGCATCAGTTGGTCAAAGCTGACTGTTTACCCATAAAAAATGAAATTAACAGAAGTAACTCATATGGGAGAGCAAAATTAATAGCATATAAATATGAATAACTCTGAACATCAAAAGGTCTCTGAGATCATGTGAATCTTTTGGAAAATTAGGAAGCCTTGCTCAATAGGCTTTTGAAACTTATGCCTTCAGTTTCCCCATCTCTGAAATACAGATTTTGAAGCCTTAATGGTGCCTGGGCTTTCCAGAGACCAGCCAAGTTAGGTCAGTTTGCAGACTAAGTTTGACATTCAGAAAAGACAGAAAGCCATCTTGCCAAACGTGAGGTAGTTTTGTGTCGTGACCCACTAAGGAAAAGTAAGAATTCTGTCAAAGCGCTGTGAATCCAACCAAACACAGGATGATGTGGTGACAGTCTATTTTTGGGTTCATGCCTTTTCCCAGAGGGGAGCTTTGAAGCACAAATCAGCAAAGCGCAATTTTCAGAGGCTTAAATTAACTGTTGAGCCAAATGTTACACTGAATTGCAGTTAAATGAATCACGGTGACACTATAAATTCTCCGAAGACTTTCTTTTGTGCAAGATAAAGAGGGAATAGAGTATTTTCCTTGGCATATTTTTTTAAAATTTGTGCCTACTTACTGTAACTCTCTCTGTTTGTTTAAAATACATGCCTGCAACCTGCCTTTTGCCTTGCAGTACTCAGGGGTAGCACTCAAGCCTTTTGTTTGTGGTGCCTGCCCTGGCTGTATAAAAGCAGTGCCTCTGTGTGGCCCTAGCCCTCAGAGCAGCTGCTGGCCACCCACAACGCGGCTCTGGCCCTGGCTGGGGACACTGGTGGAGCAGCTGCTGGCCACACACAACATAGCTCCAGCTCTGGCCCTGGCTGGAGACCCCAGAGAAACAAGCACTTACCATGAGGCCCACAGCTCCAGCCTTAGTGAAAGGCTGAAGCTAGGGCCAGGGCCATGTGGTGGCTGCCTAGCTGCTCCTAGAGCGGGCCAGCCACCTGACACATGGCCCTGCCACCGAACAGCTGAGCAACCACTGCACAGTTCTGTTGACGAGGTGGTAGGGCCTCAGATTCTTGGTGTGTGCCCACACAGGCGCTAATCTTAGAGTAGTGTTTCTTAAACTTTTTAAGACCAAGGAACACCAAACAATTTTTTTTGAGGAGCACCAAGAATATTTTTGTTGAGCCCCCCCCAAAAAAGTTGCTTGTCTCTTTAAGGGCAGTCATTTTGAACTCTGTTCTCCGTAGTACACCAGTGTGCCACAGAACACAGTTTAAGAAACCCAGCCGTAGAGGGAACACTGGTTGGTATTATGGAAGGATGAATTCTGGTTGCCCATGTCCTTGCCAACTTCTCTTCAGCAGTTTAGGTTTGACGTTGGTACTGAGTAGTAAGAATGTGCAAGAAAATGAGCTGAAGATAGTACTTGCCCCCGTATGTTTTTTACAATGCTTGTAATTTTATTGCATATTTCTTTTTAAGATCTTAATCAGTTCCTTGCAAATTTCAACAGCATCAGCAATAAGAGCTATTTCTCTGCATTTTGTTCTAGTCGACAGAAATAGGCTTCAGAGTACTCAGCATCTGTTCAACATTTCTCTTAAGTCCAATGTTGAGAACTTTTGCTGTGACAATTTTTTAATGATTTTGTTTACAAACTGTCATGAGATGAGGTCAGTTCTTGATACAATGATCAAAACAGTCCATTACAGAGTTCCCTCAAACGTCTTGTGGGAGAGTTAGCTTGGTTTGTCCCACTTTTTTCAGAGTAGCTGCTGCAAAGTGGTTGTCATGGACTTATTTTGCAATTTCAACATTAGCCTTTATTTCTGGAACACTGAAGTCTTTGGTTAGGAGGTGTATCAAATGAGCACTGCAACCATATATTATTAGCTTGGGACTTTCTTCATTCTCTTATTTTGCATACATTTTCAGCATTGTCTGTGACCAAGCTGCGTAATAGACATTTTGATTTTTTTCCACTGTCTTTTATAGCTTTTACTGCTACTGCTTGTAAGTATTCTTGTGTGTGTGTGTGTGTGTGTGTGTGTGTGTGTGTGTGTGTGTGCACATTTCCTGTTGAAACAATTGTTTTTGTAAAGATGACATTCCTTCTTTCTGTTGTCACACAAGCACATACAACAGGATCATTGTGGACATTACTCCACCAATCAAGACTCAGGTTAACAATTTTACCCTGTAGACTTTTAGTGCACACTCAATTTCTTTCATACACTTGATCCATCAATTTGCCTGCAACATCCACGCTGTTGGGTGGCCTGTATCCTGGTCTTAATGACTAAACCAGGTTAATGGAGTGTGGGTTCTCAGTCAGATGGAAAAGAGAATTTGTTGCATAAACAAACCGGGCAATTTTTTCATCAGTTACCTCTTTTTGTAATCTGCTAGTTCTTATCACAAACTTATCTATGGTTGTATCTTGATGGAGATTTTTTTTCTTTTTGCTATAGGTGATATACTGTGGCTGTGTGACATTGTAATCTATGGAAGTCACTGCCATGGCACTGCCTGCTGGTAACTCTGGGAATTAGTTCTTCAGGCCTGGCACACCCCTTTTTGGCTGGTGTCACGCCTGCTGTTACATTTTATCCTCCACCAATTTGGCTGTGTGTAGACTGACAAGTTTTTCTACAAAGTCATCTGCTTTTGCGGAAAAACTTGCCAGCTGTCTACACTGGCCGCTTGAGTTTCCGCAACAGCACTGATCTCATGTAAGATTGTCAGTGCTTTTGCGGAAATACTATGCTTCTCCCGTTCGGACAAAAGTCTTTTTCCGAATAACTTTTGCGCAAAAGGGCCAGTGTAGGCAGCAGAGAGTTGTTTTCCGCAAAAAAGCCCCGATCGCGAAAATGGTGATCGGGGCTTTTTTGCGGAAAAGCACGTCTAGAGTGGTCACGGGCGCTTTTCCGCAAAAAGTGCTTTTGCGGAAAAGCATCCCCCCAATCTAGATGCGCTTTTCCGAAAATGCTTTTAACAGAAAACTTTTCTGTTAAAAGCATTTCTGGAAAATCATGCCAGTGTAGATGTAGCCTTTGTGATAGGACACACATCCCTCCTAGACCTCAGCATCCCCTCTGGGTACTGCCCTGCTGCAGTGCCCCCACACTCTCGGGTCTTCTCTCCCAGAGAACACCCAACTCCCTATGCCTATCTTGCCTCAGTGACCTTACTACCAATCATCATCTAGCCTCTGCTTCGGGGCAAACTGCAGTCTGAAATGGCCACTCCACACTGGCAAGGAGGTGTGGATCTGCTGCCTGCTTGTAGCCCTAATACTCTCAGGCCTTGAGAGAAAGCCTCAGCCTGGGAGTTTGCTTGGTCACAGCTCCTCAGCCCTACCTGCCTTTCTCCAGCTCGCTCTGTATCAAGAAGCCTCTAGCTTCCCTGGCAGCCAGGTCCCTTCTGATCCACAGCTGGAGCAACAGTGAGTCTTTCCTCCCCTCCAGCAGCCTTTATTTATACTGCCCTCAGCTGGGCCCTAATTGGCTAATATCTACCACAGCTCCTGGCTCCAAAGCACCAGACCTCTCACAGGGCTGGATTTAACCCTTCTTAGGCCAATGAGAGGCAGATGCCCTGTCACAGACATACATGATATGGCTGAAACACTATCATTGACAGAACTTTGAAACTATAGAAAATGATGGTGATCTTGAAGGTGGATATTCTTCAGAATCCTGTATGTTGAGGACAGATTTTCCTAAACAAAATAAGTCAGTGCAGTTATTTAATATTACCATACTGCTCATTTAGTATTGCATTCACTGACACTTGGTACTAATTTAAAGATGAAATTATAAAAGGAAGATCTGCCTATTTCAGCTATTTTTTATCACAACTGCATAAAAAAAGTCCAGAATAGGGTTTGCCAGGTGTCCGGTATTGACCCGGACAGTCTGGAATTTTCACATCCTGTCTGGTGTGTTTTAAAAAAAAAAAATTCAGAAAATACTGGACACCTAAAATGTCTTGTATTTTCTGACTCCCCTCCTCTCTCCCCCCCACCCCCGGCCAGGAGGTGAAAATACTGAACACCTGGCAACCCTCTTACACTCAGCAACTGGACCTAGACCCTGGGCCCTCTGCCAGGTCCCCCCTCCCCCCTCCCCCCTCCAGGACACCACCCTCCCTCCCTCTGCCTCTTACCTGGTTCCGCAGAGGCTTGTCTTGTAGCTGGAAAGAAAAACAAAATGGCTACCAGCTATGTGGATTTTTTTCTCAACTTTGGTCTCGCCTATTTTTTTCTCTATTTTTTTCACATTGTTTTTTTGGGGGGGAGGGGGGCAAGGGTTGGGTTCGATATTTTTGGTTAAACTATCTGGCAACCTTAGTCCAGAAGGAAGATAGGCAGTCCTTAAGAAAAGTAAGAAAAAAAAAAATTTCCAACCTGAAGATCCTGCATGTTTAGACATGCTCCTTTCATCATCTTCAATGCAGCTTCCTCCTGAGAAGAAACACTTCTCATGGCATTGTTTTATTTGGGCAACCAGGCCTTGTATTTCTTTGAGCTTACATCCCTAGCTCAAACAGTTTCACTTTTGTTTCTATTGCCTGTCCCTCCCGTCTCACATTTATCTACTGACTTCTTTTCCTTGGCCATATCTATTCCGTCCCCAGCAATTCATTGAAGTTTTTGAAACTTTGCACCTTTTAGAGTGAAATAAGGGATTGACTCTCATAAACATTTACAGAGGGATGATAGGACTGAGGTCTGTTTTTTCTCACCTCTATATATTATTTATTTTAAAACAACATGCTTGCTAACAGCAAAAATATCTCTGGAGCCATTAATTCAAGTTGATAACTGCAAAATTAATCATCTCTGATGGTATCTTCTAGGCTGAACACTGAGTTCCATTGGGTTAGCTAGAAAGAGTTAACCTAAATAATCTATACAGAAGCCTCTGGAACCCCATAAGATTCATTTTCAAAACTTTTCTTAAACATTATATGAATATATTGTTTCCTATTATAGAATTAGAATTTCTCCCTATTCCATGATATATCTGAGCTATATTGCATACTTTTTTCCCCTCAAAGCGTTTTATGAAAAAACTGTTCTTTTTAAATGATTTTTTTTAATCCACCATTCATAGAATCATAGAATATTAGGACTGGAAGGGACCTTGAGAGGTCGAGTCCACTCCCCTGCCCTCATGGCAGGGCCGAGTACTGACTAGACCAGTGGTTCTCAACGGTGGGCCATATGGCTCCCCAGGGGCTATGCCCTACCTCTAGGGGGGCCATATGGAAAAAACGGAACATTAGGTAAATTATGTACCCTTTTTTCCAACTAACAGTGGCTATAAGGGGGGCCACAGAGGTAAATGAGGCTCAGAAGGAGGCCATGAGCAAAAATAGGTTGAGAAACACTGGACTTAGACATTTATCTAACCTACTCTTAAATATCTCCAGAGATGGAGATTCTACAACCTCCTTGGGCAATTTATTCCAGTGTTTGACCACCCTGACAGGAACTTTTTCCTAATATCTAATCTAAACCTCCCTTGCTGCAGTTTAAGCCCATTGCTATCCTCAGAGGCCAAGATGAACAAGTTTTCTCCCTCCTCCCTATGACACCCTTTTAGTTACCTGAAAACAGCTATCATGTTCCCCCTCAGTCTTCACTTTCTAAACTAAACAAACCCAATTCTTTCATCCTTCCTTCATAGGTCATGTTCTCTAGACCTTTAATCATTCTTGTTGCTCTTCTCTGGACCCTCTCCAATTTCACCATATCTTTCTTGAAATGCGGTGCCCAGAACTAGACACAATATTCCAACTGAGGCCTAACCAGCGCAGAGTAGAGCAGAAGAATGACTTCTTGTGTCTTGCTCACAACACACCTGTTAATTTATACACTTTCATATTGTAACCTTGGGTTTAAGATTTTCTTTACAACAGAGGGGAAGTCCTTTTTTGCAAGATTATTTGTACAGAAATGGGCATGTGCTTATAGTCAAGAAAAAGCAAAATGTTGCTTACAGTAATTGCATTTGAAAGTCTTTTGATTTTTCTTAAACACTGAGGAAAATGAAATGCAAAAAGCACATCTAAACTGTTCAAAAGCAGTTAGGAGACATTATGAAAAGTCCTTGGTTGTGTGTGTATGGAGGAGAAGGGTTGTTTATTTTTAGGAAAGATGACCTGTGTTCAATTGAATGTGCTATGAGAGCAAAGCATACTGAATAAATATCTTTGAGCTCTGATGTTTGTATTACTGTGTTTACAGGTCCAACGCAGATACCAGTAATAGTTTCACATTAATACCTCACATATAGATTAATATTTTGAAACTAATGAATACAAGTCTGCATAAAGTAGCAGTTGGTAATGATTTAAAAGAAAAAGCAAGGGTTGCAATAATTTAACGAGTTGGCCACTTGAGATCAGAAGAGTTCTTTCGGTGAGCTGCCAATAAATTACAAGACAAGCAACAGAAATACAGAATATAGTATAAATTCATAGAATTAAGTAGCAAATGCCTCTGTTACCATTTCATGATTTGATTGATCTAATGTCAAGTGATCTCAGTCTTTCTTCATTCCTAATGTAGAATCTAAGGAATTGGAATATATGAAATACAGGAAAAACTGGAATTCAAATAGCTGCTGTACATTTCAAGCATTAAAGCTCTGTGCTTGCAAATAGTTATGCACGCTTTCACTATTTAAATAGACTGTTGAAGCCAGTGTTACTACTTACTCTTACAGCTAAGCACATGCATAAATTTGCATGATCGGGGCCCCATCATGGAGAGCAAATGACTTGCTTTTTAAGACTTCACTGTTCAAAATATTTTTATCTGAGATTCCTTAATTTTCCTAGCTAGCACTATTGGGGTCAATCTTGCACCCCAGGTACAACTGTATTTCAATTATACTTTGTATGTATGACATATGAAGTACTTTAGAATACCTAAGAATGAAAGGCCCAATAAAAATATAGACTACAGTTAAGTGAACAAGTGCAGTTTGCTCTACACAACTAGATTGCAAGCACTTATAAACAAAACTCCTGTAGCAGCTAAAGCTCAGATTGTATTATCTGGTTTACAGGTTGTTACTAAAGTTAATGATAGTGAGACTGGAACTAATTTAACAATTTTGTTTATGCATAAACCAGAAAAGAATCAAGCTCAGCTCAGATGTGTAACATGATCGGAATAGCCGAGATGCATAAAAACATAAATGGTAAAAGTTGTTTTTGTCTGTGCACAGAAGGCAGAAATATCAAGTAAGGTTAATCTTTGCTGCTGCTTTACTGCACTGCAACTTTCTGGCTCAAGGTATGAAAAATACCACCCCTCCTCCCAGTTCAGCAAGTTACAGTGCTGTCAAGTGCCAGTGTAAACAGGCTCCCCTCCCAGTGCTGTTAGCTCCTCTCTCAGGGAGGTGGTTTACATAAAGTGCTCAGTGAGCTCTTTCCCAGTGCTTCTACCACAGCTTCACTTTCAATTAAAGTGCTGACAGGGCTGCACTTTAATTTTAGAATTATAGACAAAGACTAAGGCAGTGCCAGATATTTGACTGGACTCACCATTTTAAAATCTCACCATATATTTTATTGTATATTCTCTCATCCAGGGGCAACTAGTGAAGGACAATCAATGGCCATATGACTTCCCTCTTTTCTCCCCCCCCCCCCCATGACTCCTCCCTGTACCGCCTCTAGCCTGGGATAGGACTGAGACAAACCTCTTCTGCTGTAAGCCTAGACTCTCCCCTGACCTACTTCTTCTCTCAATCCTTAACCACCTATCAGTGCTGCTTGGTGATGGTGGGGATGGGGGGGAATAGTGAGGACTGGCACTGACAGCAGGCGTTGCCTCCCGCACACTCAGCAGCAGTAAACCGAAAGACCCTCAACCTGCTCTGCTCTGCCTGGCCAGCCAGGTCACTCCACTTTCAATCGGTGATGTTAGGGTTGCCAGGTGTCCGGCATTTGTGCTCTGTCTGGTAAAATAATCAGACAATACCGGACATGTGCAATGCCTGGTATTTTCTGATTTTTTCCAGCTGTGCACCTGACAGAAGCCTGCCGTGGGCGGCAGGGAGTGGCTGGGAGTCCCAGCTGGGAGGTGGGGCCGCCATTTCCACGGGGAGCCCTTAGTTGGTTGAGTGTGAGGAGGAGGGGAAGCCTCCTCCTCACTCATGCGTTGCTAGGAGCCTGCGTGGGACAGGCAGCACCCCAGGATCTACAAGTGCCCAGGTCAGTCCCACTCCGCGCCGGCCAATTTGCTCACTGCCCCCCATCCCTTCCAAGCTGGCTGGTTCTCCCCCACTTCCCCTCCTGATCTTCCTTGGCCAGCCCCCCTGCACCGCCCCCTAGCTCTGCTTCCTGCCGGCCCGTTCCTCTTCCTGATCTCCCTTGGCCAGCACTGCTGTACCATTCTCCCCTCCCCCCCAGCTCTGCTTCCCACCCCCCTTCCTGCCGGCCAGCCCCGACACCCCCAGCTGTGCTTCCCTGCCGGCCGGTTCCTCCTGTCCAGCCTTGTGGCCCTGACCCCCCCCCCCCCACACACACACACACCTCTGCTTCCCGTCTCCCCTCCCTCCCCCTTCCACGATCAAGTGTGTCCAGTTTTTTTTTTGGGGGGGGGTCTACCTGGTAACCCTAGATGTTAGACCTAAGACTGACCTGGTAAGAGGACCTTTAGAAAGATGGGTCCCCCAGTATTACAAAGGGAGGAAAAAAAGGTTATCCAACTAATTGCTGTTTCAAACTTTACTTGTAGTTTTCCTGGCCCCTCAAAGGAATAGATTTTACAAAAGTTGAATTTTTTCTTTTGTGCAGAAAATGAGACGCTTTTGGGTTGAATTGCTCTACCACTAAAAAAAGAAATAAAATCAATATCAAATTAGCTTTCAAACTCAAAAGCCTTATCAATATATGATGTTCCACTCTCCCTCCCGATAGGCCCCAAACCTGCCGTCTCCAGACCCGCTGCTTATTCCCCATGGCATGGTCAGGGGTTTTCCCAAATGTGGAGCGCCCCCACCCCAACACAGGGGCCATTCCAATATTTTGGTAAGTGGTCAAAGACTGCACTTTTCTATGAAGGGGATGTGAGGTCTGGATGGAGGTTGGGTGTAGAAGTGAGCTCAGGGTAGGGGATACGGGCATAGGAGAGGTATAAGGTGCGAGAGAAAGTTTGGGTGAAGTAGGGGGTTTACCGCACACAAAGCTTCCTCCTACCGCCAATGAAGAGGCATATGGAGTAACCAGCTATTCTGAGCTCTGGAGCTGCTCCTTGAACATGAGTCCAGTGGGGTGTGCTGCAAGTTGGATTGAAAGGCTTTGCTGGCCTGATCTGACCCCAGGCAGTATCTTGCCCATCCCTGCTCTCCAGCTGGAACTAAACGCGAGTTGGCTCTCACTTAAGGTTATAGAGCAAACTCATTCTTTCTCTCTGTAAGTGGTCAAAGTGCCACTAGATGAGACAGTACAGTACACTATGCTCAGTAGGTATGTGGGTTACACCTCAATAACTCTGTTAGTCTTTAAGGTACCACCGGTCTCCTTGTTATTGTAGATACAGACTAACACTCTGAGACTTTGTACCACATCAAGCAACTTGAAAAGATGCATAATGTTATAGCAGACCCTTACACTTCTCTGTAATCAAATCTCAGTGCAACAAAAAGGAAGCTCTCCTTTTCCCCAAGTATCTTTTTTAGTCAGTCAATAAAACCAGATGTGTCCAGGTTTCATGGCCAGTGGCCTGGATACCAGCAAAAAGGAGGGAAGGACATAGATCACATGGGAGAGCAGTTCCCTGTTCTCAGTTTCTGTGTTCACATTCATTTACTATGGAGCAGCCATTACATAGAGGGTCCAATTTAGACCTTGTAGGCCTGAGCTGCAGTTTGCTCAGTTACTCTGAGAACACTGCATATGCAGTCTTGCTATGAGAGGCTCAAACATGCTTACTTAGGGCACAACCTCAAATATGTTAGCTGCTAAATGTCAAATAACCCTACTGAGCATGTGTAAACAGCAGTTTTTCAAAGGATTGTAAGTTGACCACATTTGGACAGATTCTCAGCACGGCACGGCAAAATGCACATCCATGATACATGCATGCCTTTTTCAGATTTGAAGTTTTTGTTCCAAACCATGGGAGGAGATAGAGCTTTCCAAAAAAGATGCTGACAATATTTTTTTAATACTGAGGGGAAAAAACCAGCCTCTTTCAAAAAATGGCCGCTTCACTTTGACTTAAGTTTCAAACAAAAAATAAAAGTCTGAGGCACTCTAAGCAAGAAAAGTTTCTGACCAGTTAAATTTTGGAAAAATTATCAGCATCTGAAAATATGGTCATCTTTTGGGAAATGTCAGGCAACTTTAATCATAAGATGGTATCATGAGCTTTCGTGCGTATAACCCACTTTGAAAAGTGGGTTGTACCCACAAAAGCTCATGATACCATCTACATGTTTTGTTAGTCTTTAAAGTTTTAGTAGACTTTTTTTTTTTTAAGTTTTTCCAGTTACAGACTAACTCAGCTACCTCCTGAAGCTTTAATAAAAAGCAGGGCTCCTAGCCCTAATTATACATTTTGCTAACGTATAATGTAATTAATACTTGTTTTTACTGAGTCCACTAGAATAAAACTAAGTCCATAAGTCTGAAAATGAATGCATGTTTAATTTTATTTTAAGCATGAAACTAAGTGTTTGTTAGATCAGGGCTTAAAAAAATAAACAGAAAAATAGATGCTTGAAAGCTTGCAGTTTTTAAAATTGACTTATTTTTTAATAGTTAAATTGCGACAAAATATCTTTAAATGGCATACTCTGAAACTAAAACAAATCTTTTAAAATATTTTAAATATATTTTTCTACTTGCTTGCTAATATTTAGTATGGTCTTTTGGGTGGGCCTAGGAGTAATTCCATGACACCTACTTCAGTAACACCCTTATCTTTCTCATTTGTTCACTTGCCTGGCTGCTCCTTCCATATGTTTTCTATACATATGCCTTCCTTGCTATTTAGTTTTCATCTCGGCTGCTATTGTTACTGGCAAATGCCTGCTTGCAGAACTAGGGAGAGAGTATACAAGTTACCTCCCCAGATCAATATGTACCAGCATTGGTATCACATTAGTGCATAAGACAGGCAATGCTAAGGGACAGACTATAGTACATGGAAATCAACAAACATGCATAGTCTACTACAGGCAGTCCCCGGTTACATACAAGATAGGGACTGTAGGTTTGTTCTTAAGTTGAATTTGTATGTAAGTCGAAACTGGTACATATTGTAAGGGAAACTCTAGCCAAACATTTCTCCAAAACTCATTAACAATTCATCAACCCAACCTGTTGCAGCGGGTCCGTCGCCACAGCAACAGCCCCTTCCGTGCACCCTCATTGGCTGAGCAAGAGAATGTATCCATTGAGACGTTCTGTGTTTGTATCCATTGAGGAGCTGCCTGGCGCTGGGGGTGTGTGGGGCTGATTCAAAGGGACATTGAGCACATCAAGGGGCCAGAGCCGCGGCGGAGGAGGAGGGGAAATCACGATGCGAGAAGCAGGGGGAGCCGGGGCTGATGAGCCGCATGCCAGGGGCCAGAGGGAGAGGGTTTCCCACCAGAGCAGGGACCATGTGTTGTGCTCAGTCAGGCGGCGCGTCTTGGCGGTCCCGCGCCCGTGTCCTCCGCGGCGAGAAAAGCCGCTCCACGTCTCCCTGGTCTGCGGGGGGGGGGGGGGGGACGCAGCTAGTGCGGGGTTGGCTCATCCCGTTTGTAAGTAGGGATCTGACCTAAGTCGGATCCACGTAACCCGGGGGACTGCCTGTACTACAGATCACCACTGCACTAGTCAGAGTTACCAGAGTTGAGGGTACTGCACTAGATGTCATATAGTAAAGTTCCCAGATCTGGCTCAATCATGTGAATCCAGAAATCTCTGGGATAGTCCTGTTGGCAGTGCTGAGTAGGATCCCAGGGCATGCACTTCATATATCAATGGAGAACTTAGGAGCACTGTGTACGGAAGAGTTTGTCCCTCTCGGAAGTGTGGCCAAAGAGTATGCAATGCTGTTTTTAAATATAATGAGTGATTGAAAGCTTTGTGAAATTGTGACACTTCACACAAAGTTAAATGATTTCATGATCTGGATGTGGTGCTGACAGTGTATATAGAATTTCTCAAATCACTCCAGATTTTCCTGTAAGAAGGTCCAGGTTTATGACCCATGTAGCAATAAATATTCACAGAAATCCGGTCAAATATACTAAGTAAACTAACTGAAACAATAGAGAAAATTGTTTTTCTGTAATCTTTCCATTCGTCATCTTGTTAATTGTAACAATAAAACATTTTTAGATAGAAATTCCGAGTTTCATTATTGAGTTTCATTTTGCAATGAAAACTGCCATAGAATCCTTAAAGCCCATGAGACCATTCAGGATCTCTGTCTTTAACATTGGGTCTGGAAAATCCTCATGAATTTGATTGGTATTCACTTTACCTATGTAGTCGTCCAAGGAAAAGGATGGATTGACCCTATTAGGATCCAAAATTCGTGTTTCAGGGAAGCTGATTATTTTCATCCTGTGATTTAGATCATCAGAACTTTCATTTGTAAATTTGTCTAAATAAATTGATGGTTTAAAATATTTCCACGTTCCAAATGTACAGATTTTTTATTTCTCTAAAAATTGAAACAGACACCTGTTATCTCTGTACAGAGCCTTATTCCTCGTTATGCATATTAAAATGCATCTTCTAATACAGATTAATAGAAATAATAGATAATGTGTAGTTTTTAATTGAGATAGCTTAATGGATTTTTAATCTATTTGTAGAACAGGTAAGGGCTCTGGAAATTAGTTCATACTTTTCACAGCTTCCTCTGTTTGTCTGGGTTGTTAAGAAGGCAGACAATTTATATTTACTCTTATCTTGCATATGAAAAATGTGACTACTGTATTCCTGTTCCTGTTTTCTGACAAGATTGCTTGGTGTTTCTCCAATCACAGGTATTAGAAACATGGTGGCTGCTAGTTTTGCTCTCCCTTTTGCTCTTTGATCCTAGCTTTCTCGTGTTCTCTTTTTCTCTAACATTTCATTGTCATGATGAAGAAATTCTGTGAGTAAACATTTTATTCCAGTGAATACTTGCTTATACATTTATTTAAAAATTGAAGCTTTAGCTTGAGTATAGTTAATGAAACTCTATCCTCGTGCAACTATTGTTACAAAAAACACTTCATGCTCTTTTCTCCTAGCTTTGCTACTTAATTATGTTCTCCATGTATAATAAACTTTTTGTTACTGCTACTCTATTCAGGGATTTTTCATTATATATCCCTATGTGTGTTCCTATTCATCCTCTTTCTCTCAGACATAATATTAAAATACATTTGTGTTTATCTTCTCAAAATTGCTTCTTATGCAATTCAACCCCAACCAAAATTGTATCTCCTTTTATGTAATAGAATTCCTTATTTTCTGTATTTTATTAAGCTTACCAAGAGAATATTTTGATTCTTCTATCAGAAAAACTTGAAAGCTTTAAAATTTTTGAATGAACCAATTTTTTTTTCCTTCTAGTGAGAATACATATTCTTCTGTTAAAGCACATGAAAATGTGTATATTAAAATAGTAGCCAGATAAAAAAGGGAAGCTACACAGCATTATGTGAAATCAAAGCTCACTTTAAATGTTTTGTTCTATATTTTCTGACACATTTAGCTTAATTAGGACCATAGAACTTATCAGATAAGACAGACCAAATGTCTTTCTAGTCAGTTATTCTGTCTCAAGTAGAGACTAGCATCAGACCATGTCTTCACTGCTGCTAAATAGAATTCTGAGGGTGCCCGTTGACTCCTCGATTAGTTTATTCCCATTGACCCCTTCTGTGGAAATGGTGCCAAAGGTCGAATGAAAGTACATTGACTCCAGTAATTAATGTAGCAATTCAAGCTTCCAGGTAAGTATAGACAAGGCCTCAGATGATTCAGAAAAGAATATAAAAGATTTCCTGAACAGCGTATCTATAGGGCAAATTATCTCACATCAGGCAGTTAATCCTTTCCTGGAGCATCAGAATGTTTCTTCTACATTTTTGTCTTACTTAGCCAAGGATGATGGACTTGAGACATTTACATTGATCATTTATAGTTATCTGGTGCATGTATGGCCGAGGCAAATGGTTACTTCCTTTATAATCCCTTATGAGAATGAGCCTAGGTGAATGTGCTTACCACAGCTGTATGCAGTGGGGTCCTTTTTTGGCAGCTTGGAAAAATAGGGATTGTTACCCCTTTGCGGGTAGCAATTGGTAGCAGGAGGTGAGAAAGACGAAAGAAAGGAAAGGAAAGGAATCGTTTGACCCCAGGTTCTGATTGCGGGGCAGGGAAGGTCCAGTTTCTTCCAGATGTGCAGAAGTTAGGGCATTTATACCTTGGCCAGTCCCAAATAAGCTGTCTTTTACTTGGATCGGGCTGACAGAATCTACAGTTTCCACTCATGAAATCTGAAAAAACCCTGGTTTCCTTCATGACCTGCAATGGGTATTATACTGGTCACCACTTTTTCCAAAGGGACTGGAGAAAAAAATCTCTTTCTGACAGATTGTCCAAGAAGTGAGTTTTCACTTTTCCCCAGTGTAGGTTTGGGGTGGCGGAAGGAGGTTTAGGGTATATCTACACTACATGGCTTCGTCGACCGAGCCATCTAGATGAGCTTTGTAGACATAGCAAAATGAAGCGGTGATTTAAATAATCGCCGCTTCATTTACATCAAAATGGCTGCCACGCTGTTCCGATGAGCTGTTTGTCGGCTTAGCGCGGTAGTCTGGATGCTCTGCAGTCAACATCAAAAGCCTTTGTCGACCGTCCCGTTGTGCCTCGTGGGATGAGGTTTACCGGGACGGTCAACAAAGGCTTGTGATGTCGACTGCGGAGCGTCCAGACTACCGCACTGAGCCGACAAACAGCTCATCGGCACAGCACGGCAGCCATTTTGATGCAAATGAAGCGGCAGTTATTTAAATCGCCGCTTCATTTTACTATGTCTACAAAGCTCATCTACATGGCTCCGTCGACGGAACTATGTGGTATAGACATACCCTTAGGCTATGTCTACACTCACGGCTTCTTGCGCGAGTAATATGCAAATGAGGCTAAGCGTGGAATATCGCCGAGCCTCGTTTGCATACCTAATGAGCCACCATTTTTTTCAGAAGAGGCTCTTGCGCAAGAAAGAGCATCTACACTGCCCCTTCTTGCACAAGAAAAACCCTTATGCGCAATGCCGTTCTTCCTGTCAAGTAATAGGTGTAACGACATTGTGTAAGAGGGTTTTTCTTGTGCAAGAAGGGGCAGTGTAGATGCTGCTTCTTGCACAAGAGCCTCTTCTTAAAAAAATGGTATCTCATTAGGTAGGCAAATGAGGCTCGGCGATATTCCACGCTTATCCTCATTTGCATATTCATTGCGCAAGAAGCCGCAAGTGTAGACATAGCCTTAGAGTGTAATGTCATTATGGAAAGGACATGGTAATTAGATAAAAGAGTTTGGGAAAGGATTTAAAGGAAAGCATCCCTTAAGGGAGATGTGGAAAGGGTTTTCAGGAAGTCCTAAGTCCAATACAAGGCGGAGCCACCTTCCTTTTTTTCTGTATTTACACAATAGATATTTTAGATGAATAAAGTTGCCACCTAATTATACCACATACAGTGCCTTCTATCTTTCTTTGGTGTAATGGGACAACAACAATGTGGGAATGAGATGAGTTTATCTCTGAGGCTATGGCTACACTGCCTTTTTTTGCGGCACAGGATATACAAATCGTGTTCTCATTTCCATATCTTCTGATTCTTTTTGCAGAAGAGGTTTTGCCAATAAAAAGCCCCATGTAGGTGGGGCCATCGGTAGGGAAAAAAACCTTTTTTCACAAGATCCCTTATTCCTCAAAAGTCAAGGTTTACAGGAACTTGCGAAAAAGGGTTTTTTTTTTCCGATTAATGGTCCCGTCTACACAGGGCTTTTTATCGACAAAACCTCTTCTGCAAAAAGAATCGGAATAAGATATGCAAATGAGAACAATTTGAATATGCTTCCTCTTCCACAAAAAAAGGCAATGTAGCCGTAGCCTGAATGTGCCTGTGTTGTTTGTAGGTTTTTTTTCTTGATAGTGGGTTGGGTTGTCTCTAAGTGTGCTTAAGTCATGCAGCAATACAAAAACTGTAGATAACTAGCAGATAGACAGAAACAGTAAATTTAAAAAAATAAGCAGTGAACCAAAATCACTCCTTACACCTGCCTTCATGGACTGTCAATATAAAATTAATGTATCAAATTGACCATTCTATATGCAAATTAGGAATGTATTTATGTGTTCATAATGCACAAATCATATACTACACATCTACACTTTCATAATGGTCTCTCTGTACTACATAATGAATAATGAGAAAATTCTCAAGTTAGAATGTTGTATTAATGTTTTGGCAGTATGTAGAAAAAAAGTTAAATAAACTATGACAACATTTTGAAAAGCTTTATTTTTTCCTGTTTATGAGTTAATTATCAAAAAGTAAGTTGTCTCAAAATATTAAGATGGGAAACCATTTATGAAGTATATGTTCCATGAAACTGTAAACAGTTTTAAAAAATCATGTTTTCCCTTCTGCTTGTCAATTTTTATGTGTGTATTCTCTGTAATATTTGAATGTAATATGTTTGTCTTTTGGGGGAGGGATATTTTAATGTCTGGTTTGGTGATTGTATGAAATTCACTAAGGGGAGCTACATTTTTGCCCTGGGGCAAAGTTGGTAAGGATGTCAGAGTATTTATTAGTTACATCGTGTCAGGATAATTGTTAATTATATCTGCAGTGATGCAGTTAAGTGAAATAATTGTCAGAAGAAATGCCAGTTGATGGTCATCTTCACCTCTCTCCTTAGTGTATCTGGGCTGATTAAAAAAGGAATTAAGACTATTTCCGATTTCTCTTATGCGTTTGTTTATTGCTGACTTCTGCCAAGACTGCTACTAGTTTTGCACATGGTGCAGTAAAGACTTTTTTGAGAGAGAGGTTGCTAATCACAGCTGCATATGTAATAGAGCGAATCATAAAGCAGTACTTCGTGTTTCCCAAAAATGTATTACAGCTGAGATGAAATAATTTTGATTTTTTTAAAGATAATTTAATATTAGTCACTAGAAATTGTGTTACTCACCGTTGGAGGAAGATATTTAGCATATTCATATTTGTAAGTGATGTCTTCTGCTAACTAGATTGAGCTTTCAGTTGAGAATTGAATAACTTTGAAATAAATCTATGTAATGCTGCTATGGTTATGCCTTTTCTTGACTGACTTTTGTCCTGTACATGTTAACATTAATTTGTATTACATTTGTAGGGATGCCTCATTTGGAAACTGCACATACAATCTCAAAATCCTGGATTGCTTACAGGGAATAAAAAAGGTAATAACATTTACTGTAAATTGCAATGATTCTTTTAAAAAATTAAACTGAAATCGGATGGATTTTTTTTTTGTAAATTTGCCAAGAAAAAGTCATCTCTTGCCACAAAATTCGAAAGAGTGAGGACTTCTTTCAAATGCTGAGAGTAGGAGAAAGTGTTAAACTATTAATTTATTATTTAACCACCACTTGAGTTTTACATACTTCTGAAGGTCAGTAGATGTGTATAAACTTGTATATACTCCAAACCTCTTCTGTGTTGAAATGTTTCTGTAACAAGTTAGTGGCTCAAATTAAAAATTAGTACAAAGGAATAACTTAAACTAGTACTTATTGAGAAAACAAACTAAGATTTCATTAAAATTTCATCTAACTGGTATTTCACAAACAGTAGCTTTATCACAGCACTTATGAATAACAGTGAGAAAATTAACAATGCTTAATCAATTTTTATTACTAGTTTTATTCTCATTATAACCCGTACTAAATAAAATTCTTGGCCCACTGACTTTTATGATCTGAAATAGCTTTCCAGCCTTTCCAAAACTGTTGAAAAAGAAAAAGAGTAATGCAATTACTATAACTTGCTTTGCTTGTATTGAACCATTCCCTTCATGCAGCAATTTGACTAGTCTTGAGTATTTCTTCATTTTCAATTTATGGTTTTCAAATTGGATTTTCACTTTATGATTTTTGTGTCAAACTTATCAAGAAAACTAGCTTAAAAAATTTATATGTATATTTGTTAGTCTCCTAAGTGGTGTTTCTGATGGCAGCAAAATAAATAGTTCTGATTTTGAAAGCAGTACTTCTTTGCTTCCTCCACCTTCACTTCAGTTTGGCCAAAAATTGCATTGCTGTTTGGGTCTTTCTTGTGATATTCATGTAACATTGCCTGAAACTATACTGGGTATACTGAATCCACCTAATGTACCTTAGAGACAAAGCTAGGTACTTTGTAGTATTGTATTAGGCATTCATTATACAGTTTTCAATGGGACTGGTGCAGCTGACGAAATAAGTACTTTCTAGAAAACATATGACAAGATGCCAACATTAAAAATAAAAACAAAATTGTCAGGGTCCCTAAATTCAGGAAATTGTCTTAAAAATGGAAATTACAAATATATATTTATGGGGAGTTACCTTCTGGTTTTTGGACTGATAGGGTACACTAAGCTTTACTTTACAAGCCTGAGGGGAACGAGTTTTGTTATTAAATGCAACCTGAGATTCTTGTCTATTCACGTGACTCTGATAGGTGGGGTTTTAAGAAACACACCAGCTACGAGATTTTAATTAGTAACATTATACTACAAGATAGATGAACAGAATTTGGCCCTATCTCATCATTGACATCAGTAGAATCACTTGCTTCGGTGATGAGAGTAGGATTTGTCTTAACTTTTATATTAGTCACCAGTAGAAATATGCAATCTTAATTGTTCTGCAAGGGTATTGAAGCTAAATTGTTTCTTTAAAATAAACCAAAAGACAACAACTTCTTAGCTGAATATTTTTGAACTCCTTACATTGGTTTGAGAGGTCCTGCCAGTGAATAAGGCACAAGCACTAGGAAATCTCGCTGAGAGATCTGGGAGATGTCTAGAAAGAGCTGTTGTAGGAACGTACAATAGTGCACATGAAATGAATGTGTGTTCATCAGCAAGGATAGGGATCACAATTTTTGTTTGTTCCATGATAGTGGTCATTACTGAAGTTCTAACCCACTGACCTGCAAAGCCAAAAACATTTTAAATTGAAATCTCCTCTAAATCTAAAGCAAAATTCTTGGCCTGCTTTATTAATTTGGAAGAAACTATTTTTTTCTGCCTTTAAAAGTTTATGCTTGGCATTGTAGAATTACACAATGGATTTTTCACCTATTGCAGAAACTAGTTTAAATGTTCCTTAATCCCAAAGCACATTTTGTATAATGTACATTAATCAGAAGATGGATGTATCTAGTTCAATGGTATAAATACATATGCTAACATGCTGCAGAAGTCTACTTCATTTATTCCCCAAAGACAGTTAATGCCACGTCTTTCTTCATTCACAAGACGTTATAGACTTAATTATTATCAGCCAGGGTATGTCTACACTTGCACCCTAGTTCGAACAATGGATGCAAATGCAGGCTTTTGAAATAGTCAATGAAGTGGGGATTTAAATATCCCGCGCTTCATTACCATGATCTCGCCGGTGAGCTAGTTCGAATCACAGGTGATTAGAACCAGGAAGTGCGTGCTGGGACGTGTTAGTTCGAACCAAACCCCTTGGTTTGTACTAACGTTACTCTTCCCCAAAAAATGAGGACTAGGGTGCAAGTGTAGACATACCCCCAGAATAAAAAAAAAAAGTTTATGCAAAATTGGAAGACTCCTACAGTGCTTCACAAAATATATATTCCACCAAAAAAAAGTTGGAAAACATATAGATGCATAATTAACAATTAGAATTAGAGAATACCAAAATACAGGTTGCACACACAAACATAGCCCTTTTGCCCATTTGCATAAACAGTATGATCTTTAATTATGTACTCTCATATTATTTCTGAAGTATAATATATATGTATACATTTTTCACTTACCTTAGGGCACATCTTCACTCACTGAGCTGGAGATCAATATTCTGGCATTCAGTTTAGCAGGTGTAGTGTCAAGCCCATAAGCGGGGGGGGGGGCAAAGGTGCAAAAGCACCTCACTATGGTCCTCCAAGTAAGCATGCTCCAGCCAACCAGGAGAAGGCAGGAGCAGTGTGCTGCCCAACCCTCCCTTGTTCATGCTCTGACTAGCCAGGCGAAGGCTGAGGCTGATTTCCTTGCTTTGGGGCCCCTAGGGGGTGCATTCACACCCTTGCAGTCGACATTTCCAGAAAAAAGTACCCCACAATGAAATTCCTGCATATAGGCCTGAATATAGACCCATAAATTGAACACTAAGGGCAACTCTGGCCAGCATTTGTACTCTTTGCAGTTGTGAGGAGTAAGGGAGGCCAGGCCGACAGGAGCATTTGTTCCTGTCGGTCTCCTGCAGTGGAGATGGCGCCAAGCTTGTCTTAATGTAAGCCAGTTCCAACGAGGTATTCTATGTAGCTGGAGGAATATTCCCTAAGCCAGGGGTGGGGAAAAGGGCCTTTGTGAGCTGGATCTGTCCCACTAAGTGGGTTGATCTGGCCCGCAGAGGTCATGCTGCTCTCTTGCCCTCAGGCCAATTAGGGCCTAGGGACTGGGGAGCACATGGCACTTAGAGTCAAACCTGGCAGTTGACTGGCGGGGGAATCTGCTGCTCAGCTGGCGGGTGACTCTAGACACAGAGCTTCCTTGCAGGGTGGGAGCAGACTTTGCGAGCTTCCCCTGCCCCCAGGCCCTGATTCACCTGGGAGCAGGGAGGAACGCGCAAAGTCTTCTCCCAATACCAGGCAGTGGGTGCTTCGAGGGAAATTCCAGCTGTTCAGAACAGCTGGCAGTTCTCTGGAGGGGGATGGGGGCAAAGACTTCACGCACTCCCCAACCCGCAGACCAGTTGGGCTCTGTGAGTGTGGAAGCACAGAAACGTCCTGGCCCCACCCCTTCCATCCGAGGATCTGCCACTTCCACCTGAGGGGCCATTCCAAAAATTTCTGAAGTGGCCCCTAGTCAAAAAATTATTGCCTACTCTTACCTTAAGCCAACCTACAAGGTCTTGTATAGACCTGGCCTTATACTACATTTTCTACTCTGTATGTCAGACAGACTCCATAAGTCATTTATTCCAAAAAATGTTGAAGGAAGATATCTTGTTCTCATTCATTGTGCACCTTACACACACTATATAAAATACATAACACTATATAAAATAATAAGTAGTTAAAAATATTCAATTTTATTATTTGAGAAGAAGTAGAGTCTGCTAATGTAATCAAAGGCTCCCTTGAAGAAGGACTTCCCAGACAACAAACCAGAATAGATAGCCATGTTTGAATAGTCACCTGATTTTAAATAAGTAATGTATGATGTCTTAACATTTTATTGTAACTTTGCCTTAGAAAAAAGTGACTGTACAATAATTTATGTATAAGGGGATAAAATGAAGGTGGCAGTGGCATCTTTATGTTAACGTTCTGAGTTTTCTAATCTTCTCAAACACGTAAGCTTCAGGGTTCTCTTAGTATACACTTTTGGCTTTTCGACATTTTAAACATAGGCAGGTTTGCTTTTGTTGATTTTCAAATATGCTACAAAATACGAAGACCTGACAATGTGCTATTATGATCAGTCTCTTATGTAAGAAACTATTTTTGTTGTTGTTGTTGTTGTTTTTAGGCCTTTCAGCATGGATTTTTTGATTTTAAGACATTTGATGTGGATGAGTATGAACACTATGAGGTTTGTATACTTAATATTTCATTCTTAATTCTAGCTTTGCTCAAAGTATGTTAGATTTGCACGTACAGTGGCATATGCTTTGAATTAGAATGCAGGTCTAAATAGAAATCAGCTGTAGTATTAGACTTGGGATTTTATTTTTGCATTTCTCCCAAGATATGCCATAGCCTCATTTGTATATGTTTTGTGCAAAAAGGCTACAGTATAGACATAGTCTCTGTATTTTCAAAAATAATTCATGTAGCTATCAGAAAGGCATTGGTGTCCCTTTTTAAGTACAGGCAGTCCCCGGGTTACGTACCAGATAGGGACTGTAGGTTTGTTCTTAAGTTGAATTTGTATGCAAGTCAGAACTGGTACATATTGTACCCCAGGTATCCACGATTCAGCCGCTGCTGAAACTGACCAGCGGCTGACTACAGGAAGCCCGAAGCAGAGCTGCTTTGCCCCGGGCTTCCTGGAATCAGCCGCTGATCAGTTTCAGCAGCAGCTGACTTGGGGACACCTGGGGTAGAGCAGCTGGGGTGCTGCCAGGTTGGTCCCCGCAGCACTGTTGAAACTGACCAGCAGCGGCTGAATCGGACACGCCTGGGGCAGAGCAGCTTGGAGTGCTGCTGGGTTGGTCTGGTAGCGCCGACCCTTGGTGCGGCGGGACCAACCCAGCAACACCCCAGCTGCTCTTGGGGACGCCTGGGGCAGAGCAGCTGGGGTAGAGCAGCTGGGGTGCTGCTCTTGGGGACGCCTGGGGCCGACCCTCGGCATTGCGGGGACCAACCCGGCAGCACCCCAGCTGCTCTACTCCAGGTGTCCCCAAGTCAGCTGCTGCTGAAACTGATCAGCGGCTGATTCCAGGAAGCCCAGGGCAGAGCAGCTCTGCCTCGGGCTTCCTGTAGTCAGCCGCTGGTCAGTTTCAGCAGCGAATGACTTGGGGATGCCTGGGGCAGAGCAGCTGGGGTGCTGCTGGGTTGGTCCAGTAGCGCCGCACCTCGGTGCTGTGGGACCAACACGGCAGCCCCCCAGCTGCTCTACCCCAGGCGTCCTGATTCAGCTGCTGCTGAAACTGACCAGTGGCGAGAAAAGCCTGGTCTGCTGGGGGGGAGGGGGCACACTAGCTGCCCCCCCCCCCCCCCCAGCAGACCAGGGAGACGTGGGCAGCGGGACCGCCGAGACGCGCCACGGTTCCGCCGCCTGCGTCCTCTGCGGCTTTGTTCCGCGTCTCCCTGGTCTGCTGGGGGGGCTCCCCCATCAGACTAGGGAGACGCGGAGCGGCTTTTCTCGCCGCGGAGGACGCGGGCGGCGGGACCGCGGCGCGTCTTGGCGGTCCCGCCACCTGCGTCCTCTGCGGTGAGAAAAGTCTGGTCTGCTGGGCAGGGGGGCGCCCCCAGCAGACCAGGGAGACGCAGAGCAACTTTTCTCGCCGCGGAGGACACGGGCTGCGGGACTGCGGCGCGTCTGGGCGGTCCCGCCGCCCGTGTCCTCCACGGCGAGAAAAGCCCCATTCGTAAGTAGGGATCCGACATAAGTCGGATCCACGTAACCCGGGGACTGCCTGTATATTGGTGCAGTGGCTTAGGCTTATATTAAATACATCATAAGATTTGTAGCAGTGCTGACCTTAAAAAAGCTTTGACTCCATTAAAATGCTGTTTTATTTATTTGATATAAGATGACAGTATATGAATTAAGATCCCTCTAAAGTATGAGAGACTGTAGGAAATAGGCAAGAAGAATGGTCATTGAGAAGGCAAGTGAGCTCTTAGTATGCAAGGAGTGAAATCATAGACAAACCTTAAACTCTGTATTGAACATTCAATATACACCAAATTGAGTTTTCCCATTCCTCTTGCCATCTAGCTGTTTCCACAGCTTTAAAAATCTTTGAAAGAGGGTTTTCAGTATAGTTGTGTGCTATCACATATAGGGCACATCTAGACTGTGTTTTACTTTCAAAAGAAGATATGCAAATTTGGCAGAATTTGCATATCTTCTTCCAGTTGCTTTTTCAAAAGAGTTTTTTTGAAAAAGCAAGCAGTCTAGATACAGTTCTTTTTTTTTAAAAAAAAAACCTTTTTTTCAAAAGAACCTTCTTCCTCAAAAATTGAGGTTTACAGTTCCTTTGGAAAAAAGGGGGGGTTCTAGAAAGAACTGCTCCTAGACTGCTTGCTTTTTCAGGAAAAAAAAAACTCTTTCAAAAAAGCGATCGGAAGAAGATATACAAATTCGCACTGAATTTGCGTATCTTCTTTCGAAAGTAAAATGTAGTCTAGACATGTCCATAGAGTGAACCAAATTTGTTCTCCACAACAGCCTATGTTGCATTGCTTAGCATTTTTTGTTTTAGTTACTATAGTTTATGTTGAACAAGTAATCAGGCTGGATTTTTAAATTCTGTTTACTCTTTGTATACTGTAGTAAAATACTTGTTCTAAAAAAACTGAAAGATGGTTGATTGAAAAAGGAAGGTTCTTTGGAATGTGTACAGCACATGCCTGGTCATGTTTCTCTAGGAGAGTATGTACTTAGTAGTTTAAACTAGCAATCTGTGTACTAAGTGTTCCATTATTTGTTAAATGTTTACATTTGAGATAATTCACTCTTGAATGAGAATGTGGAATGTGATATTTAAAGGAACATTGGTATCTCGAATTAATTATCTATTTAAAGAAATGAGAATCTGGGTGTCTCTTCAGTTTCTTTTCTTGAATTCTCTCAGGTTTGCCCATTTAAAAAGTATGTGTGTTTTCCTTTCTCCAGTTCTCCCAAACTCTCTCATAACTTCACTTACTTATATATTTTTATTTCTCGTTTAAACTTTGAGTATACACGCAAAGTAACCTACTCTGTTATTTATTCAGTTCAGATACTTCCAGTATGGGAAGCTAAAATGTAAACATTTTTTGTATTTTTTGACACGGTCATAAATGTGATGACTTTTAGTTTAGATTGGTGAATTTTTTAAGAATAACTTTGAATAGACAGATATGCAAGAATAAAAGCCATAGAAAACAATTCTCCTTCATTGTCCTACACAGGTCTCAGATTATAGATTATTTCCCCTTTTCATTGAACAAAATTGAAAATACTAAATTTATAGTAGTATCTTAGATTCTTATCAACTATCTCCAGTTGTGTCAGCTATACATTTGTTCAAGTAGATTAAAAATCGAGGTGTGGATCATGCCCTTTTTAAGTACAAAGCATTCATTATTCATGAAAACTGCTGACAACATTGAGTTAGTCCCCCCCTTCTAAAGTGAAAAACATTCTTATATAAAATTCTAGTTAATCTACCGAAGTTACAGCTATTTGTATAAATTTGCTTATGTTTCTGCTTTTTGCCAATTGAGTCAGACCACCAATCCTTAATTCCTATTTACTTCAGCATAAATTTTGCTTGTGGAAAGACCATGGAATCAGTTGTAATGGAGTGGCCCACCAAATAGTTTACAAATCACCTACCATAATGGACATAATCAGAATTTTTTCACGTGGCAGGTTATGTGGATTGGAGAGCTGGACCACTGAATACAGCATCTACTGTATGTACAGGCAGTCCCCGGGTTACGTACAAGATAGGGACTGTAGGTTTGTTCTTAAGTTGAATCTGTATGTAAGTCGGAACTGGCGTCCAGATTCAGCCGCTGCTGAAACTGATCAGTTTCAACAGCGGCTGAATCTGGACACCAGTTCTGACTTACATACAGATTCAACTTAAGAACTCCAGGCATCCCCAAGTCAGCTGCTGCTGAAACTGATCAGCGGCTGATTCCAGGAAGCCCGGGGCAGGGGCTTCCTGTAGTCAGCCACTGGTCAGTTTCAGCAGCGGCTGACTTGGGGACGCCTGGGGCAGAGCAGCTGGGGAGCTGCTGGGTTGGTCCAGAAGCGCCACCGCTCCTCGGCGCTACTGGACCAACCCAGCAGCACCCAAGCTGCTCTGCCCCAGGCGTCCTGATTCAGCCGCTGCTGAAACTGACCAGCAGTGGCTGAATCAGGACACCTGGGGCAGAGCAATTGGGGTGCTGCCCGGTTGGTCCAGTAGCGCCAGAGCGGCGCTACGGGACCAACTGGCAGCGCCCCAGCTGCTGTACCACAGGTGTCCGGAGCAAAGCCGCGGAGCACGGGGGCAGCGGGACGGCCCAGACGCGCTGTGGCTGTCCTGCTGCCCTCGGGCTCCGTGGCTTTGCTCTGCTTTGCTCCCCGTCCCCCTGGTCTGCAGACCGGGGGGACGGGGAGCAAAGCAGAGCAAAGCCACGGAGCCCGAGGGCAGCAGGACAGCCACGGCACGTCTGGGCCGTCCCGCTGCCCCCGTGCTCCGCGGCTTTGCTCCGGACACCTGTGGTACAGCAGCTGGGGCGCTGCCAGTTGGGGGTGGGGGGGGGCAAAGCAGAGCCAAGCCACGGAGCACGCGGCCAGCTGACAACCCAGACGCTTCTGGGCTGTCAGCTGACCGCACATTCCGCGGCTTGGCTCTGCTTTGCCCGTCCCCGTCCCCCTGGTCTGCAGACCAGGGAGGCGGGGGGGGGGGGCAAAGCAGAGCCAAGCCGTGGAGCACGTGGGCAGTGGACAGCCCTGTCCGCTGCCCGCGTGTTCCCCCGCTTTGCTTCCTCTCCCTGGTCTGCTGGAGACCAGGGAGAGGAAGGGCCCCGTTCGTAACTGCGGATCCGACATTAGTCGGATCCGCGTAACTCGGGGACTGCCTGTAAATTACATAAAAATTGACATACAAAATACAAATACAGTGGCACTACATAAAATGTCACAGGTAGAGCAACTACATTGTCAAACTAGGAATGATCCCACCTGTAATTTTTTTAAGATATCTGAGAGATTTTGAGCACAGTTATGTATGTGCAAGATGCTTTCAGCTTTGGCAGGTTGTATGAGCAATAGAAGAATTCCAGGCTTATAGATTACTTGTGAAGCTTGAGTGTAAAAATGAGAAACAAAAATGTTTTGTTTGTTAGAGGAACAGATAATCTTGTGATTTCTTTTAAAGAAAACCCTCTTTCAAATGTTAATATACTTTTATTGATTCATATTTGGGGGGGGGGGGTTACTGACCCATCAGAGCTATGCCAGTGCATGGATCACAACTTTCAAAGGGACGAAACTAAATTATTTTAAGACCTATTTGTCTTGATTTTGTTTCCTATTCATTTCTTTTTTGCCAGTATTCATGATGTGGCAGATTTCCATAGCCTTTAATAATGCATAAAATACAATTGGCATTTGCCAGCACCTGTTGTATTTCATAAGTATAAATACAGAGGAAAGCCTGAACTTTTAAGCAGAAATGTCTTAGATCAGGCGCAGAAAAGTTTGCCCATTTGAAGATCTCTCCAAAGCAAGCTTTTCTAAGATTACCTTTACTATATTGTAAACTAACTTCATGCATGTCTGATTTTTCCCATTTTCTGAGCTAAATTATTATGTCTGAAATGTTTTGCTCACGTGATTGCTATAGAGGGATACAGTTTAAGTTTAAAAGTATTAAAATGAGATTTTAAACAGCTATGAGTGAATTTTAAAATGTTTTTCCTTTCTTCTCTCCTAAAATGCTCATTAGCGAGTAGAAAATGGTGACTTCAACTGGATTGTTCCAGGAAAATTTTTAGCGTTTAGTGGACCCCACCCAAAAACTAAAATTGAAAATGGTATGTTTTTCTTGTCAATCATATGTCAAAACAGTGTATTTATTTTTCACTTTTATAATCCTGCTATTTCTGAGTATAA
Organism: Pelodiscus sinensis; assembly: GCF_049634645.1. Taxonomy (NCBI): domain Eukaryota; kingdom Metazoa; phylum Chordata; order Testudines; family Trionychidae; genus Pelodiscus; species Pelodiscus sinensis. The sequence continues at coordinate 39,428,601 of NC_134719.1, read as the reverse complement.
TTAGTCTTTATTTCCAGTCTTTGATATATTTGGGAAGACAGTGTATAAAGGTTACAGTATATTTTTTAAAAATTATTGATTCCAATAGGTGGAATGGAAAGTTGGTGGGATTTTGGCTTTCTTGTTTTTTTTTAATTTTGTTTTGGCAATTTGGATAGAACTATATATAGATTTTTTACATCAGATGACTTAATTTCATTCAGTCATGATTAGAAGAGATGTAGGGAATTCACTTAGCAAGTGGCTCAGAATTTAAGTGCCACCATACTTTTCTTCGGAAACTGACAGCTGATCTCTCTTCTGTGTAGAATTAAAGGTGAACTACAAAGTGGGAAATGAAGCAAAGAGATTTTTTTTATGTTGTATAAAAAATGCCCTAAAGGATTTTTAACAATGCTGTTTTTACATTAGAAATTCAGGTATTGCCAACTGAAGATTCTGTATGTGGTAGGGAAACTAGTAGGTTTTATATCTTTAGATAGAGCAAGAAAGTGAAGCCTGAGTGAAGAAGGCAAGAGATTGTTATTCATGCTACTTAAAGGGGCAGAATCAGATAGAAATCTAAATTAGTTTTTAAAACTTTGGTTACAAGTAGATTTTTTTTGTTACACTGACCTCAAATTTCTGTGTGGTTTTAATAGTTACACTTTCTAATTTTTAATGTCGTGTTCATCTTCTGTGTTTAATGGTAAACATGCATACAGATTTAAAGGGAAACCAACTAGCTGTACAGAGAAACTGCAAAGGATGGATGAATGTATTGAGTACGTGAAAAATGCTAACTTTTTAGTTACAGCCTTTACCTGCAGTAGGCAAAACACTTTCACAGATGTGACTTATAAATTGTTCTTTTAAAGCACATATTTAAGTAAAATACTGGAGTGGCGGGATGATCCAGCTGGAAACCAGTGTGCCAGATGAGCCCTCAGGATGACTGTGTCTGGCCACTAAAGTATCCATTTTTCCCTTCAAAATTGATGTCCTCAGCCCAGCAGGACTTTACGTGTATGGTGCATGCAAGGTCACACTGCATGGACACCCTTTTATAAATTAAAATTGCATTCTCTGCACATTGCCTTGGATACACTGAACATCCAAAGTCACATCTCACGGAGGACACTATTTTGTTTATGTACCTTGCCTGTGGAGATGCTACACTGCTGTGAATGAAGCCCACAGTACTGAAAAGACTGGACCATTGTGTGAAGTCTAAACAATTTAGAAGGTCTGAGCAGCCACATAGCAAAGCCATTCCCAAGTTACTGTGTCCTTGCTGCTGCTGCAGTCACTTGCATATCGCCAGTATTTAAGGGAGTATATCTTGTAATTCTTTGTGTTGCAGTAAGCTGAGCCATTCTTTAACTTTTTCCCAATGAATTGTAGAAGATCTTGTCTGTCTTCTGTACATACAAAGCATACTGTGATAATGCAATGAAGGACTATAGTTGCTTGAGTAAATTAATGTGCATTCTCACTGCAAAGTGGGTGAGTTCTTCGAGTGATTGCAGACGTGTATTATACTGTAGATATGTGTGCACCTCATGCACAGTTGTCAGGGAACATTATCCCTTAGCAATATCCACTGAGGTGGCACAAACATTTTCCACCATCACATGCCACTGTATGTAGGTATAAAAATATGGAGTTGCGGTTAACCCACTTCTGTTCCTTCTTACCACTGTGAACATTGTTAGAGTACTTCTGGTCTTGCTGTCACAAGCTTTTCCTATTGTAGTTTTAGATAATTTATTTATTCTCTTAATAGTCAGTTAAGTTAGAATATAGTTAGTGGTAGTGATAGGCTTCAGTTTTACATCCTTTTGGGCCCAGATTTGAATCTCTGTACTGATACCAGAGCCATGCCTCGTGCTATGTGGTTTATATCTTGCCAGTTGTGCCAGGCTGATGCCAAACAGCAACCTGTACTCCAGTTACCTAAAATGTTTGGGGGAGTCCCACATCACAGACAAATAAAGGATTTATGTCCCACTCTTTTTTTTAAGAGATAGAGAGCAGCCAGATGTCTCTTCATGAAGTTGGCACCCTAACCTCCATTAGAGCCCTCCAGTTCAGAGCATACTCCAAATGCTACACATTTCAGTCTGGAGCACACAGCCTTAGAGGCATTTGGCATCTCATTCATGTATCTCTGGTACCAAAGAGAACCAGACTTGGTACCCTATTCAGAAAGAGCATCAGTACCAAGATCTTATAGAGGCACTGGGAGAGAGACTGAGTGGAGGCATTCCCCAAAGTATTCCTCATTTGTAAAAGGGAAGGGGGGATTTGTCAACTCTCGGACCTGCTCTGAGTCCATCGAGGCTGACCCCTTACATTCCTGTGTAAAAAATTTCAAATTCATGACCTGGTTCTGATACCAATAATGCCAGAGGCATAGGCAGCCACTAGAGAATTGCTCTGCTTTTTGGAACAGGTGTCCCTGGCAGTTTCAGCTGATACCAGTGACTGTGATTCTTACACCAGCTCTGTAAGAGCATGAAATATTCTACATTTCAGGCATGTAAAAGGAAGAACAGTTCAGGGGCAAAACACCATTAATATCCCCAGTACTGCCATCCTCAGGCTTGGCTTATCCCCTGTGCACATGTGTTCTGTTCAACTGTTATCGTAGGACTTAGTCATTTCTTATGACTCAGAAGCGCAGGATCACTGTGTCCCATACAAGCCGGATGCATACCCTCCATCAGAGCCTTGAGGTTCATGTATCTTACAGTTGTCCCAGCAGTGAGCACATCTCAAGGGACAATGACCTGTGCAAGCATGGGCCCTAATATCATGTCAGAGGTCTTTCTGAACACCATGGAGCAGTGTTTCTTAAACTGTGTCCCCTCCTCCCCCTCCGATTTTTTTTTTTCTTTTTGCTCAACAAAAAATCCTTGGTGCTCCTCATAAAAAAAATTGTTTGGTGTTCCTCGGACTTAAAAAGGTTAAGAAACACTGCCATGGAGTCTCTCCCTTTACTCAGACTTCCTTTCACCCAGCGGAGTGGAGTTCAACAGGGGTGCATTGAAGTGGTCAGCACCACAGGCAACATTTTCTGATATGATACCATGCAACTGGAAGTTGCTCAGACAGCTCCTCCACCTCCGGAGACAGATCAGGCCAAACCTTGCTTTGGTATCCTGGTGCATCATCTTCTTTACTACCAAATGATCTTATAAAGATGGTGAGTGATTCACCACCCCCACTGAAAGACAGCAGGGTTCACCAGAACTATGTCTTTAGTGTTAGATATTCAAGGGAAGAGGTTTGCAAGAAATGCTACAATCTAGTGAACATACTAGCTTCGATGGCCATGTCCTGATTTGCACTTTCGATTACTGAAGCAATTGGTAGGAGGGAGAAGGGCATCAAGTGTTCACACCAAAGAGACTGACTTGTTTCACTATAAATTTTATTCAATGAGAGGGCTGTAACTAACAATTGTTAACCAGCAAACTCCTCTGAGTTGATAGGACTGCTCTCTGGGAGAACATAATGAATTTTAAAGATAGGCTACTGGAAGATTCCAAGCAGGATTTCAGTGTTGTGGTGGAAGAGACCTAGGTGATGGCCACAACTGCTTGAGTCATCAGACTGGTCATCAGACTCAGCAGTTCAATTCAGTATGTCTGCCATATTTACGAATTCATGACTGCAGTCTACTGATCTCCCTCCTGAAATATGACAGGCCATTCAAGATCCCTTCCTCTTTTCAGAAAAGATGGACAATCAGGTACATAGTCAAAAGGATTCCAGAGCAGCCCTGAAGTTGCTTGGAATCTATGTGCCAGCGGCAAAGAGGACCCACTGCAAGAAAAGGGCAGAAATTATTGGAAACAACCAACTCCTCACTCCTCCTCTGTGGCAGCTGATTCTTCTTGATCAGCAGTCCATTCTGAAAACATTTTTGATGGGTTAGACTGGGGCAATAAAACAATTTCTACAGGTCCATCTGTTCCTTCCATATGTTTTCCCAACCTCTATCCCATTTCCTCCAGGCTGTTCATGGACACTATCAAAAAACAGTTCTTCAGCAGGAGGTTCAGTCTTCTCTTCTAGCAGTACAGGCAGTCCCCAGGTTACGTACAAGATAGGGACTGTAGGTTTGTTCTTAAGTTGAATTTGTATGTAAGTCGGAACTGGTACATATTGTAGGGAAAACTCTAGCCAAACATTTCTCCAGGGCTCAGTTTTATTCTCCCACACCTCACTTCCCTCAGTCCTTTATTCTCAAGCTGAGGTGTCTGCCGAGAAAAGCTGCTCCGCATCTCCCTGGTCTGCTAGGGGGAAGCAGCTAATGCGGGGTTGCCTCACCCCGTTTGTAAGTAGGGATCCGATGTAAGTCGGATCCATGTAACCCGGGGACTGCCTGTAGTTATAGAGGATGTTCCTATGTTTCTCAGGAGAAAAATTTCCCCTTTTCCAAAGCAAAAGACGGGTTCAGATCTATTTTAGCTCTAAGAGTTAAAGATATATCTGAGGAAAATAAAATTCCACATAACTACCCTAGTTTCCATTATGCCTTTCTTAGAAAAGGGGGGCTAGTTTACTACCCTCAGACAAGTCACACTTTTTTAAAATAATCAAACATAAACAGCAAATGTGTCTCTTCTTTTAAAGATCCCCTGAACATAACATTTTTCTCAGGTTTCATCTGATGGAGAGCAACTTTCCTTCCTCTCTGCACATTTTAATGCAGATGATCTGAGGTACTTAATTGCTAATGAAGACACAGTACATCAAAGACATGAAAGAATATTTTATTTGAGATATTTGCCTGCGAGAGAGCCAACTAGGAACCTTCTCCAAGACTGTCTTTAAAAAGATCCAGGTTCGTCTGCCCTCTGCGCCTTCCCTGCCAGAGTGAGGAATATAGCAAACTGTGTACTTTCCCCTGGCTTCCTGATGAAGGAGAACAGCCAGCAAATTAAAGGGGAACAGCCAGCAATGTCCCCATACAAATCGGGGGAGTGGAGTTTCAGTCCTTCCTACCGGGTTCTGGGAGGATGGGAGGCTCAGGGCTGGGGCAGTCCCAGATGGGTAAGGGCACTCCCAGCCAGCCCCTTTCACCTGCCTAGTGATTCTGTCTCTTTTCTGTATGGCTTTGAGAGGCAGTCCCATTCCAGACATATCCCATTTTCCTGGAACCACCACTACCTTGGTTTAAGTTGTAAGAGGAACCTGCACACCGAATTTGGTGGTCCTAGCTCTTACTGTTTAGGAGGAATTCTTGAACAAACACACAGACGCACCAACAGATAAACTCTCTCAAACACATAGTAGATTTTCTCCATCCCCACCTTTACCTACCCATATGAGGAATTCTGTCTCCACTTGGCACAGTTCAGCTTAGTGCATAGACGAAATTGGTAAATAACTAAGGTCAAGAAAAAAAAAAGATCTGACCTTTTCTTAACAAAAGATGCTATTTTCTCCACATGAGTTACCCTCTCTTAACCTAAAATAAACAATTGAAAGTTCAGTTTGGCTAGATCTACTATTCACAGAAATAGTGAGAAGTAAACAGAAAACCAATCGAAAATGAACACATTTGTGATAAACCTAATGTGCTAGCATAATAGCAGGATATTTTCTACTGTGGCTTCTTAGGAATGTTTCTGATAACATAATTATAGCAGGTTGGACTCACCACTGCAGAACCTCCTGCTGGTTAGTCTGGGAATTGGCTCAGTCACTTGAGTGCACCACATTCTGGTCAGTGTCTTGTGCATTATTACTCTGCTTTCCTGTCTCCCCTCTACTGGCTCTGCGCCTGCATTGCTCCTTTGAATTGTGACAGCCTCTTCAGAAAAATGCCCACCAGTCCATTCTCCCCACTTTTGGTGGGGATCGGCAGTCCTCAGACTTGCACCTACCTCAGCAGCCAACCACATCTCAAAGTCTAGCCCTTCACCTGAGAGGCAAGCTGCGCAAACTGCCATAACCATGCTCCCTGGTGGCAAGAGGTAGTGCAACAGGAGTGCTCCAGGCTCACCAACTACTCTGGGTTCTGACCCAGGGATCCTCTAGCAACAGCCTTGTCCTGTCCTCCTCCTCTTCCTGGCCTCTTAATGTTCTCTGGCCACTTCCCTGTGACCACTTTCTTGGCTCTTTGTAGCTGGTATCGGGTTGAAGCTTCCCCCACTCTGCTCTCCTGAGTCTATTCAGCACTACGGTGTCCAAAATTCTGTGCCATCAGTGAGAACCAGTCCTTGACCTTCTCTGGTCAGCATCCAACTGCTTTCTGCTCTTCTGAGAAGTTTCTTATATCTAGGCTGCCCCACCAAGCTGCTTCCTCACTGGCACCTAAGAAGCCTATCTCTCAATGGCTGGGTTCTGCACAGGTTCTTTCCAGCCTACCTTAACCCCTCATTCTGTAAAGTGGAGCAGCCACTCCACTACAATAATAGCTACTAGCTGAATGACTGACTCAATGTTTGACTCACAAAGCTGAATAAACATAAATCAAAGCTATAACATATACATACTAAAACTATGTAATTCTTAATTGCGTTGATGTAAAATTCAGAGATTCACAAAAATAACTGCAGTTGAGAATGAGATTTTAGTTCCAGAAGATAACCACTTGTTCTAAGGTTTTCAGTCTCTCTCTCCACAACAGATAAACATGTACACCATATGGAATTGTACAATCGTCATACATATGCCTCACTTGAAACCGGATAATCCTTCATTATAAGTTTAGCTTTAGAGTTGGGGTAGAGAATCTACTGTATTAATTGTAAACCTAACTTCTAACACACAGGACATTGTACAGTACCAAAGAGACATTATGCTTTCACATCTTCTGATGCCTTTGTTTATAAGAATAATAGCTTTATAAACCTCAGGCTAAATCTTTTTGTTAATTTTTAACCAAACTTAACATGTTCTTGCAAATAGATACATTTATCTTTATTAAGATGTCAAACATGATTGTTAACAGCACACTAATAACATGTTTTTCATTTAAAATGTGTTAATTTGTTTTGTTTTGGGTTTTTTTTTTTTTTAAAGAGAGGTTTGGTTTGTGTGTGTTAAGATAGTTTTCAGAGATTTACTAATGGGTGGATGTTCTTTTTTTTGCATATTTTAGGTTATCCTCTTCATGCACCTGAAGCCTACTTTCCCTATTTCAGGAAGCACAATGTCACATCGATTGTAAGACTAAACAAAAAGATCTATGAGGGAAAACGTTTTACAGATGCTGGCTTTGAGCATTATGACTTGTTCTTCATAGATGGAAGCACACCAAGTGACAGTATAGTGCGACGGTTCTTAAACATCTGCGAGAATGCCGAAGGTGCTATAGCTGTACACTGTAAAGGTATGTAAAAACCTTACAGAGTGCTTATGAGTTTGCAGTTCAAAATAAGAATAAATCCTCATTAATCATGGAAAAAGCATTTTGCCTGATAATAATTTTACTTAAGAGTTTTTGGTCCTCTGCAGGTTGTATTCCTTTTTCAGGGATCACATTAAATTATTTTACTCTAGCATGAGAATTATACATTACATTATTTGCCACTCAGTGCTATGCAGGGTTTCTTTTTTATTCTGTGTTATGATGATGCTGTTTATTTTTGTTTGTTTATTTTGTGTCTAGTGTTTATGGAAAATAGGTCAGTAGACGTTAAGAGGCACACAGTCCTTTTCATGCTTCTGAACTGCTACTGTAAATTTTGTCTGAAGAACATAATTTTTTATTGTAAAATACAATTTTGCAGTTATTGATGTAGCCTGAAAAAGATTAAAACATCAAGTACATTGCACCGTAACTTAATACAGGTTGCACCTCTAAAATCTGGGGTGCTCTGGTCTGGCAATGTTCATGGTTTGGCATCACCATGAATGTTCCACGATCAGATAGTGCCGGAGCACTGCAGGAGAGTGAGGGCTCTGGAACCAGCACACGGCTCAGTGGGGCTCCGAGGGTGGAGCCAGGAGCTGACACGCGGCTCAATTGGGCTGTGAGAGGGAAGCTGGGACGCCTGGAGGGCAGGGGCAGCAGGGAGGGTTGGCAGCAGGGGGCATGAAATGACCTCCCCTGGTCCAGAAAAATCCCTCATCCGGGACCACTCCAGTCCCGAGGGTGCTGGATCAGGGAAGTCCAACCTGTACTGGGTAGCACATAATAAATCTTTATATTCTGCCTGGAATGAAGTTTTGTGTTAGCTGTAGCATGAGGGACTTAATCAATATTTGATTACTAAAAAATGATAGATTATGTATCCAATTAAAATTTTAGACAAAGGAGAGGTCCAGTATCCTAGCCAGAGCAGCCTGTGTCCGCAGCAGGCTTGGGTGCCCCACAAGCAGGGATTGCTTTGACCAGGATGCCAGAGCAGCCTTTGCCTGTGGGGCATCCTGGCTGGCCACAAGCAGGGGCTGATTAGAGCCCCTGTTCACATCCCCTTGCTCGTATCCTTTTAATTGACAATTGAACACAGCCAATTAAATGGAATTTTACATCCCTAATAGAAACACTAGTCCAGGCAGTCCCCGGGTTACGTACAAGATAGGGACTATAGGTTTGTTCTTAAGTTGAATTTGTATGTAAGTCGGAACTGGCTCCAGATTCAGCTGCTGCCACTGAAACTGACCAGGAGCTGACTACACGAAGCCGGAGGCAGAGTTGCTCTGCCCCCAGCTTCCTGGAATCAGCATGATCAGTTTCAACACCTGCTGAATCTGTAGCCTGGGACAGAACAGCTGGGGCGCTGCCCGGTAGGTTCCCACAGGACCAACCCGGCAGCACCCCAGCTGCTCTACCCGAGGCATCCCGCAACAAAAGCCTGGTCTGCTGGGGGGAGGGGACCCCGCTGCCCATGCGGCTTTGCTCCTGCCTCCCTGGGGTGCTGGGGGAAGTCCCCCCCAGCACACCAGGGAGACCCGAGCAAAGCCGCACAGGCGGAGGGACCCCGCCGCCCGTGTGGCTTTACTCCTGTCTCCCTGGTCTGCTGGGGGGGGGGTCCAGCAAAGCCGCTGGACCCCCCAGCAGACCAGGGACACCCGAGCAAAGCCGCCGCCTGGGCAGCTTTGCTCGTTTGCCCGTGAGCAAAACCGCCCAGGCAGCGGGACCCCCGCCGCCTGGGTGGCTTTGCTCCTGTCCCCCTGGTCTGCTGGGGGGGGTCCAGTGGCTTTGCGAGAAAAGCCCCGTTCGTAAGTGCGGATCCGACATAAGTCGGATCCGCGTAAGTCGGGGACTGCCTGTACAGTTTGCCCAATCTGCAAACATAATTTTTAAAACATTTAAATTGAATGAGTGCTCACTTAATAACATGATTTAGTGATCAGAAAGTCAGTTTGGATCTCAATCCTGCCAATATTTAAATGCTTTCACACCCATGCTGAAGTGTTTGCAGGAATTGGGCCAGAACTTGTAAACTAGTCAGTCTTAAAACTTAGATTTTACTTTATCGGGTAATGCATTTTGCTTTTTTAACATTTATTATAGGATGTTAGATACATTTTCATATCTTGTAATCATAACAAATAAAAACTTCCCTTAAAAATCATTATTGAAATAAATTGCAAAAGCAAGTTATAATCTAAAAAGTTTTACTGGTGAAATCATAATGAAATCCACAATTCTACCTTTCTTCATTGTTTTCTTAAACACTTCTACAAAAACAAACTTCCAACAATTTGGTGCTTGTTTAGGTATCTGCCTAGCTTTATTTCTAAAACATAGCAAATTCTGTAAGAAACATAAGTGGCATGGATGAAATTGCTATATAGAGTTGTGATAGTGGTAAGGAGGAATATTTTGATTTCAAAATACTTAAGTGATATATATATGTAATTGTATATAAATAGTTATTTTAATGATTTTGTCTTTTATAGCTGGTCTGGGGAGAACAGGAACATTGATAGCCTGTTACATAATGAAACATTATAGATTCACACATGCTGAAGTCATTGCTTGGGTTAGAATATGCCGGCCAGGCTCAATTATAGGACCCCAGCAACACTTTTTGGAAGAGTAAGTATAGCACTTTTTGTTACTCTAGGGAGTCTACTGCTTCTAACCAACTCTGTTTTTACCTATTTGTAGTATCTACCAAATCTAAGCTATATAATCTCATAGGGTTTTGTGGCACCACTCATCACTTTAGTTTTTGACTACCTTTCACATAAAATCAGTAGCAAGTGTGACACATCTATGGAGTCTCTGGCAATTTCCCTTTATTATATTTAAAACTGTTCTGAATTTTGAGATTTTTTTTTTTGAGAGAGAGGCAGATGTGGAGAGGTTAGAAATTGAAAAGGGTGTCACTGTTGGGGCAAAAAGTATGTGGGGAAAAATATGTGATAAAGTTTTTAAAGATGGTATCTTAATGCATATGCACAAGAATCCTTAATCCTGGCATTACCCGATTTTTGAGTGCTTGACTTTGGACCCTGAATATTCGTTTAATAATCATGTGTTGTGGCAGTTCTGTCCAAGCCCAATGGGTCTCTCACTGCTGGCAGATAGTATTTGCCTCAGAGGCTTGCAGTAGCCCTTCCCACAGCCTCCTTCCATTTAAAGAAGCAGGGACTACAGCTTACCGAGCCATACTCATCACAGACTATTCAGGGTTTCAGAGTGAAAACCCCTCCATAGTCCTAGTTAGAGGGTGGTAAGTAATGTTTAATGGAAATGCAATTTCCATCAACTACTCGATTAGTCAATAAGGAGGGTGCGCGCTACCCCCGCTGGGCTCTGAAGTTTAAACGTAGTAGGAGCTTGACGTGAAGGCAGCCCGGCTCCTACTACATTTAAACTGCAGAGCCGCAGTGGGGTTAGCTCCTGGGGGCAACACAAGCTGGGACTGAGCAATTCCGGCTCATGACAGCTCTGGGATTGCTGCAGCTTTTGCTTTTAAATGTAGTAAGAGCCGCCTGACTCTTACTGCATTTAAAAAGCAGAGCCACAGCGGGTGACCCAGCATGAGCCAGGACCACTTCAGTCCCAGCTCGCACCGGGTCCCCAACTGCTGTGCCTCTGCTTTTTAAATGTAGTAAAAGCTGCCTGGATCCCCCTATTTCAGCTCTGCCTTTTAAATGTAGTAAGACCAGGAAGCTCTTACTACATTTAAATAGCAGAGGCGCAGCAGTCAGGGACCCAGCATGAGCCAGGACTGAAGCAGTCCCAGCTCATGCTGGGTCCCTCGCTGCGCCTCTGCTTTCACTGCCCTCCCCTTCAGAGATGGTGCTAGGGGGATCCAAAGCCAGCTCCCTCTAGCACTGGCTCCTGCTCCCCGAAGCGAGTAGTTGAGTTGTGACTTGACTACTCAGTAAACATAGGCTTATTGGGTAGTCGACTAATTACTTACATCCCTACTTACGTCTCCCTTCGTGGGTCAGTCTCTGTGTTGGCATGGGGGAGGTTTGGGGAGAACCTGAGCTCACCCACTACTCCGGGTTCTGGACCAGAGACCCTAAGGCAGCAGCAACAGATAGGGGTTGTTTTGCTTCCAATCTGGCAGGTTTTTCCCTGGGCCACTTCCTCAAACAATTCACTTTGTTCTGATTCATAAAGTGTTTTTCTTCTGAGTTGCATTGGTCATCTGGTCTCAGAAGTGTCTGGCTATTATAACAGAGTATTAAAGAAGTGAAAAACAATGAGTAACTGCATTTACAACCAAGCAAAATTTAAAAAAAAAGAAAAGAAAAGAAAATTGGGCAACAATAGATGATGTGAGGAGGCAAATATTGTATGTGTTTTCTTAGTAGTTCGTTTCATATGTTACATCATAACTGATAGATAAAATGTGGACAGTTGAGAGAGTGTAGATTATATTGATTTGTAGTAAAACAAAGTTTGCTTTTGCAGTTTGGAAAATGATAGCATAGGCAGAGTGGCAAATCAAATTACTGGGCTTAGTGTATTTATCCTCTTTAGTAAAAGGTCACAAGTTTAAATGTCATCACCAAGTAATAAGATGTTTCAACACCTAGATTTGCTTGGTGGTGTTGATTTTTTTTATTAACTTCCAAGTAATAATAGGCAGTAGCAGACATTTTAACAGATATTATAAGAAATGGGGATGTCCACATGAAAGTGTTATAATTACTTTTAATGATTAATATTCGTTCTGGGTCAGTTGACTCTTTTTTTTTTTTCATTTTTACTAGTTGTCTTAACAAAAAACTTAGTGTGGAAAAAATAGGACTACCTTTTCTAATGGTGACCCCTCCAAGTTAAAGCTAATAGAGCCTTCTTGGTAGAGCCCAGGAGGAACTTTGCATTGCCTTCGTTCGTATTGTGATATACCTATCCTTGCATAAAGGAATTCACTCTCTAAAATGATCAGCTGTCTTTCCCAAGAATTAAATTCACTTCTGTAATAGTATTAACAGAAGACTGCCACTACTACCAGTATCCCTTTATCGCTAACCATCTTTATTCTGATCTGTTTTTCACCATTCTTTGGTTTTGCCTCTTTCCAATGTGGGTGGCTTCTCCCAGCCTTTATTGTGATTGGATTTATACCACGGAAATTCCTGATAAAGACTTAAAGCACCCGTGCAAGTTGCAAAAGAGGTGTCTGCTCTTTTTAATCTTAAAAAAAATGTTCTGGAGCAACTAAATTAGTCCTTAACTAGTCTACAGTTACTGTAATAAGCAACATTACTGCCAGAAGACTGACAGATACCTGTTCCACTATTAGAGACAGAGAAGGTGAAATAATGTAAAAGATATTGTTGGTCTCAGGACATTTAGGAGACAACAAAGTTGCAACATTATTGTTCCACTTGTGTCATTGTGAAGTACAGTTTGGTAACTACTGGTTTATTTAAGCTCTGAATGTCAAGTAAGACACAAAATCAGCCATATCATAAACTGCCTTTAACATTTAAATTTAGCAGTAATAATCACCATAGAAAGATGCTACTGAGGTAGCTAGTAAACAGTAGACTTAATTTTGTTATATTATTGGTGTAACAGAATAAAGAATCAGATCCAGTGTTTTTTAGAGGCAACATACAAACCCAAGCACATATGAGTCAAGTACAGCCAGTCCCCAAGTTACGAATGCGATCCACACTTATGAACAGCACGGTCACATTTAAATGAATGGGGTCCGACTTACGAACAGATTGAGTTACAACCAAGTGTTTGGAACGTAACTCGTTCGTAAATCAGGGATTATCTGTATGTATCAAATGCCGCAGATTTTAAAATTTGATGTTAGGTTAATCTGTATTTATGTATTCATAGAATGAAACTTGTAAGCTAACAGAATTGCAGCTGTATTTTAAATACAGGTATCAGTAAAATAAAATTTGCAACTGCCACCTTGTAAAAGGGTAGGAAAATCTTCATTGGTTTTCTAACTCATCTCTACTCTCATAGCAAGCTTTTAGCGCATTATGAAAATGACATAACAGTTGACTTTGCCAGTCTTTTGTCTAATGAATTCAGCGTTATGAAAAATAAAGAAAGTGATTCTGAAAAGGTTTATAAATTAAACAGCTTTAATAAATTAATGAATAAGTTAATGAATAATTAACTTCATCAAGATAATTATAAAATGGAAATATGAAAACTTAAAGCATATGTCTTGTTTCAGAATTGTCTAAAGTATAATTGAACAACGATGGCCAAAATGGTGATTTTTTTTTTTTTGCTTAGCAATGCCAAAAGCATCTTTGATTATTTAGGTTCAAATAAAGGCTAGAGCTGTGATAAACTGAGATTTTGATTTAAAATAAATAAGTTACTTTGTTATTGTTGCCTTCAGTTTGGTACTAATGCCTGGATTTGGGTCACAAACCCACATATTAAGTGTCTGATTTAAAAAGCTTTATGTAAATTTAATTATATATACCCCCTGATTAATAAGCTTTCATTTGGCAATAGGACAGAGGGTTGTCTGAAGAGGTCAGTAAAAGTATTAAATTAATAATATCTTGGCCTGCTAGGCTGCCAACACCAGCCACTTTTTCTGCTTTCCTCCACTCATGCCCTGATTTAGTTGGGCTGAAGATGCTCCTCTCATTTCCTCCACTCCAAAGGGAACAACAACCTAATATGTATTCTAGGGAAGTTAAATTGCAGGTTATTGACTAATCAAATAGTCGATACATTTTGCTTTGGCTATTCAATTAGTCAATAGGGTGTCTCCACCTTTGAAGTGTAGCAACAGCCTTAAGGCTGCGTGCAGCACTGCCACTTTGAAATTCTCCCTGGGCTGCATGCGGAGCTGCCACTTTGAAAAGCTGTGGAGCCCGGCCTTTGAAACGCTAGGATTGGACTTCCACAGCGCTTCAAAGCGGCAGCGCCACAAGGAGCCTGGGATCAGCTGAGGACTCCCCAGCTGATCTTGGGCTCCCTGCAATGCTGCAGCTTTGAAATGCCACCGTGGGAGCCTGTGGCCCGGCTCCCGCATTTGTTTCAAAGTGGCACCATCGTGTGTAGCCCAGGGTGTGGCCCCAGGCTCCACGCAGCGCTGCTGCTTTGAAGTATCTCCTTCTTCTTTCCCCCTGCTTCTTTCTGATAGAGGCAACAAAGGCAGGGGGAGCCACTAGTTGACAAGCTTGTCGGCTATCCAAGAAGTATTGGCTTATCTGATAATTGACTAGTCCTTCACATCCCTAATGTATTTAGTAGCTTCCTTTGGGGATGAGCCATTTCCATGGAATAGGAAGGGGGCTTTGCATGTGTGTCACAGATTGTGCTAAACTAACATTTATTTCTACAAATATAAATACAATATAGTCACAAACTACCCTGTTACTCAGAGCATTAGTACTCACTCAGTGGATCTACACAGTGTGACATGACTCTGGGTTCTGCAGCAGTCCAGTGTGGCACATTGCAAATTTTAGTGGAAAATGCAGAGATGTTTTAAAAGGGAGTTATAAAAATGGGTATCACAATAAATACAGTTAATATTTTTAATCTTTCTCTGACCTAAATCTTTGTATTTGGCAGCACAAAACGTAATTGTAGAAATTGTTAGAACAGAGCTCATGGTTTTAATATTTGAGTTCAGTATTGGCACCTGAGGAAACATGGGAAGTGCTTTGAGATTCTGCTTGGGATTCTGCTTTTGTTAAACCATGAAGCAGTGAAATAGGTAACAGTTTTCATATTTTAAATATTGTTAGTGTTTAGAGTGAACAAGGATAGAGGTAAATGGAACAGCTCATGATTTACTGAAGAGTTACAGGCAGTCCCCGGGTTACATGGATCCGACTTACATCGGATCCCTACTTACAAACGGGGTAAGGCAACCCCGCATTAGCTGCTTCCCCCTAGCAGACCAGGGAGACGCGAAGCTAGCGCCCCCCCTCCCCCCCAGCAGACCAGGGAGATGCTGAGCAGCTTTTCTCAGCAGACACCTCAGCTTGAGAATAAAGGACTGAGGGAAGTGAGGTGTGGGAGAATAAAACTGAGCTCTAGAGAAATGTTTGGCTAGAGTTTCCCCTACAATATGTACCAGTTCCAACTTACATACAAATTCAACTTAAGAACAAACCTACAGTCCCTATCTTGTACGTAACCCAGGGACTGCCTGTACTTACTGATTTGGGCTGTAAATAGATGAAGAAAACATTGTTCTCATCTGGACAGTTAACTTCTCCAAACAAGAGAGCTAGAGATATTATATAGATCCAGATATACATAAATAGATACAGATTTATTTTCAGTTATTTGTTCTACTTTTTATTGAAGCAATGTCAGAGTTCCTCTTTGACCAAAAGAGTGTGTTTATGCTACAGCTCCATATCCTATATTGGCTGGTTTTATTTTTAAAATTCCCACCACAGCAGCAGCTGTGTAATCTCAGATCATTCTTTAAATACATGGGATACTGACTTTCCTCACTCTGTGTAGGAACACTTTTTCAGCTGTCTGATCCTGCTGTATTTACTGATTATCTGACCTCCCACTGGGAGCTTTTCTCTGATGCAGATAATCAAGTGTCTTTTTTTGTTTATTGCTGAAGTTGTCACTTTTTTTCCCCTCTAACAGGAGCTGTATGCAGGAGCTCATAGTGAGATTTGTGTGTTATGCTCCCACTTTTATTAGTTGTGTTATACTTTAAATCTTTTTCAGAGGGATAAGACAGAATGCCACATTTATTGATAATGTAACATTATTCTAGCATATGCATATAGTGCAACACACCCACCCACCCACTTTGTTGATGTTATAGTCACTGGCTAGGTGGTTTGATGCAGGGCTTCTGCCAGTCCGGACAGGTGCTCTAAGCTTGACAAGACGAGACCGGAAGATTCATGCAAAACACCCATCTTTTACAGCACTTTTCTTCCATTCAGTTCTATGCATTGTGCACCGTCAGTTCCTAATCAGTTTGTGTAACATCTGTTTATCTAGAAGTTGTTTTTTATGTCAGCATGTTGTGTTATCTGTTTTAGTTAGGGATGCTTGTCTTTAACTCCAAGGCCATCTGTCTGTCCTGCACCAGTCTCCCTTTTATCCAGGGCCCATTAGATAGTGTCTGCTGCTCCCGAGTCTTTAACTCCCCCTTTGGGTCATCTGGGCACTGAGGTAACCTTTAAGTTTTTATCTCTCTCTCTCTTCAAATACTCATATTCCTTGCACCCATTCACTCCTTCACATCTCCCCCTTTCCCACATAATTGCTTCACATAGGCAGAGAGATATAATTGCATATCTAATTCTAATACCAATTCTTGTTAGTACAAAACTTTAGTTATTTATTATATCTCTTTTACACCACCATCTATATTCTAGTTATTCTTTGGAGCAACAGTGTGATCATACTAAATTGCAGGAATTCTTCTGATCTCTTTCTGCCTTGACATCAGATAACAGACACAGTCTACCTGATGCAACTCCACCAATGGCCTAAAAGACAGTTCCTTCCTGCTAACCAGAGAAGGGTGGGCAAGAGAGTTAGTTGTTTAACATTTACTCTCATGCTATCCATTAAGCACATTACACAAAATACTATACAACTCTGTGGTCTACATCTAGAAATATATCACCTCAGGTAAATAGTTCACACCTGCTGGCAAATATGCAAATATTTGGTATGTGTGGTAATATTGTTTGAAATTATTTTAAATTGTACTGATATAGTCCATCTTTATCACTGATTTTATAGATATGTTATATTCATATTTTAAGCCTATACAAAGGAATGTGTTAGATGAGGAATAAAAGGTTTCCAGTTCACTTCTTCATATGCTTTTGTGATGGTCACTCATCTCTGGGACTTAGGTAATGATTTTCGTGTTGAAAATAAAAAAGGTGTTTAGTTTCTGTGAGGAAAATGAAGTAGGTAGAAGAAAATGCATTGCTTCGGTTTGCCACTGCTTTTCTTAGCAGTAAAGTGTCAAAAAAATCAACTTGAGAGTAGTTTTGTGGAGACTATTTACTGGGCTCTGTGCCACAGTGTACATTATTGGTAAGAGGACTGAACTTTCAAATGATCTGTCTGATCATTTTTATTAGACTATGTAAGTTTGCTTTCAAATATTAATGGGCAGCACTAAAAACAGTTACAAGCCTTGGTCCCTGTACGCAGACACCTGGGGAATGGAAAGGGACTGGAAGGGAGCTCTCTACACCTGTCAGGCAGAAGGCTTGAGACACGGAACCCCTGGAGGGAGCAGGCTGGCTAGGGAAGGCTATGAAGAAAGGGATATAAGCATTTTGAAGTCCAAAAGACAAGGGCTATGACAAGACCCTGATAGGTGGTGAAACTGGTAGTTTTTTTTGGTTTGTTTAGCATTTTATTAATAAAGACATAAGAAGAGAACAGAGACTGAGTTATTTGAAGCATGATTTTCTTCCCTAGCTAGCAGATTAGTCCTTCCATTTACAACCACATTTTATAATAGACTTCCAGATTATATAAACAAAAAGGTAAATTAATTTTCTGCTGCACAGCTTCTCTCTGCATTCATCACTAATGGGTAATCTTTCTGACCTGTGCTTTTTAGAAGCAATACAGCGTTGTTGCTGGAGGTGCCACCAACTAAGTTCCACCATCAACTCATGCCAGCAAAATTTTGTCTCTGGCAACAGAACAAGTTGGCTGTTCAGTTTTATTTCGTAACTTTAATTTGTATTCATTATTATGCAGTAGCAACTTCATGTTAGCATCTAACCCTTCCTACTCTCTCTTGAGCTGAAGGATCACTGGAGCATTGATGCTCTAGCTCTTTGGTTCCTCCAGTGCAATAGCACCACTTAGCAAGCTCCCTGTACCCCCATCACAGTAGCAAAGAAGTCCTGCACTCATTGAGCCAAGTCTAATAGGTGCTAATAAGATGGTTTTTCAGGAGCCTCACAGGATGAACTGTGCCCTGCTACTACTAGACACTGATCTTCGTTCTGCCAGCATATGGTGCTTTGAGTTAAACTGTCATGCCCTCTCCTGTCTCCCTCCTACTTACCATCCCCAAACCACAACTCTGCTGTGGGAAGGCTCATTGAGGAAGATGAGGATTTCCAAGGAGAGGAGAAGCCTTTGAGCCATCTCGGGAATAAATCTTGCAAACTCTAGAGGTTCCAGATCCAAAATAAAAAGCAAATATAGTCTTTGTAAGGCATGATTTCACTTTGTTAATGAGCAAGTGGAATAAATATCGGGATTTAAACCCATTCTTCTGTGCCTTCACACCAGGCAAAGTAGTAACTGGGATTTTTCTGTTCTCTGTAAAGTTCCTTCAGTGTGCTTGGTATCAGTCCCATCTTCACCCTGTAAGATATGTGGGCATGCGGAGAAGCTGTTACTCCTGTGAAGCCTTACCTCAGCTGAAACATAATAGGTATTGTGCCTTCCTAGCTTTAGTCCATGAATGTTGGCTCTCCCAAGGAAAAGTGCTCAGATTTCAGATAGTAGGGGAATAAATATTGTGCTTGTTTTTTGTTTGCTACCTGCGGACCATTACTTGACAGGGAGAGGAGATCAGAATATGAAGAGAAGCTAGAGGTCTTTCTCTGCCCCTCCCCATCTTCATGAGCTGGCTCCACATTAGATTGTAAGGAGCACCTTAAGAAGTCTGTACCTACTGTACAAGCACATTCCATGTGCAGCTACACTATGGGATTACAGAAACGTAAGTGAGAAATGCTTTCTCATGTTCAAACTAGCTCCTGATTTACTGAGTGATTGGTACTATGTTTCTTCTGAAATACTCCTATATTTTCTATATATTCACACACTAGTGAAAAGACATCACACCCTCAGAAAGAGGACTTTCCATAGGTAATAAGAGCAAGGAAGACATTTAGAAATTTTTAAACCTAAACTGTAGCCATTCAAATCAAAATCTTTCCTATACTTAGTAAAGAACATCCATCCGTTTGGTGATTAGCAAGTATTTATTTGTCTAGGTGTAGATTTCTTGTTTTCAATGTGAAAGATTACAGCTTCGCATTCTGGTCAAATCCTTGTAGTAGCATGTTGGCTATTTTTTTTATATGTCAAGAGGTATGGCTCCAAACTCATTGGCTGCAAAGAATAATTTTACCACCACTGTAAAGATTTGCAAAAATCTAAAACTTAATTGCATTCCTGACAGTAGTCATCCTTACCAGCTATCTCTAGCAGGTAGGATTACTAGCACTGTTTATTGATATGTATTGATATCATTCCTTGAGCAGGACTTCACAGAATATTCCTCAAGAAAGTCCTAATGAGATCATGGAACCACTTGTTGTATGCAATACGAAGTTAAGCACCATTCCCAGTACATAGCTGAATGTCTCTTGTGAGGTAAATACAGACAATATACTAAAAGCCAATCCAGGTTCACTCTGAGTCTTTACATGCTCATTGTGGAAACAAGCTTCACAATATGGGATGTGTATGTGAAAGACTAGGTGAGCCTGGGGTTATGATTCCTCACTTAGAAAAAAGGAATCATCTAACACTTTCTCCACCTCTCACCCTCTACTGTACAAATTTACAAAATCTCAGGCTGTGCATCTTTTTACTTAATTTTGAGAGATCTATCAGTTGCATGTTTGAAAAAAAAAGTAAATATCCATGCAAGATTGACTACTATGGTCCATTGAGTCCAGTGTTCTGTATGACCATAACCAGACTAGCAGCTGCTTTGGAAGAAGGTGCATCAAACTCTGTAGTGAATTTGATGGAACAGCTTTCCCATATGGGAAGTTTTCTCTGCCTTCCTCTGGCTTAAAAATTAGCTTGTTGCCCTAAATCCTGAATCCATTCCAAAATCAGCGAATAACTAAAGGTCAGTGTGACGGGGTGAGGCAACCCCGCACTAAGGGTACCCACCCCCCAGCGAGGCAGGGAGAAGCGGCGTGGCTTTTCTCGCCGCCGCCAGGGACGCGGTCGGCGGGGCAGCGGGGACATGCCGCTCGGCAGGCAGCTTGACTGGCACGGCCCCGAGCACCACGGGAGAAGTGCCCCCCGCGCTGGGAGAGACGGTGGCAACGGGGGAGGAATGCCACCCCGCCAGCCTCGGAGCGGGCGGCCCTGTAAACGCCCCCAGGCAAGGCCTATTCCCCACTGATGCCAGCGGCAAGGAGGACGCCGGGGGTGAGTGGAGACAGCTGGGGAGGAGAGGGTGGAGCCGCGGGCGAACGCCGGTGCAGGCGTTCTGGAAGGGAGAGGGCGGCACCCTCCCCAGGTATAAAACCCGCAGAGCCAGAAGGGGAAGGGGAGGCGAGGAGGAGGACGCCGGATGAAGGGACTGAGAGGCACGAGGAAGCAGCGGGACAAGCCGACTGGTGAGCGGATGAGCGAGGGTGTGAGGAAGCAGCCCAGGGCAGGTGCATACTGGAGCCCGCGGGCTGATGTGTTGAGGCTCTGTGCCCCATCAGCCAGGTTGGGGGAGTGAGGTTAGTCTCCCCCGCCTTAGGGCCCTGGGCTGGGGTCTAGAGAGAGGGTGGGCCCGGACCCCCCTCACCTCCTCGCTCGAGGGGTCGTCTGGGCGACCGAAGGGAGGGTTGACCGGGCACCGTTTAATGAAGACTGGGAGTGACTGAGACAGCGAACGGGGCGGCGGGACTGCCCGGGGCGGGGTGAGCCCCTGTACCCCATAACAGTCAGACCTTGACTGAGGTAATGGAAGACAAAAAGAATCTAATGTCTTTAAATCTAGAGAAATGAAGTCTCCTTCAAGACCACCATTGGTCTAAAAGACAATTGTTTTGGACTTGTTAAGCAGTCAAAGAATCTCCTTTCTATGTGCAACAAAGAACCAGACCTCTCACAGCAAGGACCTCTTCTCCGTCCATACATAGACCAATCACTGTTAGCAGCCAGATGTTGAAGGAAAAGTGTAACACATCAGTTCTTCATTAATTTTATTGGTACATTTTGGAATCAAGACAGAACTCAGCTAGAAAATATTTTTGGTCTTGTCAAATGCAATTTCTGATATGACGACAAACAATCATTACTTTGGGGCAGGGATGTTCTATGTTATATTTTTACAGTGCCCACAGCTGGAAGCAGCCTATAGATGTTTCTGTAATACAGCTTTTAATCGTCATGAAATTTTGCACATGAGCTACACTAGAGTTCCCCCAGGATTGTAGGACTCATCAGAGAAAAGTAGGTAACAGCCCTACCAGCATTCTTTATGCAGGTATATTGGACTCTCCAAATGATGTCAAGATTAAATAATATCAGATTAGAAAAGCTTGTGTGTGGCCTTTCTAGTTGCCATCACAAGAACCCACACTCCTTTTATCATGAAGAAAAAATTATTCTTACAGCTCCCAGGAATCTTTCTGCCCATGGTAGGTGGTTCTTAAAACATTTCCTGGGAAATAGTTCTCCTATGATTTTGTTCTAATCCTCAGCATTTCTTTGGCATAACTAGGCATTCCTAAACCTCTAAAAATTGTGACATGAAAGTGTCTAGGCCCTACCTGAAGAAGAAAGTCAAAGGTTTCTATTCCTCTGCCAGAAGCATCCTCTGGTAGGAGGATGCTACTGTGTTTCCAAATAGTTCTTTAAATTACAGCGCTTTTGCCTTGTATTGGGAGGCCCAGGTTTTTGCTTATTCTACTATAATAATTAGTACTTTACTTACTAACCCATCACTTAACCCTCCACATTTTTGTGTATCACTACTTTCCATTTGTTATGAATGAGGAGATTACCTATGCAGCAATATAAAACATTTCTTACCCAATCATTTTCTTTGATAATAGCTTCCATCTTCATTCAACTAGCATGAACGTCTGGTAAATGACTAAAACACAATTTGTACCAAAATGAATGTTTAGAGAGAGACTAAAAATGTAATTGCCTCTTGTTAATATAATTTCAAGTTGTTGTTGAATGCTAATACTCAGATCCTGGTGTTGCTGTAGTGTTGCAAAATCTCATCTGGTAGCCTGAATTGAAGCATGGGCCTCGTTGTTCAATCTGCAAATTCCACATGAGAGAAGTGTTATCTATTTGTTATGAATAAGGAGAAAATTCCTAACAGAAATGTGATACTAAAAATTCTCATTGTCATCTCCTCTGCATTATTATTACTAAAATGGAACACAGTAGTGTCTATAATAGGGATGTGAATGACTAGTCGCTTCCCTCACCCTTGCTGCCTCTATCAGAAAGATGCAGCGGCGGGTGGGAGAGAAAAAGGTGTGCTTCAAAACGGCACCACTGCATTTGGCGCTGCTGCTTTGAAATGCTGCGTACAACCCAGCTGTTGGGAGTCCTCAGCTGGCCCAGGCTACATACAGCATTTCAAAGTGGCAGCGCCGTGTGGAGGCTGGGGTCCGCTGGGTACTCCCCTGCTGACTCCAGGGTCCATGAGGCCCTGCCGCCTTGAAATGCCACATGGAGCCTCAGGTCAGCTGAAGACTCGGAGTCCCCAACTGACCTCGGCTCCGTGCAGCACTGCTGCTTTGAAACACCTCGGGGAGCATAGGACCAGCCGGGGACTGCTCGATTCCCCTGTTGGCCCCATGCTCCCCACAGCACTTTCACTTTTGAAGTGTAGCAATAGGCCTGGGGAAGACAAAAGTGCCCTTATTGACTAATTGAATAGTCAATGCGAATTGCATCGACTATTTGATTAGCCAAATAATCAAAATTTTAAATCCCTAGTCTAAAAGCTACAGATTGTGGTAGGCATTTATGCATACACACAACAAAAACAGTTTTTGTACTAAACAACTTCCAGTTTAATCTATATACAGTTTGCAAGATCATTGTGTATGTTAGGGATGTTAGAAATTGTAATTGAATAGTCGTGTAACTACATGAAATCTTAGCAGACACGACTATTCAATAATCCCCTGAGGCGGGGACAGAAGCCAGGGCACTCCTGGCCCCAACCCCAGGGAGCACCCTGCTACTCCGACTGCTGCCTCTGAATTAGAAGCAGCAGTGTGGGGTGGCAGGCGGGAGCTGGTCTGCGAGGGGAGCCAATTTAAAAACCAGAAGTCTGAGCTCCCTGCGGAAAGAGGCTAGTCCACAGTAGCAGCCCCTACGATGCTGGGGGAGAAGGGTGTCTGAGCCTCTGTCCACAGAGAGATCAGACCCTCTGTGGACAGGGGCTGCTGCCACAGAGCAGCCTCTGTCCGCGGCAGACCCAAGCTTGCCATGGACAGAGGCTGCTCCATGGGAGGCCATCTGCGGGTAGCTGAGGCTTTTCGGTTACATCCCTAGTGTAGTATGTGTGTGGTTTTAACATGTTGTTCCAAAATGACTGGGTTCTGCAGTACATTGTTTGTCTTTCTGATTCAGATAAGCTTCTTTTAAACAAAAACCTGAAGTATTTTGGAGGAAAAGAGACAGATGTAATATATATATTTGACGCACATAACCATACAGGGATTCATATCTGAGCCATTACTTTTTTATTTATTACCAAAGAAGAGATGTACCCATTAATTATAGGATGTATTTATGAGTATATATGAAAGACAGAATGTTTTCAGTTGATGGTTTGATGTGTCTCACTAGTTTTGGCTGCATGTAAATTTGTTGTTGATACTAATTGGTTTTGGTTTAATTTAAACAGGAAGCAAGCAACATTGTGGATCCAAGGAGATGTCTTCCGATCCAAACAGAAAAAACAATCAGTTGATGACGGAACTGTGAATAAAATTCTTTCTAGTTTGGATGACCTTTCAATCAGTGTGAGTTTTAGTAAAGCATAAAACTTAGAACAAAGTGGGGAGGTTAGCATTCACTGGTAGAATCATGCACCAAAAGGATGGGACTCATAAGTTTTAATAATGAACTATATCCAATTTTAAAGCTTTTTTCCATAGTATAATGACTGTTAAAATCACATATGAATTGAAGAAGAAAATGGATCTTTTAAAAATACACATATTAAATGAGGATAATAAAAAGAATGTTCTTGGTGTTCAATAATGATAAAGGAAAAATAATTTATAATGAATTTATAGATTCAGAGGAAAAATATTTGGACCACGTGAATATTTATGATAAATAATACAAAGAAACTTAAAGCTTATTTGTTATCTATTTCAAAAAGTAAATTCAAGATTAAAATCTTGATAAGATAGAATGAGAATAGCAGCATTGGTAAATACGTTGGCTAAAGAATATGGTAACTATCTGCTATTTAGTATTTTGAGGAGAGGACAGTAGGTAAACAACAACAAAAACAAAAAACCCAAAAGCTGGCCACTACTCACTGAACTAGAAGTTGGCATGCCTTGTGTGACTCTTTGACAAGTTCATTGATTAAGTCAACTTAGTTTTCCAGCCAGTTCTATTGAAACCTAGATTTTGTTCTGGTTTCAATATAATTCTGAATTATTCTATCACCTACACTTTCCCAGTAGTGCTTTTTTATACAAGGTAGCACTTAATTGCTCTCCCAATCACTTAAGTAGCCACAGTACTCATCTCCAGCTGGCTGATTTTCAAATACTTAGCAAGGAGTGTAAATGAATCCATGTACTTTTTGTGATTCTGATCACAGAGCAAAGGTGTGGAGAGGTTTTCTCATTGGTCCACTGTCTTTAGTGTAGCAAAATAGGCATTAAACATCTCAGCCTTGATGTAATCAGTTATTAGCTCTTCTTCCAGCTAAGCAGAGGACCTGCACTTTCCCTCACATTTCTCTTGATCCTAGTTTATTTGTTTGTAGAGCCTCTTTTCCTTGCCTTTTATGTTCCTTACTATGTTTAAAGTATTTTGTCTTAGCTGTTCCTATTTTGCGTCTACATGTTGTGCTATTCTTTTGTGCTCCTTAGCAATTTGCCATTTTCCACTTTTTGCAGAATTCCTTTTTTGATGTTTCAGGTCATTACATTATTCCTGAGCTTTACTATTCTTCCTGTTTTCCTTTGTATCAGAATAATTAGGCATTCACAAGATATTGTTTACAAGTTTTCAGAAAAAATCTTTGCCCATGCCTAAAATACCCAAGAGGTCTCAAATTTACATGTGGGGGGCAGGGGATTCCCCAGGAGCCTGTATACGTGGGAAACTAACTTAAAAGTGGTCTCCCTGCACATACCTGCTCCCAACTGCCTTCTCCCACCCCAGGCATGGGGGAAAAGGGGTAGACAGCTCTCTGGGAGCTTCTGTGTGCAGGGAGTCTGTGTGTAATCATGAAGGTTGATCACATACAATGTTACACTTTCACATCCCTAGAGCAAACTTTCTGGGCTCTTGGAACCAGACATACTTTTTCTTCTTGTTTCATTTTATAGTGTGCAATTTTTCATATTTTTTTCCTAATCGAATTGTAATTTAAGGCATTTTAATTTTTGCTTTCTTTATTCTTCCTGTTGTGCTATTTACTAAAGGGCTTTTTGGATCATACTTTTAATGTTGTGGGAAATATACCTAACTTTTGCTACACAGAGGATCTTGAGTCAGAAATACATTAACTTGTACTACTTTTTAATTAAATTCAAAGATCAATGGAAGATGATCTGTAGCTTATTAGATTCCTCAGTACAGGCAGTCCCCGGGTTACATGGATCTGACTTACATCAGATCCCTACTTACAAACGGGGTGAGGCAACCCCGCACTAGCTGCTTCCCCCCAGCAGACCAGGGAGACGCGAAGCTAGCCCTCCCCCCCCAGAAGACCAGGGAGACGCAGAGCGGCTTTTCTCAGCAGACACCTCAGCTTGAGAATAAAGGACTGAGGGAAGTGAGGTGTGGGAGAATAAAACTGAGCTCTGGAGAAATGTTTGGCTAGAGTTTCCCCTACAATATGTACCAGTTCCGACTTACATACAAATTCAACTTAAGAACAAACCTACAGTCCCAATCTTGGACGTAACCCAGGGACAGCCTGTATCGATCATATCCTGCTCCCATTGAAGTTAATGGCAAATTCCTTTAATTCGTTAGGGTAGGATCAAATCCTGTATATGCTATTAAAATATCCACTACAAAATATTTCCTGTTTAGTTTCCAGTATTTTATGTCACTGATCTGTGACTCAGTACATAATTAAGGCTGTATCCTGTGGATATATGCCTCCATAGTGCTCCATTGAAGTCAGTGGGATAATGCACAGGCATAGCAGCATGCCATGATTCAATGAATCATAGAATTGTAGGACTGGAAGCTCCATTCTGCACTTGGGGATAAGTTTGAATTAAGATACTCAGCTTCAGCTATGTTAATTGTGTAGCTTAAGTCGAAGTATCTTAACTTGAATGTTGATGTTAAGATACTTCGGGAAGTTCACACAGCGGGAAGTAGAGGGGAGCACACTCTTCCTTCAACTTCTCTTAGTCCTCGTAGAAGCAGAACTACCAGCATGGACAGGAACACTTTCACAGTTCAAATTAGCGTGTCTTCACTAGACCCGCTAACTCAAATCCCAGAAGATTGACTGCGGCAGCTTTGATCTTCTCTGTAGTGTAGACATGGCCGAAGGGACCTCGGGAAGTCATCTAGTCCAGTCCCCTGCACTCTTGGTAGGACTAAGTATCTAGTGTCTAGATCATTTCTGACAAGAGTTTGTCTAACCTGCTCTTAAAAATGTCTAATGGAGATTCCACAGCCTCTCTAAGCAATTTATTCCAGAGGTTAACCATCCTGACAGGACTTAAACTTCCCATGCTGCAATTTAAGCCCATTGGTTCTTGTCCCGTCCCCAGGAGAATAATTTTTCTCCCTCCTCGTTGTAATAATTTTTTTTGTACTTGAAAACTGTCATGTCCCCTCTCTCTTCTCTGTTCCAGACTAAACAAGCCCATTTTATCTTCCCATATATTTTTAGACTTTTGGTCATTTTTATTCTTCTTCTCCTCTGGACTTTCTCCATTTTTGTCCACATCGTTCCTGAAATGTGGCAATCCGAGGAGTGCTCACAGTACTCCAGTTGAGGTTCAATAAGCACAGAGTAGAGAGGAATTACTTCTCTTGTCTTGCTTACAACATTTCTGCAAATATATCCCAGAATGATGTATCCTTTTTTCTTTTTTCAGCAACAGTAGTATTCTGTTGAGTAATAGCTTGTGATTCATTATAAACCCTAGATCCCTTTCTTCAATACTCCTTCCTAGTCAGTCATTTCTCATTTTGTATGTGTATAACTGATTGTTCCTTCCTAAGCGGAGTACTTTATATTTGTCCTTATTGAATTTCATCCTTTAGACCATTTCTCCAGTTTATCCAGATAATTTTGAATTTTATCCTGTCCTCCAAAACACTTGCAACCCCTCCAAGTTTGGTCCACAAACTTGGTAAGTAGAGCCCTGCATGTATACAAAATTTGTATCCACATCTGCATTTGCAAAAATGATCCATGGATATCCACATCAATGGATACAAGTGTACTCCCCATGCCATTATCTAAATCATTTATGAAGATACTAAAAGACTTACCTGGTGTTCCCCGGGTCCTTCAGGGTAGGGCTCTTGCTGTGGCGGGGGAAGTATAGGATTCAGGGTAGGGCCTTGGAGATGTGAGGGGCCAGTGCAGGAGGCTGAAGGGTGCAAGATTGAGCATTGGGGGGGTGAGGAGGAGCTTAAGTTATGGGTTCCATCCAGCACAGGTCTTTTCTCTCCCACCAGCCCCGCTCTCCCCCCTCCCTCCCCCCGGCCACCAGCAGCCTTTTTTCTCCCTCCAGACTTTCCTGAGATTGCCCTTTTTCTCTTCCTCTGGTGCTGCAGCCAAGGTCTGGGTTGGGGGGAGGGCTGGGGGTAGGGAAGCTACTTACACAGTGTGCTGACAGGCAAGATGGCAGAGCCCCAGCCCTTCTGGCTACAGTCCCTTTCCTGGCACTTCTGGTTTTCCTCGGACAACCAAACCCTGATGTTTTAAATTAAGCAAAAAGGAAAGTGCATACCAAATTTGGTGGTCCTAGCTCTTACTGGGAGCTAGGAGAGTTCTTGAACAAATGGTCTTGCAGACACACCACAGATGTACGCACAGACCTCTAAAATATATGTATATAGAGAGAGAGATTGAACAGAGTTGAGCATATAACTGAACCCTGTAGCATCCCACTCAATAAGCTCTTCCGGCTTGACATAAATCACTGGTATGTACTCTGTGAGGATGGTTTTCCGACCAGTTATGCACACATCATCTAGGTAGTATTGCCCTAGTTTGTTTGTAATTGCGCTATCTGACTTAAAATGTTGTCTCTGCAAAGCAGAAGTAATCTTTGTGGCACTGAAGTAAGATGATTGTTCTGAAGATTTTGTATTTTTATAAGAATGCACCTTCCCTTTCTTTTAGAATGACAACGAAGGCAGTGCAGAATTGGAATCTAAGAATGGCATGACACAGGGAGACAAACTTCGTGCCTTAAAAAGTCAGAGACAGCCTCGATCTGCTACAACTGGTGCTCTGAGGTAACCCTCTTCCAATTTGTTATATTATTAAATACTTTGTGTATTAATTCTTTATGACAAGCATATGTTCCTCTGTGTGTTTGTTTCCTATTATAAGTAATGATATGTAGACCTTATCATTTTTAGATTACTTTACAAACATTAGTACTGCTAACTTTACAGTGAGTTAGTTAGGTGCTCCACTGAGGAATCTGAAACTGAGAGGGTGAATTACTTGCCTAAGACTGCAGAAGTCATTAGGTTTTGAGCTGGTGTTAAGGGCCCTATATGCTATAGTAATACAAACAATAAATATTTAATAGTTGAGTTCAAGTTTCTAGCTCTTTGTCTTGTGCTTAGTCCGCCATACTAACTTCACTTTCTTCCCACTATAAACGTTAAATTTATACAGATTTGTTATTAACTATAAAGTTCACTGCTTTCTGCCAGAATTGTTTGCGCAATCTTAAGCTTTTGTTTTCAAAGCTTCTTCAGATTTACTTGTTTATCAAGTTTGTTCACACCGCCCTTCAAAAGCTCAAGAGGCAGCATATGCTAATATCAAACAAAACCACCCTTTTAGATTGGTTAATGTTAGCAGCTGATATCCTTGCTGTTTGGTTGGACTGTATTTGTGGGAGGCAGATACTGCTTCCTGGTGTAAAAGCTTTCATAACTGTAACAGTTTACTGATACAATTTAACATGAGCCTTCAGAATTTTAATTAAGCCAAGTAAAAGACCAGTGTCTATGTTTCAAGAAGGAGAAATTCATTTTAGATAAAGAGGAGTAGTCTAATGGAAGTTCTCTGTGCAGACACATAGGAGAATGGATTTCAATTTCCTGTTCCCTGTTATGAACTGGGATGTAGTACCCTTTCATTACTGGAAAGATAATATTTTATATTTCTCAAAAGTGAACCCTTGGGAGTTGTGGCAGGCACCAAACTAGATGCCACATATTGTCCTTCAGCAGGTGGATAGGGTTGCTTCCTCATATGTGAACACTTAAAGAAGATAAAAATGGTAGGAGTTCTAAAAGCTAAGAGATGCAAAACTGGGGAAACTTTAAAGAGTGGAGCTGGAATTATTCTCTCTACCAGTACAGCAATAAAGAGATTTTTACTATGCCTGAGCCTCTATTAGTTATACCAGAAGTCTTCTCAGAAAGAATTGATATAATACAGACAATTTTATATTTTGTTCTTTTACATTCCTTTCCATTTCTTTCTCTTTCTTTTTGCTGCTACCAAAATAACCATGTACTATCAGGCTCAAATAAAAATTTTGAAAATTTCATCTAAAAAATCTAAAGTGTCATTTGTTGTTATATTGTAAATTAACACTTAACTCAACATATAAAAGTTGACATTCCTATTAAAATAATTGGCAGTATATTTTTCCATAACTAAATGATAGCTTTTAAGGGTAACAGTTAAACCAAGTGCTATTTAAAATGTAAACAGTTGAAGCCAAAATGCTTTGCTGTGGCTTAGTAATGGCACATAACAAAAAATGTTTAGTATTCTCTTCTGCTCAAAAATGTTCTTATTTTTAGATATAACTGTAAAAACATTGTCTGTGAAAAAAGTTTAATGCCAAAGTCGTTATTTAAACTTATTGTGCAACTTCTAGTAGAAGTCTTTTAAAGCTGAAGACATCATGAGTAGTACTCCTAACATCCAGAAGGAAATGCAAACATTATCTTTCATGTAACTTTTCCATAGTAAACTCACCCAGATTTACACACACATGATCTTTTAACATTTGCAGGCTTCCATTACAGGTGAAAAAGGAATAGAGGTTTTATTTCTGTTCTTTAAGTTTATATACTATGAGGAGGAGGAGAGTATAAGTACCTAGATAGTCAGCTTTTTATCATAGAATTTTCTTATTAATATATGAAGCTGGTACTGTAGGACAGGAGATGGCAGCTGATTGTAGATTTGATTGATCTAGTTGAAAAACAATGTTTCAAGAGTACAATTTTAAAATTATATATTTTTATGATGCATCTCACAATTTATATGAAACATTTTTTAGTTTATGTATGCAGCACATAAATAATAACATTGCCCAGATCATAGTCTTTGTTCATATCTTTATTAGAAAAATTGAAATTATGCTTTCATAATGTTTTGTGTGATCACTGCTTTAATTACTGTAGGCTGGAAGATATGAAATTGCACACCAGATCAACATCACAACCTTTCAGGTATTTATTTAGTTAAACTTGTGAGAAAAATTTTAGTTCATTTAAATTTCATTTGTTTAAATATTTACTATACTATTTAAGATTTTAGTGCTTTGTCTTGTCATGAGTTTGGTGTGTAGCAATTTGTCAGACTTCTGCTTATGATACTGAAAACTGTTTTAAGTGGCCATTTAAGGGACAGGCAAAAATTGGTTAATTAGCAGAGCTAATCTTCTAGTAATTGTGCAATACAGACAGACCCCGGGTTACGTACAAGATAGAGACTATAGGTTTGTTCTTAAGTTGAATTTGTACGTAAGTCGGAACTGGCTCCAGATTCAGCCGCTGCTGAAACCGATAGCCGGCTGACTACAGGAAGCCCTAGGCAGAGTTGCTCTGCCCCCGGCTTCCTGGAATCAGCCGCTGATCAGTTTCAACAGCGGCTTAATCTGGACTCCTGGGACAGAACAGCTGGGGCACTGCCGGGTAGGTCCCCGCCGGACCAACGCGGCAGCACCCCAGCTGCTCTACCCCAGGTATCCCGCAACAAAAGCCTGGTCTGCTGGGGGGGGGCACACTAGCTGCGCCCCCTCCCCCTCCAGCAGACCAGGGAGACCCGAGCAAAGCCGTGGAGGAGCAGAGGTCCCGCCGCCTCTGTGGCTTTGCTCCTGTCTCCCTGCTGTGCTGGGGGGGAGTTTCCCCCCAGCACAGCAGGGAGACCCGAGCAAAGCCGCAGAGGCAGGGGACCCCGCCGCCTGTGCGGCTTTGCTCAGGGGCAAAGGAGCAAAGCTGCCTGTGCGGCTTTGCTCGGGTCTGCTTGCTGTGCTGGGGAGTCCCCCCCAGCACACCAGGGAGACCCGGAGCAGCTTTTCTCGCCCTGGAGGACGCGGTGGTGGGACCGCTGCGCTCTGGGCGGTCCCGCCGCCCGCGAGCTCCGGGACAAGAAAAGCCCCGTTCGTAAGTGCGGATCCCACATAAGTCGGATCCGCGTAAGTTGGGGACTGCCTGTAAAATACTCTAATGTTATAAGGTTCCTTTCCTGAATAAAGTCTGCATGTCGTATAAAATGTATAGTGGCTTTATGAAACTGATAGATGTGTTTTAGAGACTAGGAGGCAGCTATTTCACTTGTGACTTGGACCAGATCAGTAGTCTCTGTAAGCTGTGCACTTGTGCAGCAGCTCAGGAGAGTTCCAGTGCTACCCAGCTGATTGGCAGACACCCACAGCTAGGTTAGTGTTTCTCCTAGTGATGCAAATTCACACATGCATTGCTGCACATAAAATTTACTCCATGCATAGATGGAAGAAATCTGCACATTAGTGGAAAAGATTAGAAGCAACATTGGATCATAGTTAAACATTTCTGCAAACCTTGTGCCCACATTAAAGATAATACAATTTAGTATGAAAAGAGGTGTTAGTATGGAACCATATTAGAAATAGTACTACAGATAAATAGATAAATTTAAATCATTATATCAAGTACTTTGTTATTTCCATTGTGCCTGTCATCAGATATCTAAGGGTATGTCTACACTACAGTGCTAATTCGAACTAACTTAGTTCGAATTGGTTAATTCGAACTAAGCTAATTTGAATTAGCGCATCCAGACTTAAAAACTAGTTCGAATTAGCGTTTTGCTAATTCGAACTAGCATGTCCACATTGAGTGAACCCTGAACCGAAGTTAAGGATGGCCGGAAGCAGTGCCGGCGGGCCATCAGAGTAGGACTTAGAGCGTGGAGCTGCTATCTCAGGCTAGGCGAGGGCTGTGCTTAAAGGAACCCGACTCCCACCCCGGACAGACAGTTCTCAGGGGTTCCCCGCTTGCAAAGCAGTCCTGGCTTGGAGTGCCCTGAGTGCCCACACTCAGCACATCACAGCACTTGGCCATCAGCCCGGCTGCACTTGCCGCAGGATGCCATCCGGGGGAGGGGGTCAGTCGAGGGGCTGCAGGAGAACTTCGTCCCCAAGGAGCCTGCAGAGCCACCCCAGTCTTCCCCATTGGGGGCTTGTACCCCATTCCTCCCTCACCCCCTTCCACTTACCCCTCCTTAGCCCCCCTTCCTGATGTACAAAATAAAGGACACGTGTGTTCAAAAATAGAAACTCTCTTTATTGAACAAAACTCGGGGAGACTGGGAAAAGGAGGTGGGAGAGGGAAAGAGAGAGGCTGGGAGAGGGGAGGGCAACTAAAATGATCAGGGGTTTGGAACAGGTCCCATATGAAGAGAGGCTAAAGAGACTGGGACTTCTCAGCTTAGAAAAGAGGAGACTGAGGGGAGATATGATAGTGGTCTATAAAAGCATGAGTGGTGTGGAGAGGGTGCATAAAGAAAATTTCTTCATTAGTTCCCATAATAGAAGGACTAGAGGACACCAAATGAAATGAAATGGGTAGCAGGCTTCAAACTAATAACAGACAGTTCTTCTTCTCAAAGCAAATAGTCAACTTGTGGAACTCCTTGCTGCAGGAGACTGTGAAGGCTAGAACTAGAACAGAGTTTAAAGAGAAGTGAGATAAAGTCATGGAGGTTGGGTCCATGGAGTGGTATTAGCCAGGGGGTAGAAATGGTGTCCCTGCCCCAAGTTTGTGGAAGGCTGGAGATGGATGGCATGAGACAAATGGCTTGGTCATTGTTTCGGTCCATCCCCTCCAGGGTCCCTAGTGTTGGCCACTGTCGACAGACAGGTTACTGGGCTAGATGGACCTTTGGTCTGACCCAGTACAGCCATTATAAGCTCAGGGCTCAGGGTCGGGGGTCTCACTAGACCAGGCGGGCGCCCGCCTCTTGCGGACCCGGGCAGGCTCCCGGGAGCTGCCAGCCTGGTCCCGGGAAGAGGCAGAGGGCTGGGTGGCAGCGGGTGGCTGGCTCGAGCCGTGCCAGGTGCAGGGTCTGCTGGCTGGGTGCTGGCAGGCTTGCACCTGGCACTGGCACTGTAGCCAGCCCGTGCCCCTTTAAGGGCTCCGGGGCCGGGAGGGGGGCAGAAGAGTTTCCCTGGTGGTGCCCAGAGTGGCCACCAGGGAAAGCTGGGGAGGGCTAGCCTCCCACTAGTTCGAATTAAGTGGCTACACAGCCCTTAATTCGAACTAGTTAATTCGAACTAGGTGTTAGTCCTCATGGAATGAGGTTTACCTAGTTCGAATTAAGCGCACCGCTAGTTCGAATTAAGTTCGAACTAGCGGTTTGCATGTGCAGCGCCTATCAAAGTTAATTCGAACTAACGTATGTTAGTTCGAATTAACTTTGTAGTGTAGACATACCCTAAGTTACATAAATAGTACTATCTAGGGGAAAGTATTTAGTAAATAAAATAATATATTGGCTACAATTAGCACCACTGTGATTTTAAGATGTATAATATTTGAGGGCGTTGATCTCCACTACTCCTCCTTTGATTTTGTCTACCTCAGAGATTCCCTGTCATGGACTTAGAGAAGCTCCCACCCAAAGTCATTATTATCGTGCTATTTCAATTGGAACTTTTAAGAATACAAAGCACTTTCTTTCCTCAACAACCGAACATACTGACTTATCAACTATGAGAATGAGAAGCTATTGCATTGCCACTAGGCTTTAGGACTTGCCCAAAAGTACTACTGCACCATATTTTTGGTATTACTAAAACATATATTACTTAAAGCCCAGTCCTAGAAAAGAAAGGTGCTGCGTACTTTTGGACATGATTTCAAGAGTGGTGCTCAGCACTAAAAACAAGAATGAAAAGCAGAATTTAGGGGGGGAAATGAACTTTATAAGCTTCAGATATTCAATTTTAAATTGGCAATTGCTGTTTCAAAATTTTAGCATGATGAAGAAGGTTTTAACCAAACCTTACAAGCTGTGATCATTTAATATATATAATTATCTTCATTCTGGTTTTTTTAATGTGTCTAGATATTATTACCAAAAATGCATCAATAGAAGCAAAGCAGAGCCAAGTTTTTTTTTTAAATTGGGATTTTTCAAAACTGATGTGAATGGGAACTGCTGAGCTCCTAATTAAGTTCCTATATAGATTTAGAAACCACCTCTGAAAAATCTTGGCTCAGGTGTTTAAAGTAATTTTATTTCTGATGTTCACATTTGAGTAATATAATTTTGCTCCCTATTAAAGCTTTGCACTTTTTCAGGTTGAATAGTTCAAGTAGTATACAAGGGTCCATGTCTCCTTTGAAGTCCTCCAAGGTGTCAGTAGCTGTTTCACCCTCTGCAAAGAGAATAAGCAAAAGCCCTACATCCTTAGGATCTAATTTAAAAAGGTACATTCTTTTATCTGTATGAGGCTTTCTGGGTGATGTAAGGGAGGGTTATGTCACTTTCTGTAAAGTCACATGACAAAGTATGAAGTAGGCCATTGTGCTTGCTTTATACATTTGTCATTCATGTTTGAGATTGAATATAAATTAGTGGGAACACTCCCAAAACATATAAAATTCTGTTCATCTCAAGAAAACAGTTATGTGAGAAACCACATGTCCCTGTTATCAACTTTCTATTTGTTGCCATTAGGTAATAACTTAAATATTTCTGCTATTCTGAATAATGTTGAATGTTAAATGAAACTTGCAATGGTTGATGGATTTTGACATAACTTCTGGTCATAATGAATATTCATTAAGATAAAATGAGGTGTTGTATTAGCTCAAGTAAATGCTTTAGTGAACTTAAGGCACCTTATTTTTACTCTGTGAATATTCATTAAATAGCTTTTTGGCTACTTTGGCTTGTCTTATATTACTACTTTTGAGATGCAATTTTTATAGAACTTGGATTTGCATTATTTCAAAGAGAAAATAAAGCTGTGTGCTGCTACCGTTTATGTGTGTCAGAATGGTCCTTGTCATTTTCCCCCAATGTCTTTAAATGTGGTGTGTGAGTGTGAAATCTTCACATGTATATACATTGCATGTATTTTTTCCCACATGTTTTCCACTCAGCGTTTCCGTAAACTCCAGGCTAGCCAATTCTCTAGGGAACCTGTATGCCGCCTCAGATGACACAGAGAGCAAAATGACGTCATCATCCTCTAGGACAGGTTTTTCTGTAAACCAAATCTCCAGTCATTTGAATGGCAGCTTGCAGCTGCCTGTCAGAAATTACCATGAGCTGAACAACAACCTATACAACAGAAGCAGCAATAATGGCACCAACCTCAACAGTCATGCCAGTTCTCTCCGCACCGGGACAGATGATGACTACAGCATCTACCATCCCTCCTTTACTGGGTTAACTGCTACTCCAGCACGATACCTGAGTCGTTCAATTCCTGTAAGTTCACAGCCACAACAGCCCTCTCAGGGATCTGACAGAAACTTATCTACCTTGCTTCCTCAGCCAAAACTATCACAAAAATCTCTTAATTTCAAAGCAACTTTTTAATCCCTTACCTTTTAAAATTTCCTGAATGTATATAGCACCTTTGTCTATTTCTAATGTTCTTTCAGCTGCTTCCTCTTTGCCTCTCCAGAATTTGACTCAGAGAAAGGTGTCATGAAAGTGGACAGTTTATAAAAGTACCTATCATGATTACAGCTCCTGATCTGGGGTTTTTTTCCATTTCAAATCGTTTGTTATATATCGGAATTCTAAAAGTTATATGTAATATAGGATTAGAGAAACTGCTTTGTATATATCACACTGAATTGAAAATAAGTATGAGTAAAATCAATTCTTTAAATAGTCGCCGTTGAAATATCTTCATTTCCAAACTCTGAGTTCAATAGTTAAAGGTAGTATGCCAGCCCTAAGAGTCCACCTTCTATTTTTCATGGTTTTATAACACTGTTTTACTTTTGAGGGAGGAAAGACTTGAGAATGAGTAGAAAGATATAAATGCTTTTTCTTTCTTGCTGTAAAATACCCGTAGAGAGGTCCACTGATATAGTAGTGAACTCACTGTACATTAACAACAAGGAGTACTGTAGCACCTTACAGACCAACAGATTTGTTTCTTTCATGCATTATTTGTTAATAAACACTGGGTGTGTTTAAACCCTCAGAATAAAGATCATTTTAGATATTAAAAGATCACAGTTTGTTAGTCATAGCCAACAAATTTTTCCTCAGAATATTAAGTCACTTATTTCACTATTTGAGCATGCAATGAATGTTTTCTCTTCTTTTATAATCTTTATGCTTATAAGTGCCCATTGAAACCTTCTTGTGACCATTTTCCTTTTGTGCACATTGCCTCAAAAACTCTCCTTCATGGCCTTCGAAATGTATCATGTTGTACCTGGGTTTAACTCTGAAAGGCATTTGGAAACTGCAGCTGATGCAGAATGCAATGATTTAGTATGGTCCAATTGGCCTTTGAACAATTTTTCCAGTGTACCAAAGAACCCAATTCCTGTTTGTTTCCAGCTGTGTTTTAAGATATTGATATTGTTCTTAGCTTTGTGTGATTTGTGTTCTACACATCTTCCCATGCACAACTGTAATTGTTGAGATCAGCTCTCAAACCCATGTCAACATCTACTAGATTTGTAATCTTGGCATTAGAACACTAGCATTTTCAGTGGAGACCTTGCAATAGTCTTCCTTTTCAATCGGAGAGACCAAGGTACAGTGTAAACACTTTTCCCTGAGATATTTTGGACAGGACCATTTTTTATATTTTTAACAGCTTAATTATGGACTACAGCCCATTTATTTTTTATTAATCAATACTTTTTGTTAATACAAAGCCAAACAACTGTGGTAGATACAGTCTTCCATTTGAAAAAAATTGAAAGCAGTGATTGCTAGTTTTCAGTCATTCATGGAGGAATTACTCAACATGTACAAGTGTCTTTTCCATTTGAAGTCCCACAAAGTCAATTTTGTCCCCATTGTTGTTAAAGGAGTATGTATTTAGCCATTTAGATAGCTGAGCATGTAACATAGTGTCATTGATCTGTAAAGTATTACTGTCACTGCAGAGGTCTTCAGTTCTCTCTCTTTTCTGTTTGGCTCCAGATTGTGGAGTAGAGATAAAATAGCTGTTTGAGGGCCAACACTGAAGTATTGTTAATGGAATGATGAAAATATCAAGAAGATTTCATTTATTTAGTGACCGTTTTATCCATTTATTATGTTTGCTATAGGCAGGTTGATGTGTTTTGAACTCTGGTATCATTTTATGAGAATTTGAACATGGAAGATCAATTTTTATAGTGATCAAAAATGACTTTTTTCATTACCAATCTATTCTGCAATGGCAGCCTTCCTTCTGACCCTAGATATACCACAGTGATTCAGGTCTCTTTGATCTCTAGGCTGACATACTGTAATGTACGTTGTTGGAGCTTTTCTTTGAAAACTACTCATAGATTTCAGCTTAGGTAGAACATAGCAGCATGTCTTCAAAGAACTTCACCATGAAATTTGATATGTTATCCATTGATGGTAATTATCAAAGTCTTAATATTTAAACTTCAAAATAGTACTAGTCTGCTTAAGGGACAGCCTGCAGTTAAGGTTGGAACAGTTGAAAAGAATTTAAGGAAGTTCAAATACTAAGACCTTAATGATTACCATCTATTGGATAACAGATCATCAATTGTCGTGAGTCCACTAATCCTGAATGTTTGTGTGTGCACTTTTGCTGTACCTTACCAAGTGGTTATGTTTTCTTTCCATTTATATGGTGGTTTGGTGGATTATTGATCTTATTATTTGGCCACTTTACTGTGTTTTATTTTATAATTTTTATGTGTACAGGCAGTCCCCGGGTTACGTACAAGATAGGGACTGTAGGTTTGTTCTTAAGTTGAATTTGTATGTAAGTCGGAACTGGCGTCCAGATTCAGCCACTGGTGAAACTGACCAGCGGCTGACTACAGGAAGCCCGAGGCAGAGCTGCTCTGCCCCGGGATTCCTGGAATCAGCCGCTGATCAGTTTCAACAGCGGCTGAATCTGGACGCCTGGGACAGAGCAGCTGGGGCGCTGCCGGGTAGGTCCCCGCAGCGCCGCACCTCGGCGCTGCAGGGACCAACCCGGCAGCACCCCAGCCGCTGCTGAAACTGACCAGCGGCTGACTACAGGAGTAGCTCTGCCTCCGGCTTCCTGTAGTCAGCCGCTGGTCAGTTTCAGCAGCGGCTGACTTGGGGATGCCTGGGGCAGAGCAGCTGGGGTGCTGCCGGGTTGGTCCAGTAGCGCCGAAGAGCGGCGCTGCGGGACCAACCCAGCAGTGCCCCAGCTGCTCTACCCTAGGCATCGACAA
Organism: Pelodiscus sinensis; assembly: GCF_049634645.1. Classification (NCBI taxonomy): domain Eukaryota; kingdom Metazoa; phylum Chordata; order Testudines; family Trionychidae; genus Pelodiscus; species Pelodiscus sinensis. Next base: position 39,389,471 of record NC_134719.1, on the reverse strand, counting down.
GAAAAGTCTGCTCTGCTGGTGGGGGGGGGGGGGTGTGCACTAGCTGCCCCCCCCCCCCCAGCAGACCAGGGAGACGCGGGCGGCGGGACCGCCGAGAGGCGCCGCGCTCCCGCCGCCCGCGTCCTCCGCAGCTATGTTCCGCGTCTCCCTGGTCTGCTGGGGGGGGGGGGGTGCAGCAGACCAGGGAGACGTGGAGCAGCTTTTCTTGCCACGGAGGACGCAGGCGGCGGGACCACAGCGCGTCTGGGCAGTCCCGCCACCCGCATCCTCCGCAGCGGGAAAAGCCCCGTTCGTATGTAGGGATCCGACTTAAGTCAGATCCACATAACTCGGGGACTGCCTGTAGTCTATAAACAAATTCCTTTGCCTATTTTGTTTAGTGTCATACTCCTGTTGTTAAAGTCTAGCTTTTAGTTTCATTACTGGGGTTCAAAAATGGCTTTAATGGGGAAGACTTTAACTCAGAAGGAAAATTTAGGCACAGATGAATAAAATAGCTGAGAGAGGTAATTGAATACTACCTGACCAAAGAATGATAGTAGGGTACTACTCTCAGCCAGCCAGCTGTTTTTCATTTTCTGAGAGAACCCAAAAGAGAAAGGTGAACAGCCATAATAGAGTAAGGGTTGCCTTGGCTTAGATCAGAGCTCTTCAGTCACACCCATATAGGGGAGCATGGGACAGTTGTTTGGGGAAGACACAGCTGGGACTCAAGCCAGCCCCCATAAGGAGCAGGGATGGAGTACTATCTAGCTCCACACCTGGCCCAGCTGCTGGCCCCTCACCTGGGTCCCATCTGGCCACACCTAGGCCTATAGCCAAGACTCTGTTCCCTCACCCAGCAGTGGCTCCAGGTTCAGCCTCCTTACCCCTTTCCACATCCCCCCATCCTGGAGCCATGGCCCTGCTCCTGACTCCACGGGAAGGGGTGGACTGGGGTAAGAGGAAGTGTGAGGTAAAACGTTTGGGGACCACTAGCTTAGATAAAGGTGGAGATGCTGTTTTTTCCACATGCAAGTGCTGAGAAATCAGGGTAGAGAGGAGAGAATTGTTTATTTTAATCTGCATATGATCATGAGACCCAGATGACTGGGTCTAAAGAGAGTTTATTTACGCAATCTAGGAAGTTGCCTGGTGAGGCAGAGAACCTTTGAGAAGAAGGGGGAGGTGTTGTCTAGGATATTTAATTGTCCTGTTTTAAAACACTCAGTTTTTTATCTTCTCATCAGACACCTATATGACTCAGTAGAGTTCTCTCAGCTAGAATGATGTAATCTTTCAATAGTTCACATTCTAATTATCATTCACTAGTAAGGAACAGAGGTGTACATAGCCAAATACGATGTGAACTTTTTAAGTGCAAAAGCTGTAATCTTTTCAGTAGTGTCTAGTTAGTTGTGAATAGAGTTTTTTTCCATTGTTCCTGTAAATAGGGAGCAGTGAAGGAAAACACCTGTGAAATAGCAATAGTTTGTCTGATTTCAGTGCAATGGCCTAGTAACTTTAAGAATGGTTGTAGTCAAAAAGGGATTCTGAAATTGTCACCTTCCTACACCACAAATGTTTGTTGTCTCTCTTTATTCTGTATTGTCTTACTTTTCTGACTAAAATACGTTTTTCACTCCTTGTGATCTTGTCAGTCCTGCAAAACAGTCACAAAACAAGGGAGAGAGCTGGATTCTCTTTTAATTTATGCATCATCAGATGAATTATCATCTGTGTTACAGTTGCAGGAAAAGGCCAGAAGAAGCCATTCCTGCATATCCCGGTAACCCTATATTGATTTCAATAAAGTGTTTGACTGAAGCATGTGTTCCAGAAAGGCATCCAGTTTGATCAATGGGAGTTTGTTCCATGGGTTAACCACCTTCACCATTAAGAACTGTGTCAAATTCAAATTAGAAATCCATCTGAAATTCAGCTTCCAGCCACTGCTATTGTTATGCTTTTCTCCACTAAATTAAAGTGTCAGTATTTTTTCTTGTAGGAATTCTTATGTGCTGTAATCATCTCCTCTCTCAATCTTCTTTTTGATAAACTAAGCAAATTAAGCTTTTTAAATCCCTCATTATAATGTAAGGTGCTTTCTCCAACCTTCAGCTTGGTATTATGTTTTTTTCTGGACCCTCTCCAAGTTTTTAACATCCTTTGTACAGTAAAATGTGGATATTAGAACTATACAGATTTTTTTCAGTATCAGTCTATTCAGTGTCAGATAGAGGTAAAATTACGTCCTTACTCCCCTTGTAATGCATTCAAGGACCGCATTAGTTGTTTTTGGTACTTCGCATTGGAAGCTAATGTTGAGTTGCCTGTCCACTATGACCTCTAACTCATCGTCACTGCTTTCCGTGATCCAGTCCCCGCTTCCTTGTTCCTAGGTGTTTAGCTTTTTGCATTGTTTATATTAAAACTTTTTAAATGTATCTAGTTTACCAAGCAATTCAGATAGCTCTACATTAGTGTCCTATTATCATCCACAACCTTTTCACCAATCTTAGAGTTGTTTGCAAATTTGATCATCAGTGATTTTAAAGTTACTTCCAGGTGAAAAGGTTGAATAGCATCAGACCTAATATGTTGATTCCTATGGAACCCCACTTGAAGCCTCCCCATTCAATGATGATTCCCCGTTGGTACCTACATTTGAGAACTGTTAGCCTGTTACTGATCCATTTGACATATCCTTTTTTGCTATTGTAGAGAGCTAATTTTTAATTCAATACTAAGTCAAATGCCTTACAGAAGTCAAAGTATGTTACAACTGTGTTTTTTTTTTATCAGCTACATTTGTAATCTCACCAACAAATGCAGTTAGGTTTGTTGGATTAAGTTTGTTTTGCATTTTGTGTGACATGAAACCTGTTACTTTGTTGTAACTCTGTACAGGTTGAACCTCCCTGGTCTGGCACCTTCAGGACTTGACTGGTCCCTGACCAGAGAATTTGCAGGACCAGGGGAGGACAGTGTATCAGGGTTCTGCTTTTCCTCCTGGCTGCCCTGCTGCCACATGGGGTTCTGCTCTCCCCATAGGGGGCTCCACTTTTCCCCGTGTGGCTCTATTGTCACCTGGGAGACCTCCACGCTTCCTTCAGCGGCTTCCGCTGACTCCCAGGGTTCCATGCTTCGCCCAGCAGCTCTGCCACCGCCAGGGGCTCGCCCCAGCAGCCCTACTGCCACTTTGAGCTCCATACTCCGCCCAGAAGCTCCACAGCCAGTAGAGGCTTTCCCTAGCGCCAATGGTGCCGTTTGCATCAGCCGTGCATATTAGGACACGGCTTCCTTTTCTTCCTGATTCTCTGACAGTCAGGGAGCAAGGAGAAAGTACATGGCTTATGTGTATGCCTCTTACTCCTGGCTGGTGAAGGGAGGGGGCAGAGGAGTAATTCACAGAATACGAGTACTTTCCCCTCGCTCCCTAATAGTCAAGGGACTGAAAAGAAAAACAAGCTGCATCCCGGTACTCCCCCGCCCCTCTGCTCTTCCAAAATGGTGACCTTGCCCAGCCACCTGGGACTCCCCAGTTATTCCTCACCAGTGCCTCATCAGGCTCTAAATCGAGATAGCACATCCACATTAGGGAAGCCTGCTTCAGACTAATTTTGAGGCTTCCCTGAAGTGTAGACGTGCTATTTTGAAATAGCCAGGCAGTGTAGACGTACCCACAGTGCCTTAGTATCCACCAGTGAGCTATGCATGTTAATATGCACCAGAAGGTCTTGCACTAACTGGCTCATGTGGACCCTGCTGGTGCACGGTAAACGTTCTCTAGTGTGCACTAAAGTAGTACTCTTTGATACAGGACTATGTTAATGCATAGTAGGGAGCTTTTAGAACTCACAAGCAGGATCCACATGGGCAAATTAGTACAGAACACACTGGTGTGAATTAAAATGTACACCCCCTTCTAGTGTGCATGAAGGCCATTGTAATCAATATATAGACAAGCCCTGCTCTGATGTTGAGACATAAAATATCAAGTTGCATATTGCATCAGACTACACCAGGGTGCTTTAAGAAAGCTCCCATGAGATCATACAGTTATCCTTTTTTAAAATATCCCTTTTAATTTAATTTGCTTATTTTTATTACTTGATTTACTTTTACTACTTAGTCATGTTCAGTAAGAAAAACACTTTTTATTAACTCTTTATTTTTCCCATTTTAAATTCTATTTTTCTTCAAAATAGATAATTTCTAAGTTTTGTAAAAGCCAGATAATTCCAGGGTATGATTCAGAAAGTGTAAAAATTAGTAATAACAAAATTCAGTTTGGTGGGTCCTAAGTACAGTGCACATGTACACAGATCTAAAAATGTAAACTCAAGAAGTCAAAAAAATAAATCCAGTCTACAAGCAAGAAACAAGGTTTGTATTATAAGATCCAAAACATTCTAATAGTTAGTATATTGGGGTTAATGGCAGCAAGATTTAATCTACAAAGAACTGAATGGCTTGTTATCATGGCCAAATGATACTGTATGCAAGAGGAAATTACCATTCTTTAAAATCAATTTAGTTTTTCACTGTGCTTAAAAATGTATTTAGAACAGTGGGAGGAGGATCCTTTATTGCTATTAAGTAGAGATGATTAAGGAGGCGGAGATGCTGAACACGGTGTACGTCACAAGACAGAATCTCCTATCCCATATGTGACAAGCATTTAAAAGACAAACCAAAATAAGGGATCAATGTTTGAATCTCTCTGTACATGTGCTATATGCATATTGGTCATCTTTTTGATATGTTGCTATGGATTTTTATCTTTCACATCCTGATGTTCCATTCTGATAAAGTACAGAGCTTCTAATAACAAAATCTCAGAAGTAAAATGTTACTTAAATTGTGATTCCAGTATCATGCACCATTATAAAATGTCCAACTAATTTTTTAGATTTCCGGTTGTTAGGCAGCACTACTTTGAATTTAGTTTTTAAGAGATCACTGCAAAAACTGTTACCATTCCACATGAACTACATTTCAGTCACTATAGAATGTTTTTAAAAATATCTTAGAGATAAGACCAGGAGAAATATTAAGTAATTGTTGTTAAAAAAGAAATAAACACCCTTCAACATCAATTCTATAATGTAATGGATTGTCTTACTGATTTTCTTAACAGGGATAATAATCATGGGGCAGGTTTTAAGTTTAAATTGTGGTCCTAAAATCTGTATAGGTTGGACCTCCCTGGTTCAGCACCCTAGGGACCTGATTAGTCCCGGATGAGGGATTTTGCCGGATTAGAGGAGGTCCTTTCAGGCTGCCCTGCAGCGGGCCCTGCCATGCTACCCAAATCGGCTTCCAGGCTCCCCGAGGGGAGCCCAGTTCAACACACCAGGCTCTCTTGTCTCACACAGCACGGCAGGACTCTGACCCTGGAACATCCATGGACCTGAGAGATCATGGATGTTGCTGGACAAGAGTGTCCCTGTTTACAGAGGTGCAGCCTGTAGTAAAGTATTTTGTAATTTTAAAGCCTCTTTCTGTCTTTTCTTTCTTTAACAAGTACCTGTCTTTATATGTTTACTCTCATCTATAAAGACATAATCCCTTCAATTTGAATATATTCATTATATCTGAGCCTCTAGCTATCAACTTTATAAAATCATGGGAGACAGGAGAGATTCTAGAAGACTGGAAAAAGGCAAATATAGTGCCTATTTATAAAAAGGGAAATAAGAACAACCCAGGAAACTACAGACCAGTTAGTTTAACTTCTGTGCCAGGGAAGATAATGGAGTAAGTAATTAAGGAAATCATCTGTAAACATTTGGAAGGTGGCAAGGTGAATGGGAACAGCCAGCATGAATTTGTAAAGAATAAATCGTGTCAAACCAATCTGATAGCTTTCTCTGATAGGATAACGAGTCTTGTGGATAAGGGAGAAGCGGTGGATGTGGTATACCTAGACTTTAGTAAGGCGTTTGATATGGTCTCGCATGATATTCTTATCAATAAACTAGGCAAATACAACTTAGATGGAGCTACTATAAGGTAGGTGCATAAGTGGCTGGATAACCGTACTCAGAGAGTAGTTATTAATGGTTCACAATCCTGCTGGAAAGGTATAACAAGTGGGGTTCCGCAGGGGTCTGTTTTGGGACCGTGTCTCTGTTCAATATCTTCAGCAACGATTTAGATATTGGCATAAAAAGTACGCTTATTAAGTTTGCAGATGATACCAAGCTAGGAGGGGTTGAGACTGCTCTGGAGGATAGAGTCATAATTCAAAATGATCTGGACAAATTGGAGAAATGGTCTGAGGTAAACAGGATGAAGTTTAATAAAGACAAATGTAAAGTGCTCCACTTAAGAAGGAACAATCAGTTTCACACATACAGAATGGGAAGCGACTGTCTAGGAAGGAGTACGACAGAAAAGGATCTAGGGGTTATAGTGGACCACAAGCTGAATATGAGTCAGCAGTGTGATGCTGTTGCAAAAAAAGCAAACGTGATTCTGGGATCCATTAATAGGTGTGTTGTGAGCAAGACACAAGAAGTCATTCTTCCGCTGTACTCTGCACTGGTTAGGCCTCAGTTGGAGTATTGTGTCCAGTTCTGGGCACCGCATTTCAAGAAAGATGTGGAGAAATTGGAGAGGGTCCAGAGAAGAGCAACAAGAATGATTAAAGTTCTAGAGAACATGATCTATGAAGGAAGGATGAAAGAATTGGGTTTGTTTAGTTTAGAAAAGAGAAGACTGGGGGGGGACATGATAGCTGTTTTCAGGTATCTAAAAGGGTGTCATAAGGAGGAGGGAGAAAACTTGTTCATCTTGGCCTCTGAGGATGGAACAAGAAGCAATGGGCTTAAACTGCAGCAAGGGCGGTTTAGGTTGGGCATTAGGAAAAAGTTCCTAACTGTCAGGGTAGTTAAACACTGGAATAAATTGCCCAGGAAGGTTGTGGAATCCCCATCTCTGGAGATATTTAAGAGTAGGCTAGAGAAATGTCTATCAGGGATGGTCTAGACAGTATTTGGTCCTGCCATGGGGGCAGGGGACTGGACTTGATGACCTCTCGAGGTCCCTTCCAGTTCTAGTATTCTATGATTACAAAAGCTTTGCTACTTCAAACCTGTTCAAAAATGTATACAGAGAGTGGTTTTGTATAGATGAAAGAAAGCACTTAGATGCTGTCAGAAACATCCAAGCTGTACCAGATATCTTAGGGTTATATCTGTGATAATCAAAATCAATCATAAAAGTATGTGTTTTTGAACAGATATATAGGTTTGCTCAAATGTTTCTTAAAAATTCAGTTGCTGGGGAGAGGCTAACTATTTTTTAATTAGCTCTATTGTGGACGATAATTTAGCTTATGGATGAATTAATTGTGCTTATTCATTTTTTAAAACCATTTTTAATCAGCCTTTCGATAAATCTCTGAGAATCCTAGTTTCCTTGGAGTGCACGTTGGAAAAAGCTGAGTTCTGTTCCCAACAGTCCTCTGCAATCTTATTGCATTGCTACCTAAGTATATTTTGATATAGTTTGTATATACTTATTTTTTTTTTAAATATATGCTAATGGAATTGTGATGAACCTTCAACATAAAAGTTATTTTTAATTCATCAAAACAATTTCATTAGAATTGGTAAATATTTACAGATGTGCATTAATTACATAGCTACTGCTCTAACAGAACCGTGATACAGATCATATCCTTACTGGAAGAAGTACAGACAGAATACAGTGAACACTGTGTCAATCTGAATTTTACAATCCTTTATATTAAAAAGTTATATTCATTACTAACTGATAAAATAGTTGTTAAATATTATGGTTAATCAGTTACAGATAAACCAACCAATAAAGGCCATCATGCTTTCCTCTTAGCTGTACTAATTTTCTATCTGCTATTCCAAGTTAACTGCTTGCAATAACTGTGCACATTCATTTCTCTTTAGTTTTTTTTCTTTTTGTTAATTATCTCTGGAATGTTCCAGTGTATTTAATTATGTGCCACTTTCTTGCTTCCTTTCACAGTAATTACCCATATCTTACATGTTTCCTGTGTTATCTGAATAAAAATCTCTAGAGTGCATTGTATATTTTAGTAGCATTTTCATTCTCATTGTTTGAGAGAGAATGAAAACATTTAAATTACACTAACTGCAATCAAATTTTTTTCCTGTTCAGCTCAGTTTTAAGGGTATTATATTGCTTGTGTATTTTGGATTTGAATTTCATAAGCTTTTCATTTTAAAAAAACTATTCCTAGAAATATCTGGATTAGAAATAATTGAATTGAAATGTAGTGAATTATATAAAAACACAATTCCAGTTCCATCTTTAAAGAATTTTTTGTACCAGTTACTCACAAACAGTACCTCTTGGTACGTAAAAACATTTAAAAGTAATTCTGTTTCCTGACACTTCAGCATAAACTAAGGAAAGCTAGTAAATATAAATCTGCATTTAGAAAAAATGCATCTATTTTATAGAGCATTTGCCTGATTTTCAAGAATTTGCTGTATTGTAGTACAAAATACATTATTTTTTGTCTATGTAGAGCAAACTATGGAATATTCCTGTTTTCCTCTATGGATTAATCTTTTTTTTCCTCATAGAAATAAATTTTCTGGATTTGAAGGTACAGATTCTGTGTGTGGTTTAAAGTGACTTCTCTGAAACTGAATTTTAATACCAGTTTCTGTTTCTCCTCTGCACAGTCCCTTCAGTCTGAACATGTTCAGTACTAAAGGCTTGCTGCTTCGATGAAAGCTGCCCAGCTCTTAAAATCCCATTTCTTCATGGAGGAACAATGTTGAGGGGAAGAAATTGCTCACTGAGAGGAGAAGTCTTCATCCTTAGATAAATTAAAACATTAAAAACTTAGACATCAAGGAGCAACTTTGAGCACCAGAGATTTCTGGTTTAAAAACTACTGCAAATGCACTGAAGTTAACATTATGAAAATTGCAACGATTTTTGTATACAGATGAAAAATTTTAATGTTGATGTGAGGATATTTCTAATGGATTTCAATAATACATTTATAATTACATTTGTGTATACAGTGTTACAATATGTATGTATTAAGAAAAGGAATATTTTGGTAAACTGAATATATATATATATATATATAATTATGTAAAAATTAGAATATATTTTGATTTAGGTTTCTTCACTTCTTTGCTACCAAAAATATGTATTTTTAAATATATATTTAAGGTTTATCTTCAATGTATGAAACCATTTTATGAACAAAACCATTTTTTATTTTGATTTTATGGGTCCACTGTTACTGCTACAAGCTCAGTTTAATTATATTGGCAACTAATCTGCTTTATATAACTTAATTAGGAAGTTAGTTGTAGCATCAGTAGAATGTAGTATATTATCAGGTTTTCCTTTTCAACTGGTAATGTTCCATGCGGTCATCTTAAAAGGAACTTAAAATAGCTACCTGTGGATTAGAGAAAACTCTACATTCCTGTCCTGTCCTCCCTTTGAATGAAAAAATAATATAGCTAATAATTCTGGTATATTGCTAATGTTTTCCCTCTGATGATTTATTTTAAAGAGATGTTTTAGCTCTTTACTTTCAGCATGGCGGAATGTGTGAACTATTTGGTCTACCCTATTATTTGTGTTGTAGTAGTTTTAAAATGAAACATAATTCAGAATTAAACTTCTGCTGTTCATTTAAACCGTGAATGAAAAGAAAGGCCAAATTCAAAACCGACAGAAGCAGAACAATTCCATTGAATTTGGAGGTGTTTCACACCTTTTTATAACAATGACCAGATGTGTAACCTGGGTGGCAAAAAATGTTACTATAGATTTGGACATGAAAGTAGAAAACTATTTGTATTAATGTTTGCAAGTAAATTAATATCTTTTATAGACATTTGCTCTTGACTTTACTCATTAGCTAGTTAAGACATATAGTTAAACTATTAATTATTACACCAAACTTATTTCACCAATAGTAAAGAAAACCTTGAACTTATAGATGTATTTAGAGCTAATTAGGAATAAAACTTGGTGAAAGCATTTCAAACAATGTTAGCAGATGAAGTTTGTAGTACTTTACTATAGGTTTAACCTCTCTAGTCCGGCACCCTCAGGACCTGACTGGTGCCGAACCAGAGAATTTGCTGAATCATTAGAGGTCAGTATTGTCAAGCAACATTACCAACACTTCCACTGCTTACTGGGCTCTTAGAAGACAGTTATGGGTAAATTAGAGCTAAATAACAGCACAGAACACCGAGAGCCAGGACTGGTAGCTGTAAACAAACATGGGACCGTGGGAAACTTGGCTGCACCAATGATAAGTGGACATCTGGCTAATTAAAATCATGCTGGACTATATGGATGTTGCCAGACCAGAGAGTGCTGGACTGAAGAGGTTCAACCTGTATAACAAAGCTATTTCTCCTCTATTTATGGGAGAAAGTGTGTTGGTGGTAACATGTACATATATCTGCAAAAAAGAAAGTTCTTTTGAAAAAGTGCACTAATTTGATTCTGAAATGGATGATTAGTTTGATTCAGAATGCAGAAATAAAATACATAGAATTGTCAGCTACAAGTCTTATCACTAGTTATAGAAAGCTGAAGAGGAAGTATTTGGCTAAACATCCAGTCCACATTGTTAACGTTGAGTGGACTAATCTGAGTAAAAGTACAGGTAGGTGTTGGGATAGGAAATGGGGCAGCAAATGAAGCTATGATCATTTAATATTATGAAACAAAAATTTTACATCGCATTTTGAAAGGGAAATAGTCATAATGAAAATCCCTGTAGTTACATAAACCCTGTTGAATGCAGCTATTTAAATCACTGAATAAAATTTACATGCAATAGCCTTGTGTATATGTGACATATACACACACCAGGTAGCGTATGTTTGTGTGTGTGTGTGTGTATATCTATATATAGATATATAGATATATATATAGGCACACATTATAATGATATACTGTATATAAATGATTGTTAGGTAAATTATAAGGTAATTCTACCTCCTATAAAATTGTATTTTGTTATGAATAGTTTGCTTTCATAAAAATACATATTTTGTTCTATTTTGAAGTGTAGACACACTGCTAATCAACCATTAAAAAAATGCAATGCTTATATAAGTCATCTGCCTCTTTTGTTCTTTCATCTCTCTATCTCACATTTAATTCTGGCTTTTGTCAGTTCCTGTACAAGAATATAGTTGACTCTTAATTATATAATACTCAACTGCTTTTTCAAAAGCCCATAATTCTACTGATGTATATAATGCATTTTAAGAGAGAATCTGAATTTCACAAAAATAACTAAGTACAGAAAACCATTCCTTTTAGTAAAAATGACAGCCAGATAGGTCTTCACTTTGAGTGCCTTAGGCTGTGTTCAGTCAATAATGTAATAATAGTGATTATAAAAAGAACACTACTCTAATGAAATCTGTAATATGGTTAAACAAATGACCTCTGTGAAAGGACAATTATTAAAGGTACTACTTTTGTTCCTTCATGTGTACAGAATAGTACACTTAGTTTGCTGTCAATTATTCTTCCCAATATCAGGCTCTGTGTCCACTAAAACTTCAAAAATACTGCTTTTTCTAGGTCCTCAGTTACAAAAAGGGAAATGTGTCCTCCTTTAATGCAAGCTGATTTCTGACCACTGACAGATCTAAATACAGTTCTGCTTTTATAAGGATGCTTAGCACCTGTATTATGTTATGAGGGAACTAATCTGCACAATTCTCCTGTGACAGATAAATTGTTTTCTGTATTATTAATCCACTTCACATGGGGAATTTATGCAGAGAGGATGTTACTTGCCTGAGGCTACACTTTAAAGAAGTGTCTGGGCCAGAAACAGAAAGGGAGTCCTCTGAATTCTGATCTCAAGATATTTTCAGTATTGTTGTACCTGTGTGCGGTAAGAAGTCTATTTCCCTGAATTCAACTGAGTAACGGATGCCTTGTAATGGGCATGTACCAAATTACTACAAACTCAAGCCAACTACTAAAACTGTTAAAGGTTAAATCTAAGATTTGAAATACAACCCCTTTCTTTGAATCTGTCATTTGCTACCATTTTGATGCATTAATTGATTCACTATGACATACAAGGCAATAAATCCTCTGTGGTATTTGAGTGGTACAATCCCCGTCCTATTCAAAACAACATGAAACATACAGCCTATGCCTTCATTAATACAGGTGACATAGCTGACATCCACTGGAGCCAGTTTATATAAAGCACAGTAAGGTTGCTAGTCTCCTTTAGAATCTGTTCTGAATTCTTATCACAGTGTGATGCTGGCCTCCCCACCCCTGTCAGACTTTTCAATAAGGACAACCAGGCCCTAAAGGGAAGGCAGGGGAGTCAGACCCTGAAAGAGAAGGAAGAATTAAGAGTTGTCCTAGACACAGATGGAGGAGACCTGAATTGAGAGCAGTAACTCAGCTGCTAATGAGAAGCTTAGAGGCAAGAATTGACCAAAGCTGGAGACCTTGCATGGAGAAACCATGATAGCTGTTTTCAAGTATCTAAAAGAGTGTTACAAGGAGGAGGGAGAAAAATTGTTCTCCATAGCCTCTGAGGATAGGACAAGAAGCAATGGGCTTAATTTGCAGCAAGGGACATTAGGAAAAACTTCCTAACTGTCAGGGTGGTTAAACACTGGAATAAATTGCCCAGGGAGATTGTGGAATCTCCATCACTGGAGATATTCAAGAGCAGGTTAGGCAGACATCTACAGGGATGATCTAGAATAGGGGTCGGCAACCTCCAGCACATGTGCCATGCCAATTTTCACTGGCATGTGGGCTGGAGCTCAGTCCTATCCCTCACCCCTGCCCCACAGCAGGGAGCCTGCCCTGCTGCTTGAGCCTCACAGCCAGCCTGCGCAGGCAGGGAGTTCAAATGATTTCAGGGGGCGGGCCATTGTTAAGCAGCTGCTAAAAGGAGCTGTTTCACTTGAAGTGGAGCAGCAAGATAAGGAGGTGTCAATGGCTTAGATTTACAAACACCTCGGCTGTGTCTAGACTGCAGAGTTTTTTCGAAAAAAGTAGCCTTTTGTCAAAAACACTTCACCTGCATCTAGACTACAGCCACATTCTTCGAAATTAAATCGAAAGAACGCAGCTTTTCTTTTGACAGCGGTACTCCTCATTTCACGAGGAAGAACGCCTTTTTTCGAAAGTGCTCTTTCGAAAAAAGGCGTTCTTAAATGCAAACAGGACTTTTTCGAAAGAGAGCATCCAGACTGCCTGGGTGCTCTCTTTCGAAAAAGTGGCTCACTTTTTCGAAAGAAGAGGTTGCAGTCTAGATGCTCTTTTTCGAAAGAAGCTTTTTTGAAAGTATAGTCCTAAAGAGACAGATAGGTGCCTAATGGGAATTGCATTCTTTTCATTTGACTTTTAATGGGAGCTAGACATCTGGGGTTTTCTGGAGTGCAAAGCAAGTTAGGCATGTATCTGCCTCTTCAGGCACCCAAATACCTCTATCTTGTTCTAGATCTAAAAAACAAAGGTAAAGGCTCTGATGGGAATTGTCAACAAAAGCAGAACTCGTGATTTTTTTCCCTGTGTTACAAGAACTGGCTGAAATATGGTGATATACTTTCACAGAGAGGAAAAACAAAGTATTCACTCATGAATTTGTTTTCATTTCAAAGCAAGCCAAATGGACCCATTTTTTATTTTTCTCCTTTTTCAAAATGTCCTACATCTTTTCTATTTCCCCTCTGTCCTCTCCCAGGAAGTTAGTGAAATTTTTCCTTTGCCAAAAGCCCCTCCAAAAACTGGTGCTAACTAGTTATAAAAGACTTTGAAGTTTGAACTATGTAGCACTTCAAAGACTAACAAGATGGTTTAATAGGTGATGAGCTTTCGTGGGCCAGACCCACTTCCTAGGGCTTTCCCTAGGAAGTGGGTCTGGCCCACGAAAGCTCATCACCTATTAAACCATCTTGTTAGCCTTTGAAGTGCTACATGGTCTGATTTTGCTAAAACAAAAGGAAAAATTGACACGGCTACCTCTCATTACTATTTGAAGTTTGAGTTAGTGAATAGGCATGACACTTTTCACACAAGAACCACCATTTTGACAATGTCGACAGTCTGGGATGAACTTAAAAAACAACAAATAGCGTAGTAGCACCTTAAAGACTAACAAAACATGTAGAATCATAGAGCTTTTGGAAGAGACCTCAGAAGGTCATCAAGTCCAGCCCCCTGTTCTAGGCAGAACCAATCCCAACTAAATCAACCCAGCCAGGGCTTTGTCAAGCTGAAACTTAAACACCTCTAGGGATGGAGACTCCACTACTTCCCTAGGTAACCCATTCCAGTGCTTCACTACCCTCCTAGTAAAATAGTTTTTCTTAATATCTAACCTGGACCTCTCCCACCACAACTTGAGACCATTGCTCCTTGTTCTGCCATCTGTCACTACTGAGAACAGCCTCTCTCCATCCTCTTTGGAACCTCCCTTCAGGAAGTTGAAGGCTGCTATCAAATCCCCCCTCACTCTTCGCTTCTGCAGACTAAACAGACCCAACTCCCTCAGCCTCTCCTCATAAGTCATATGCTCCAGCCCCCTAATCATTTTGGTTGCCCTCCGCTGGACCCTCTCCAATGCGTCCACATCCTTTTTGTAGTGGGGAGCCCAGAACTGGACACACTGCTCAGATGTAGCCTCACCAAAGCCAAATAAAGGGGAATAATAACATCTCTGGATCTGCTGGCAAAGCTCCTCTTAATGCAACCTAATATGCCATTAGCCTTCTTGGCTACAAGGGCACACTGTTGACTCATATCCAGCTTCTCATCCACTGTAACCCCCAGGTCCTTTTTTGCAGAACTACTAAAGTGGTTGGTCTCCAGCTTGTAACTATGCTTGGGATTCTTCCGTCCCAAGTGCAGGACTCTGCATTTGTCGTTGTTGAACCTCAGATTTCTTGTGGCCCAATCCTCCAATTTGTCTAAGTCACTCTGGACGTATCTCTGCCCATGCGTATCTACCTCTCCCCCTAGCGTAGTGTCATCCGCAAACTTGCTGAGGGTGCAATCCATTCACTTATCCAGGTCATTAATAAAGATATTGAACAAAACCGGTCCTAGAACTGAACCTTGGGGCACACCGCTAGAAACCGACCGCCATCCTGACATCGAGCCGTTGATCACTACCCGCTGGGCCCGGCCTTCTAGCTATCTTTCTATCCATCTTACAGTCCATTTATCCAATCCACATTCCCTTAACTTGCTGGCAAGAATATTGTGGGAGACCATATCAAAAGCCTTGCTAAAGTCAAGGTATATCACATCCACTGAATTTCTCACATCCACAGAGCCAGTTACCTCATCATAGAAGCTAATCAAATTGGTCAGACACGACTTTCCCTTTGTGAATCCATGCTGACTATTTCTAATCACTTTCCTCTCTTCCAAGTGCCTCAAAATGGATTCCTTAAGGATCCCTTCCATGATTTTTCCAGGAACCGAGGTAAGACTGACCGGCCTATAGTTCCCTGGATCATCCTTCCCTTTTGTGAAGATGGGCACTACATTTGCCTTTTTCCAATCATCTGGGATTTCTTCCAACCTCCACGACTTTTCAAAAATAATGGCCAAAGGCTCCTCAATTACATTTGCCAACTCCCTCAGTACCCTCGGATGCATTAAGTCCGGACCCACAGATTTGTGTACGTTTAGCTTTTCTAAATAGTTCCTAACCTGTTCTTTACCCACCAAGGGCTGTCCATCTTCATCCCATCTTGCATCACTTAGCGCATTAGTCCGGGAGCCCACCCTGTCCGTGAATACAGAGGCAAAAGAAAGCGTTGAGTACTTCAGCTTTCCCCACATCATCTGTCACTAGGTTACCTCCTTCATCCAGTAGGGGCCCCACACTCTCTCTGATCACCTTCTTCTTGTTAACATGCCTGTAGAAACCTTTCTTGTTATCCTTCACATCCTTAGCCAGTCGCAATTCCATTTGCGCTTTCGCCTTCCTGATAACCCCCCGGCATTCTCGAGCTATACATTTAAACTCCTCCCTCGTCATTTGTCCAAGTTTCCACTTTTTGTAAGCTTCCTTTTTGTGCTTAAGTTCACCAAGGATTTCCCCTGTAAGCCAATCCGGTCTCCTACCATGTTTGCCTCTCTTGCTACTCATCGGGATTGTTTCTTTCTGTGCCTTCAATAAGGCTTCTTTAAAACACTGCCAGCTGTCCTGGACTCCTTCATGTTAGCATCCCAGGGGATTCTGCCCATCAGGTCTCTCAGGGAGTCAAAATCTGCTTTTTTGAAGTCCAAGGTGTGTATTTTACTACTCTCTTTTCTTCCTTTGGTCAGGATCCTGAAATCTACCATCTCATGATCGCTGCTTCCCAGGTTGTCACCCACCTCTACTTCCCCTATTAGTTCCTCCCTGTTTGTGAGCAGAAGGTCAAGCTGTGCACGGCCCCTGGTAAGATCCTTCAGCACTTGTGTCAAGAAGTTATCCCCAACATTATCCAAAAACTTCCTGGATTGCCTGTGTACTGCCGTATTGGTTTCCCAACAGACGTCAGGGTGATTAAAGTCCCCCACAAGAACTAGGGCCTGCGATCTGGAAGCTTCTCTCAGTTGTCCAAAGAAAGCCTCATCTACCTCATCCACCTGATTCGGTGGCCTGTAGCAGACAACAACCACAACATCACTGCTGTTGTTTGGTCCTTTAAACTTAACCCATAGACTCTCAACAGGTTTTTCTCCCTCTTTATACTGGAGTTCAGAGCAATCATAGTGCTCTCTTACATATAGTGCAACTCCTTCTCCTTTTCTCCCCTGCCTGTTCTTCCTGAACAGTCTATACCCTTCCATGACAGCGCTCCAGTCATGCAAGTCATCCAACTAAGTCTCTGTTATCCCAATTAAATCATATTTCTTGGACTGGGCCAGGGCCTCCAGTTCTTCCTGTTTGTTGCTCAGGCTTCTCGCATTAGTGTACAAACACCTCAAGTAACCAGTTGATTGCCCTATCCTCTCCATTCGAATCAGGGGTCCTCCTTTCTTGCTCATTCCTCTCTGCATTTCTTCCCGGGATCCGACTTTCCCACTCCCCTCAGGGTTTTGGTCACCATCCCCCGACGAACCTAGTTTAAAGCCCTCCTCACTAGGTTTGCAAGCCTGCCCACGTAGATGCTCCTTCCTCTCTTCGTTAGCTGGATCCCATCTCTTCCTAACAATCCTTGTGCCTGGAACAGAGTCCCATGGTTGAAGAAACCAAAGCTCTCTCTGCGACACCACCTGCACAACCACGCATTTATGTTCTCAATTTGACAATCCCTGCCCAGTCCTTTCCCTTCAACAGGGAGGATGGACAAGAACTCCACTTGTGCTCCGAATTCTTGGATCTTTCTTCCCAGCGCTACATAATGCCAGTAACCCGCTCAAGGTCATTCTTGGCCGTATCGTTAGTTCCCATGTGGAGAAGCAGGAAGGGGTAGTGATCTGAAGGTTTGATCAGTTTGGTAAGCCTCTCAGTCACATCCTGAATGCGAGCTCCCGGTAAGCAGCACACCTCTTGAGATTCCAGGTCCGGACGGCAGATGGATGGCTCAGTCCCTCTTAGACGGGAGTCCAAGACCACCACCACCCGTCGTTTTCTTTTGGGGTGGTGGCCGTGGAATCCCCATCTCTAGGACTACACATCCCATGCCTTCCAGTAGATGGTGTTCCTTTCCGGTATCTTCCTTGTGAGGTCCCTTCCAAAGCATTCAGCACTGCAGAGCCTGTGGAGAGAGCCTGAAAGCGATTACTTACCTCTTTAGCATTGGGGGATTCCCGTGCTGGCCTTCTTCCCCTTCTAGAAGTTACATGCTGCCAGTTCTCTTCTTGGTCACGTACTGCCCTCTCTGGCTCTTCTGCCTGCCGTGCTTGAAGGATTAAACGCTGCCTTCTATTGAGGAAATCTTCATCCTCTCTGATCGAGCGTAGGGTCGACACTTGGGCCTCCAGTCCTCTTAATTTTTTCTTCCAAAATGGCGACCAGCTTGCACTTAGTGCAGATGAAATCTGTTCTTTCTTCTGGGAGGAAGACAAACATGGCACACGCTGTGCAGGTAACAACAGAAGACCTATCACCATCCATCGCTGTTGTCCTGGAGAAGGGATTTAAAAAGAAAGACAAGAGAACCTCACGTCCTTCCCAACTCCCTCTCTAAACTCCCTGTTAGCACTCACCTGTTCGCAAGCTCCTTGGTCACTTGCCCACTGCCTTATAAAGCCCTGGAGTGCCTGAAAATCCCTCCTCCTACCCAGGCTCAGCCAATCAGCAGAGGCTTCTAGAATTTAAACTTTAATTAGAAGCCAACAGTTTCCACCTGCCAATCACAGCACACACTCCGTGAAGGGGAGGGGGAGGACAAAGGGGAAGTGGAGGAAAAAAAAAACCCCTCACTCACAAACACATGAAAAAACAAAAAAAGAACACACATGTAGATGGCCTGTAGAGTATTGGAACACACAGAGTGTTGGAAGTCCAGATTCAAGAACAACTTCCAACACTTCTGTCATCTAAAGAAGTGGATTGTGCACATGAAAGCTCATGATACCATCTACATGTTTTGTTAGTCTTTAAGGTGCTACTATACTATTCGTTGTTTTTTAAGTTGTTCCTGTTACAGACTAACTCGGCTACCCCTCTGAAGTTTGGGATGAGACAGTTTTGTTTTAGAAAAGAGTCCTTTCCTGCTCCTTCAAAGAAAAAAATAAAGCTTTACAAATTTCAACCAGCTCAGTGTTTCACTCAGACACTAGTGCCATCAGGAGGTGTGTGCGCTCCACACCTTAGAGCAGCGAGTTTTAACTGCAGTGCAGACCTCCTCTCAGTGCCCTAGCTTAGCTAAAGGTAGTGTGTGTATGTCTTCTTGAGCTGTAATTTACACCTTCAGCTGTAATGTAGATGTACCCTTGGGAGCTTATCTGAGCTCACTCAAGAAGTCTGTGATGGAGCCAAGAACTAAGCCTGTGTATCCCAAAGTAAGAAAGATAAAGGTTCTTTTAACAGATTTTTTTGAAGTGTTGCAGATCTCTAAAACTCTGATCTTAACGATTTTTTAAAAATCCTGTGTTACTAAAACAGTATTATTTGCATCATTATTTATTAATGGATCTGTTGTAAGTAGGACTATTATTGACTTTAAAAAGTATCGACGGCACACAGACCCATAAATAGAAGTGAATAAGTTAAATCTCAGCATGCTGCTTCTGAAAGGTTGCTGACCCCTGATTTAGAAAGTGCTTGGCCCTGCCATGAGAGCAGGGGGCTGGACTCAACGACCTCTCAAGGTCCCTTCCAGTTCTACTGTTCTATGATTCTATGAGTCTACCTCCTATGTGCAGAAGGCACAGTGTTGAAGTTGAATCCTACTTTGTAAGGGTACCAGCCTCTGAAGGGGGGTTCACATAGGCTGGTTCCAACTGTATTCCTCAGAGATCAACACATATAGGGCCATTCAGTGTAGAAAGACTGTCCAGGAAACAGACAGAAGGAGGGCCTCCATGCTTGCAAAATACTTGGAAAGACTTTGGCCTGCCTGGGCCCCATAAGACTGATAGGCAACCTTGAAAGCTTTTACCATGCCAATAGGAACCTTTAAATGTTTTCTTTGTCCTACTTCTATGTTAAGAATAAAGGTGCTTGTTTAGAAAAAAATGGATAGTGACTTGTAATGGATAGTGACTGGTCATTGCCCTCAGAGGGGGAAAGCAGAGCACAGGGGCTTGCCTGTTAGGCAGGCTGGCTTGCTGGGGATATTGCAGAGTGACGCAGAAAGCTGTGCAGTCTTCAACCCCTCAGCCAAAAGGAGTCAGGGTATGCTCCCATTCCCCAAACTGCCAACCAGAAGTCCTTTGTGCTCTCACTACAGAATCTCCCATGGCTCTGTATGCCCCCATTCTACTTCTCCAGTTCCCATGGGAGGGGTTCTATGTGCCTCTATTCCCTTGCCCCCATAACAAGATCTCTATGAAATCCCCTTTCCCATACAAAGGTCCCCCGTTTGCCACTCTGCCAGGGTTCCGTGTGATCCCCCACCTCCTCCCCTCTCTCTATACCAGGGTCTCAAACTCAATTTACCTCATGGCCAGTCATGGTGATTAATCAGCTGAACATGAGCTGCAGGTGTGGCATTGTCTCCAGAAGGGCTAACAGGAACCTGGGATGCATAAACGGGGACGCTCGAGCAGAAGTATCAAGGTTATTTCACCTCTGTATTTGGCACTGGTATGACGGCTGCTCCACTACTGTGCCCAGTTTGGGTGCCTACTATTCACAAAGAATATTGATTGGTAAATTAAGGAAGGTTCAGAGAAGAGACAGAGGATGATTAGAGGAACTAGAAAACATGCTGTGTGGCGATGGACTCGAGTACCTTTGATACAGAGGCAGCAGAGGGTGCGATGAAGGCTGGAACTTTAACAGGGTTTTAAAAAAAGCGCTAGATAGATTCATGGAGGTTAGGTCCATCAATGGCTATTAGCCAGGATGGGTAAGG
Organism: Pelodiscus sinensis; assembly: GCF_049634645.1. Classification (NCBI taxonomy): domain Eukaryota; kingdom Metazoa; phylum Chordata; order Testudines; family Trionychidae; genus Pelodiscus; species Pelodiscus sinensis. Next base: position 39,368,964 of record NC_134719.1, on the reverse strand, counting down.
ATGGTGTCCCTAGCCTCTGTTCCTCCAGAAGTGGGTGACGGGAGAGATCATATGAGGATTACCTGTTGTGATCCCTCCCTCTGTGGCATCTGGTATTGGCCACTGTTGGCACACAGGCTACTGGGCTAGATGGCCATTCTTATGTTCTTGGGGTCTCCAGGTGGCTCCATAGAAGCTGGCTCCTCCCCATGTGTAAGCATATAACCGCTGAAATTTTCAGTTACCTGAATAATTACTGAATAAATGCTTTTTAACATCCCTAGTTACATGTACATGCTGGTTGTGCAAACTGAAGTAACGGTCTTAGTCTTGCTATGATGCTAAATATCTTTGAGCTCTCTAAAATGTGGCTATTAAAGTACACACATTGGGACATATTTCCTGTTATGATTTGGAAAATATCGTTCAATTACAATGTATTGACGCTAAGATCCTCTCTTGTTCATCGTGATGGGATGAATTTCATATGCAAAAATCACTTTTCTAACGTATGACCTCTAAATTGTGGAAACCTTAAACAAGGTTACACCTTGTTTGTATCAGGTGCCATGGAAAGGAAAGATGAGAGAAACAGTAAAAAACTTAAGCAACTGCTTAACTTTAAGAATATGAGTAGTCCTCTTGAAGTTACTGGGACTGCACATGTGATTAAAATTAAGTATTTGCATAAGTGTGCTTTGCTGGGTCAGAGCCTAAAAGCACTAGTAGCCTGCACTTGCAAACTGAGCTCAGACCTGGTACATACTTACCTGTCATTAGAGCCCTGCAGATATCTGCTTTATACCTGGGTGTATTCACATCCGCAAATACAGATGCAGATATCCCTAGCTCATTTTTGCAGATATGGATGTGGAAACGGATACAAATTTTGTTTCTAGAACCATGCAAATTTGCAAATATCTGTAGATGTCAATATGGATAACCGCCACTCATTTTTGCAGATGCAGATACAAATATTTTATCCGTGCAGGGCTCTACTTATTGTATCATCAACCACAAAGGAAAGTGTTTGTGTCATAGAAAAGCTGCTATTCCTCAGTGCAAAAAACCAATCTGTACATACACATTAATGTCCAGACTTTTATGAGCTTAAATCACAGTCATAAAGTTCTGTTAATGTCGTATTTTAGGTTAGATATCTCACAGAAGCTTTACCACATTTAAAAATATATTTTTAATGTTTTTCAATTGTGGGGATCATTTCTAACCAATTACCTCCAAGTATGGAGATCATAAGATGCTGGTTCCTCATTTACATATGGGTTACATGGGAACCACAAAGAAATAAAATTGACTTTGCTGACTTGTTTTTAGTTCAAATGAAATATTAATGTATTTTTACTCACCTTATTTGTTAATTGAAATATGCTAAATATGTGCTGTGGTGGCCTGAGGGTAGCCAGGCTGCCACGTAACAGCCCTATCCCTCCCCGGTGGCCTGGCAAAGCCGGGCTGCTGCACCGTGGCCCTATCCCTCTTTGGTGGCTGGGCAGATCCGGACCGCTGCGCCATGGCCACAGCCTTCCCCGGTCGCTGTGGGGAGCCAGGTTGCCATGCTGCTGAGCTGGGCTGCCTTCCTTGGTGACTAGGTAGAGTCAGGCTGCCACACCGTGGCCTAGCCTTCCCTTGTGGTGGCCCCAGCCTTAGGTGGTCGGGCACGTAGGCAGGTTTGAGAAGGCTGTGCCTTCCCTTGCCTATGTTACCGTCCACCCATGAGTTGGAAGTTGTGTAAGCGTAGGCTGGTATGCCTTTAATATTGGAGAAGGAAAGTCCAAAGAATGCTCCTTTCTTTTGGGCTGGAAGATGATGAGGTGTGTAATGGTCTCCGATTGCTGTGGGAGTTTGTTCCACAATGTTGGGCTAACCTCTTGGAAAGGTCTGTTGGCTGCATTGGTGACATGTTGCCTACAGCCTTTGTCCTGGAGCTTTAAATACCATGGGCCTAGGCTGCTGAACACTTCAGAACTAAGAATAAAAGCCTTGACATTGACTTGAGATCTTGTGGGAAGCCAGTGCAGAGAGCAAAGACAAAATATTTGATGTGTTCGCAGCATGCAGAGTTAGTGAGATGCGCTGCAGAGTTTCATACCAGTTGAAGTTTCTGAAGTGAAAAAGGCTTCATGCCCAGATATGTCTCAGTGCTGTAGTCCAGACAGGAGGTGGTGAAGGCATGAATAACTGAGATCAGGTCGCCATCTGCCAGAATGAGATGAAGTCTTTCTGCCATCTGGAGCTGGAAGAAAGTGTTAATTGAGGATGTTGCTATGTGATAACTTAGCATCTGTGAGGAATTCAAGAGCACTCCTAAACTAGGGGCTGAACTGACCGATTGCAGGTCAGTTAAAGGAGAGTGTACTGTGGCTGCAAACTCATCACAATGCTTTGCACTGCCCAGTTCAGCTTCAGCTAGCTATGTCCATGAGTTGGTGGCAATGATATGGTCATATGTGATGAAGGATCAATAGATTCCACAACCAGAAAAGACCTCTGTGATCATCTAGTCTGGTATCCTGTAAAGCACAGGCCAGAGAACTTCTGCAAAAGCATTTCTGGAGTATAACTGTACAATCTAAAAGTTGTCAGTGATGGATAATTTCACTGTGACACTGGGCAAAACCTTCCAATAGATAATTACTCTCTATGACAAATTTACACCTTATTTCCAGTCCAAATTTGTGTAGCTTCAGTGGGATCATGTTACACCTGTCCCTGCAAGACTGAAAACCCCATTGTTAAACCTGTGTTCCTCATTTAGATATTTATAGACTGAAACCCTTAATCTTTTCTTTCCTAAGCAAAATAGATCAAGCTCGATGGCATGTTCACTATATGGCGTGTTTTCTAATCCTTTAATCCTTCTTGAGACTCTTCTCTGAACCCTCTGCAATTTATCAACATCCTTCCTGAGTTCTGGGCACCTTAATGGACACTATTCCAGCAGTGGTGTTACAAGTCCATCCCCTGCCTGGGGTGGGCCCACCGCTTCTGTTCTTTTTCCATGCCTGTAAGTCCTTTCTCCCCCGTTAAGTAGCTCTGGATGCCCTGGCGATGGCAGTGAGGGAAGGGGGACCTGGACCCTCCTTCTCTCCAGGTCCCAGCCCAGGAGCCTAAGAACAGGCATCACTGACACCCTGTTTGACTGGGGGGGTCGGGGTGTCAAGGCTGCAAGTCACCAACCCTTGGGTCTTCCTTGTGCCCGTCTTGGGCTCCTTCCTCCCCTCGGGTTGTCCTTGGTCCGGTCCTCACACTCTCCAGGTCGCACGGCTGCTCCTGCGCGGTCCAGGCGGGTCGGTGCCGTCTCTCCTCCGTACCCTCCTGGCTCCTGTCCGCTGGGGGTCCTGGCTTCCTCTCTGTCCCCGAGCCTAGCAGCCCCTCTGGTGTGCGGCCTGTGCGGGTTGGCGCTGCTGATCCCCAGCGTCTCACTGGCCTCGGTCCTTGCTCTCCCCCCCCTTCGGGGCGGGAGCCCTCCCTTTTCAAAGCTGGCTCCCCTTTCCTGAAACGCCGGTGCATGTGCTCCACGACCCCTCCTCCCCTGCCTCGGTGCGCCCGCTGGGGAAACTCCCTCGCCTGTGCAGGCGGCTGCCGCCAAGCAGACTCGGCAAAGCTGCTTGCGCCTTGTGGCGCTGGGGCCGCCCGCCGCTCAAGTGCAGGGCGTGGGGCTTACCTCTTCAGCCCCCGCCACCCCATCTCGAGTGGTTGCCCCAAGCAGAGGGGGGGGGGAAACCTTTCTATTCCTAATCGTGCTTGTTCTGTTTATGCATCTAAAGAGGTTTAAAACCCACATCTTGGCATGAAGCCAGATTGTGCCAGATCTAGGATATTGGCTTCTTGAGCCTTTGTCTAGCTTCTCCAGGAGATTGCTTGAGGACATAGATTTTGATAAGGGGCAACAGCTAGCTAGAACCTATGTATCCAGGGTAGGTTTCATCACTGTTGGTTAGATTATTGTGTGCTACATGGAGAAAGGGATTATTGTGTGCTTCATTGGTTATTTTGTTCATAGCCCCGGGGAGAGTATATTGGAATTTAGGTGGGTAATCTCACTAGAAGGTTCTGGGCTTGACGTCCGTACCCCAGGTTATAATATATGAGAATTGTGGGGTTCATTTTCTGGAGGTGGATCAGGGAGTCCACAATAGCAGCCACACTCACAATGAGAATAGTACTGAATTAAAACAAGTTTTATTATGGCAGGTATTAAGTTGGCAAATAGAACAAAGCATACAGTACCGATGATATAAATTGATTGAATCACCTGTGAAGGTAACCTTAACAAAAATCTGGTTATATAATTTGTGCTTATCTCAGTATACAGATGCCGGGTATGTCTACACTACAGCACTATTTCGAATTAACTTACCGTATTTTCCGGCGTATAGGGCGACTGGGTGTATAAGACGACCCCCTATCTTTTTAATTAAAAGATAGGGTTTCATCTTATACCCCAGCGCCCCTCCACCTCCTTTGCTCCCGGTGTCCCTGGTCTGCTGGAGATGGTCCCCAGCAGACCAGAGGCACCGGGAGCAAAGCCGCCAGGAGCGCCTGGGCTGCCCCCCCCCCCCCCCCGCCGGAGCCCCTCCGTGGCTTTGAAAGCCTCGGGGGAAGCCGGCGGCGGGGCATCCCAGGCGCGCCTGGGCTGCGCCCCCGCCGGAGCCCCTCCGCGGCTTTGAAAGCCTCGGGGGAAGCCGGCGGGGGGGCATCCCAGGCGCGCCTGGGCTGCGCCCCCGCCGGAGCCCCTCCGCGGCTTTGAAAGCCTCGGGGGAAGCCGGCGGGGGGGCATCCCAGGCGCGCATGGGCTGCCCCCCCGCCGGAGCCCCTCCGCGCCGCCGCGGAGGGGCTCCGGAGGGGGGGCAGCCCATGCGCGCCTGGGATGCCCCCCCGCCGGCTTCCCCCGAGGCTTTCAAAGCCGTGGAGGGGCTCCGGCGGCGGGGCATCCGGTGTACAAGACGACCCCCGATTTTTGGGGGATGTTTTTTAACATCAGAGGTCGTCTTGTACGCCGGAATATACGGTAATTTGAAATAGTTAATTCGAATTAAGCTAATTCGAAATAACGCATCTATACACAAAAACTATTTTGAAATAGACCCTGAACCGAAGTTAAGGCTGGCTGGAACCAGTGCCCGCAGGGCATCAGGTTAGGACTTAGTGTGTGGGGCTGCTGCCTGAGACTAACTGAGACTAAGGCTGTGCTTAAAGGGACCCTACCCTCACCCCAGACAGCCAGTTCTCAGGGTTCCCCGCTTGCTTGTCTACCTCGATGAGGGACAGCAAAGCAGTCCTGTCTTGGAGTGCCCTGAGTGCCCAAATTCGGGACACCACAGCACTCAGCCACATGGAGCCAGAGCTGCCCCTGGGCATACCGGTGGGTCTTGTGGGGTCGTTGCCATCAGCTCGGCTGCACTTGCTGCAGGCTGCCATGCAGGAGGTCCACCGGGGGGCTTTCAGGATCCAGGAGGCCCTGAGGGAGAGCGTCCACCCTGAGGAGCCCTCAGAGATTTCCAGGTCCTCCCCACTGGGGGCTCGTGCCCCATTCCTCCCTCACGTTCTTCCACTTATCCCTCCCTAGCCCCCCTTCCTGATGTCAAATAAAAGACACGTATGTTCAAAAATAGAAACTGGGTTTATTGAACAAAACTGGGTGGGCGAGGGAGATGAACCTCTGGGGAGACTGGGAAAAGGAGGTGGGAGAGGGGAAGAGAGAGGGTGGAAGAGGGGAGGGGGAAACCTGGGAGGAGGGACCTGGTAGGCGGAAGCAAGGGGAAGAAGGGGGAGGAGAAGCTCAGGGTTGGGGTTCTCACCAGACCAACTTGACTTTCATGCTAACCTGCTCCTGGGTTTGCATGTGACCTTTGGTG